>NC_138774.1:188937737-189472737 GCF_965119305.1 Pelophylax lessonae
GAGCCTAAATAGTGAAAAAGCTGAAAGTTGTATTTCCAGTGCTGTGTGATTGAAGATCCTGCCACCAACAAGCTATCCTCCTTACCAAATGGATTAGGATGGAACGCAGAGAAACCTCTGATTGCTAGGTTGGGAAGGAGGAGATATCGCTAAATAACCACCCTGTGGTATGGTGCAGTAATAGCCTCTTACCAGATGGTAGATAAACCCAGCGCAGGAAATATTCAATGGATGATGATTTTTCAATGGATCGAATACCAGTGGCTGTATTCCGCTCTCACTATGAGTCCGTGTTTCTAATGGCTCTCCAAGGTGAGCATGTGTGGAACAAAGAATAAACGGACCATAGTGTATTATCCCCGAGGTATATTTATTGAGTAAGATATTGCACTTACATTGATGGATGGGAATGACAGCGACAGTAACAGTGAATCCGCCTAGCCCGGCTGCAGCCCGAGCTGTGCGTGACGTCTGTGGCGGGATGACACGCCTCCTCAATCTTAAGCACTGTTCTCAGTGCAGACCCCACCAGGGAGTACAGATCGCGGGCCACAGCCTCCGCCCAGGTCCTTAAAGGACAGGGATTCCTCCACTGGAATCACGGTAGCCCTACTCAGCCTGGAGACCAGTGGGTCCACCTTAGGTACAGTCCACTTTTTTACCAGAGACTCCGCAAAAGGGTGACGTCTAGCAGCCGCTTAGGCACCCTAGGGGAATGTCTCGGACGGTCCCATTCTTTTATGAGCATGCTAGCAAAATAAGCTGGGAAGGGAAAAATCATGTCCGCTCCGGATGGCATGCGAGTGGCAAACACAACCTGCGCCCTAGGTGCAGCCACCGCTGCATCCTCCAAATTGCAGGGTGTCACGCACAGAAACAACCAGTGCATCCACCAGCGCCTGTATCTTGCACGGCAGGGGAGGTAGAAATGTCATCCTCATTATTCAAGGAAGCAGGGCGTGAGGTAACAGACCTGGCAGGGAGACCCACGTCTGCGACGGCAGAGTCAGACTCAGAATCCGAGACATCAGATGAGGCAGGGGTAGGTGGAGATAATTTCTGTGCAACATATAGGCGTGAACCATATAAAAGGAGCTGCAGCTGAATCGTAAAAAACGTAAGGAATGGTATAAATACACCTATAGAGGTGTACAGAGCCACGCTCATCTAAAGTGCACTAAGTGTAATATAATAATTAATATAGTGAACCACTGACAAATAATAATGAATATAAATATAATGAATAA
Source organism: Pelophylax lessonae (assembly GCF_965119305.1). Taxonomy (NCBI): domain Eukaryota; kingdom Metazoa; phylum Chordata; class Amphibia; order Anura; family Ranidae; genus Pelophylax; species Pelophylax lessonae. The sequence continues at coordinate 188,938,985 of NC_138774.1, forward strand.
AATCGTTAATATCAATTAATAAATATAAAGTGCATTAACGATGGTGAGTATAAAGTGCAACAACAATGAGTGAAAAAAAATCCCATATAAAGTCCCATGCACAGTGAATAAATATAAAGTGCAACAGCAATGAGTGAAAAAATTGCATATAAAGTCCCATGCACCAACATGCTTCAGTGCAGTCTCTAAAGGATTCTTCCACATATAAACAGATCTTCAATCCCTTCACCACATGGACACCCAATGTGTGAAAAGGCTTACCATAAATCCACGACCCCTTAGTTATAGGGGGTCAGTGTAGGCAGAATGATAACCATCAGAAGCCAATAGTTCCAGAGTAGATTTGAGCCCTCCTGGAGGATCCACCTTACAATCGCCAATATGCTGCTATACTTCAGAATCCTTAGCCAGCCCCACGTTCCTCAGCAGTATAAAGTAAAGGAATGGCCAATATGGTAAAGTACGTACAGGCAATATTTATTTAAATAAGGTAGATACACTTACATTAAACAGGGCCCTATGACCCTTGATAACGACGGCCTGCGTGCTATGGAAACCGGTCGGGACTCTAGGAGTGCAATCACACTGCCATGTTATTTCTGGGAACGGATAAGACGCAATGAGATGTGGAAGCGCCACCCGATATCCCCAGCATTTGTTTGATCCAATGCCTGTTTATTCCTGTTTAATATAAGTGTATCTACCTTATTTAAATAAATATTGCCTTTACGTACTTCACCATATTGGCCATTCCTTTACTTCATACTGCTGAGGAACGTGGGGCTGGCTAAGGATTCTGAAGTATAGCAGCATATTGGCGATTGTAAGGTGGATCCTCCATGAGGGCTCAAATCTACTCTGGAACTATTGGCTTCTGATGGTTATCATTCTGCCTACACTGACCCCCTATAACTAAGGGGTCGGTGAATTCTGGCAAGCCTTTTCACACATTGGGTGTCCATGTGGTGAAGGGATTGAAGATCTGTTTATATGTGGAAGAATCCTTTAGAGACTGCACTGAAGCTCGTTGGTGCATGGGACTTTATATGCGATTTTTTCACTCATTGCTGTTGCACTTTATATTTATTCACTGTGCATGGGACTTTATATGTGATTTTTTTTACTCATTGTTGTTGCACTTTATACTCACCATCGTTAATGCACTTTATAATTATTAATTGATATTAGCGATTTTATTCATTATATTTATATTCATTATTATTTGTCAATGGTTCACTATATTAATTATTATATTACACTTAGTGCACTTTAGATGAGCGCGGCTCTGTACACCTCTATAGGTGTATTTATACCACGACAGAGGGGAACCCAGGAATGTGGTCTGACTGTCCCAGGGAGGGGCCCGTCCACCCCAAAATCTGCCAGGGAAGAGGGGGGGACATTTACTCACCATACCAGGAACACAGGCGGACCCCATCTCCTGACAGGACCCCTCTCCTGCCGAAGTGGGGGGCTGTCGGCCAAATAGGAGCGCTGCGACACAGGCGTAGACCCTGTCGTGTGTGACCTTGCGAGACGTTTAACTCGCGAGGCCAGTCCCCGTCCATTGGGACTATGATGTGGCCGACCCAGCAGGGCTAAGGTCTGCGCACGTTCGCCGGCCAGCTGGGGTGACCACTGGATCTAAACATCCAGCCCTTCGCCCCGATCCGGCAGGAAAAAAATCCGGAGAAAAAAGCTAGCTAATAAAAACTATCTACATAAAAAAACACTTTTATGCCAGGACCAAAGATCCTAGCAAGGAACTAGGTCCTTATTTCGGACTAGGCAGATTAAAACTGACATCCTATGCAGGAAAAGAGGATGTACCCTCCGGGACTGCCCATAGGCGTAGCCAGAACTTTTTTTTTTACCTAGTGTCCTACTCCTGTTTGGGGCAGTATAACCCTACTGATATGCATCAGGAACTGCCCCATGCCGACCCCGGACACCGGACGATCCACACATCTGCATTTACTTATTTGTAAGTTCTTTACTTTGCCAATAGATGTTTACAGTCCTTACTCAAAGGCACCTGTTTTCTCTCTGTTCTCTTACATGTTTGGAGAATGCTTCCACTCCCTTCTAGGCTGGCCCTGAGAACAAAGACTGTTTCTCATACACCATAAAGACAATAAGGGCAGTCTATATGGCTACCCTATGGACTATCTATTAGTTTCCTATGCCTTTTGCTTGCGCCACCATGTGTATATATTTTTTAATATAAATTAAAGAATTGGAGAAGAATAAAGAGAAATGGAAAAGAAAAAGAGAAAATAGAGAAAGAGCCTGGGAAGAAAAACTGATACAAACACCAAACGTGTGAACTGTTTTTTTTTTATTTCATAGGTCCATATTTTAGTCAGAATGTATTTTTTTAATATTTTTATTATTATTATTACTCTTTTTTTACTCAATTGATGCACTGAAATGATATGTTTTATTATTCTGATTTTATTTGATGTTTGTCTAAAGTTCTTGTATGTTGATTATTCAACATTACCTGACAAATGTTCTACATCTAATATCATTGGCTATTGGATCTACTTTTGTCCCTGAAGAGGGGACATTTTATTGAAATTGCATTACTATGGAAATGTATTGATGATATTTCTTGCCCTTATGAATGGGGCCATTTTTTGAGCCCTGAAATGCACTGGCTGCTAAGAGGATTACCCTCCTGACTTTTATTTAAATAAAGTTGTATCTGGACCTCTTAGTAGTGGTGTGGTGCTTTAATTTCCATTGTTGTTACATTATGCCAGAGGATCTAAGCTTAGGTCCTAGACCTGAGTTTGTGAAACACCTTTAGGTGAAGAGACCATTCCCCTGGGACCAGATGCTAACGAATGCCTGGAAAGTACAATACATGAGGACTTCCGCCCAAGCCAAAATTACATCTGCCTCTTTTTGAGCTGCAAGACTCCTGTGCCAGTTGCTACAAACCATGAGACTAGAATGGCACGTGCTTGCTCAGTAAGTCCTTGCAGGATCAGGGCTGCACAGATGCAAAAGACACCCACAAAACCACACAGAAGAAAAGCGAATCAATTTAAAAAAAGACAGCGGTCCAAAACAACAGTGTGCACTTCAGGATGCATAACTCTTGCAGTACCAACTATGCCTGGGGAAGCCCTGCTGGAAATGGCTTAGACCCCGCCATGGTCAAGAAGGCGCAGTCCTGGCTCACCAAATTAGGGAACTGGCACAGCAGCACCTTTGAAAGGATCAAGCCAGATGGTAGTGTCCCGATCCTGGAACTATAGTTAGTGAGGTTGAAAAAAGACATCAGTCCATCCAGTTCAACCTATACTATATAAAGACTGCAGCCAACTCCCCCACGGCACAACCAAGGAGTCAACTAATCCGAGAATCTGTTAAATGGAAACAGCAGTCGCTTTGAAAAAAAGAAAAAAAGATTGGCTTCTCTCAGTGCAAAGAGAAGACTTTTGGAACACCTAAGAACACTAGCAAAAAGGTGAAGCTAGCTGGAAATGGGAGGGATTATATAGGGGCTAGCCTTACAGTTTTGTTTGCAAGTGCCCAATCACCTGAAGGCAGTATATAACCCAGTTGTCTAAGACTGAGACCTGTGCCCTGGAACCTATCATTAGGAAATGAGGTTTAAAGGAAATCTGCACTGAAAGAAGTATGTGACTGCCATTGCTGACCTCTTTATTAAAACTGCCAGATCTTTCTTGCATTCACTACTTCACTGAGGTGGAAAAAGCAAGCAACAAGTGAAGTCAGCACTTCTGCTTTACATCCTTTTTCAGATCAGTAACTAAGGGTCTATTTACATAGGTTAATAAAGTAAATAACCGCGCTAAATCACAAAAAATTCAATCTGTGAAGAAATGAATAAAACAAAGCTGCAGCTGCAGTGGGAAACACCAAAAAAATATATAAACAGGAAAAGCTGCGCTAAGTGATAAGTGTAATAAACACATATAGAAAAGGCTATCCCTAAAGGTATCCAAATAAATTATATAGATAATGATACGAGGTGATATCAAATAATTAGGTGCTTTGCAATGGAATAAAGTGACATCCAATAAGAACACAGGCATAAATCACAGTGTCCAATGAATAAGGAAAAGTCCAAAAAATGAGTGTAATAGTGCTCAAAAGCAAGCCTCCACCGTTCAATATGCTATCACCGTGCTGGAAGTGAATCACGCTAATGCGCTTCCCAGAAGGCCAAAAATTTGGGCATATAGAATTCGGAGGAATATCAACCAGCTCAACAGGACACAGACAGCTCCACTAGGACCGGCAAGGATGTTCCACTCAGATCAGCCAGGTATGAGACCCCGAAAATCCGGACATTCCACAGCCCAGCAGTGATTGTAAATAGACAAAACACTCAATATCTTCTGAAAGCAGAGGCCCACATGTTTATACACCCCTTGTATACATGCAGCTGCAGGACAAAGGTGATTAACACAACCTTTGTGTTACAGCAGCAAGAATCTGCAGATTTCTGCATTTGGAATGATAGGTGTGCGTAAAGATTTGTGGCCACTTGCCCATGACTATTAGCACAGCCTTTAATTACATTCAGTTAGGGACAGATGATAGTGGCTGGGAGCAGTTTGTGTTCAGCCACGATCACTACAGGTAATAGCTGGCTGTTCAAACAGTGGCAGATCATTGCACTTTATGGGCTGAGTGACTGCAACTTATACAGTAATAAGGTTCAGTTAAAAGGTAATAGAGCCACTACATGTTTAGCTCAGGTTCATTTCATGAATCTCCTACTTCCATTTCACCACATACATCTTCACTAATCCACACACATCTTCACTATCATCAGTAGAGAATTTCATACACTGTTTTAGTCTGACAAAAAACAAACATTTACAAGAAGCCTTAATATTTTCATACAATGATGTATACACTGTACAGGACGCCAAGGTTGGGTCCTGGACAGTCGCTATATATCTCCTGTGTTTGGGTTGTGGTCTCTTTAAGGGAAGTTGGGAAATGTTCAGGGGGTCACCCAAGACGGGTGAGAAATTCTTGGAAATAGCTAAAATCAGGAGGACTGAATCGCAGTTCTCTCTGGGTTGAATAGAGAGATATTTGGGACCCGGAATTTGGGGGGCTCTGTAGTGATATTTGGGTGGGAAAGAGCCCCCACCCCTGACCATATGGGATTCCAGCACACACAGGGTTAAGACCCATGAGAAGCAGTCCTTAAGAGACAGGAAGCAGCAATAGGTGAGTGTGGGGGAGGAGTAGTTTGGTGGTTGCACCTGTCTGAAGGAGCTGCAAGTTTGCTGGAAGCTGCTGAGAGGTCTATTAAGGACTGTTACAAACCTTGGGGTGAAGACCCATCCACAAAACCGTATGTGCCTTTTTTCTTGCTTTATTCCTTTGTGCTGAAGAAAAGCGGACTTTATTTTGTGTTTGATTTATGCACTGCTGGAAGCCTGTTTAAGTTTGCTGAAATAAAGCCTTTTTGTTTATGTTTTAAACGGTTGTGCACTCAATCCGGTGGAGCTAGAACCCCCAAACTTTACAACTGGTGTCTCGGATGCGGGCAGAGTGCATTTTGCAGCCGCAAAAGCCGTTTAAAACCAAAAAACTGACATTTAAAGAGACAGTATACCTATGGCATGTCTTGGGTGAAAACAGCTCAGACACTGCAAACAGCAGGCATGGAGGAGGTTATTAAAGCACTGGTGCAAGCCACTGTGACCCAGCAGCAAGCCTCAGTAGAGGCAAACCGTCGCCATGAGGAAGCAATGGCTCAGCAGCAGCAAGCCCTGGCACAGGCTGTAAAGGCACAACAGGAAAGCACACGGTTGCTAGCTGCTCAGTTTACTGCCCAGCAGGAGTCCACTCAAGCACAGGTGGCTGCCTTGCAGGAGGCAGTACAGCGTTTGGCTCAGGGACGAGAGCAAGCAGTCATTGCCGATGGCAACCCAGTATCTGTGAGAGCCAGCCATTACTTGCAAAAACTGACCCCCAGTGATGATGTGGAGGCTTTTCTCACAACTTTTGAGAGGATAGCGGAGAGAGAGGGGTGGCCCCGTGACCAATGGGCTGGCATTATCTCCCCTTTCCTTACTGGTGACCCGCAAAAAGCCTACTTTGACCTTCCAACTGAGCACATCAGCGACTATGAGCGTCTGAAGGCAGAGATCTTGGCCCGCCTGGGGGTGACCACAGCTGTCCGGGCTCAGAGGGTGCACCGCTGGAGGTACAAACCTAATCGGCCACCCAGGTCCCAGATGCACGAACTGGTACAGCTGGTGAAAAAATGGCTGCAACCAGAGAAGCTGACAGGCCCGCAAATGGTGGAACGGGTAGTGATGGACTGGTACCTGCAGTCCCTACCAGATGACCTACAGCGCTGGGTAAGCCATGGCGACCCTGCAACCGCTGACCAGCTGGTAGAGTTGGTCGAAAGATACACTGTGGTGGAAGACCTGCTCGGGCCTGCCAAGCATCGGGCAACCAGGCCAGCCACAGCACCTAGGAGAGAAGCTCCGCCAGACGTTGTCACCCACAAACCGGTATCTTCTTCAGCAGAACCACGGAGGTTGGTTCCTGTCCCAAGGATTGGAGACATACAGTGCTGGCGATGTCGGTCCTGGGGGCATACCCGGGCACAATGCCCACTTCAGGAGGAGCCTATGGAGTGCGGGACTGTTCGGAGAAGCTCTTTTTATGTGCAAAGAGCATGTGCCACCCATCTTGATATAGCGGCTGGACAGTTTGAATGTGAACTATGGGTGAACCACCTTCCTGCCAAGGCTCTGCTGGACTCTGGTAGCATGGTAACGCTGGTACATACCAGGGTGATCGGAAGACTCGGCCCAGTAAGTAAGACTCTACGGGTAGTATGTATCCATGGGGACACCAGAGAGTACCCCCTGGTGCCAGTGACTGTTGCCTATGGTGGTACCTCCGTGACACAAGAAGTCGGGGTGGTAAGAAATTTGATACATGATGTCATAGTGGGGCGGGACTGCCCACTGTTTTTTGAACTTTGGAACCAGGTACAGTGTGAACAGCCTGGACAACCAAGGGGACTGGGGACCCTCAGCCTCGAAGGAACAGAATCTGAGGGGTCCGGGCCTGAAATCCCCACAACACAACCCCCTGATGGGGAGGTACCTGTCACTAACAATGACATTGCAGAAAATGTTAAAGTGGACGATATTGTTTCTGTTTCAGGTCGCAAGACCGAGCTGACCTCTGAGGGGGGAGAGGTCTCCCCGTTACAGGTTATGCTGGGAGAGGATGATGAGGAACTCTCCCCACCACAGTCCCAGGTTGAGGAGAGTGAAGGGGAAACTTCCTCAAGGCCAGTGCATCCAGACCTGGACGTATCCAGGGGTGCGTTTGGCACCGCTCAATTGCAGGATCTTACCTTGGTCAATGCTAGAGAGCAGGTTTCTGTTATTGATGGGATCCCACAAATACCAGGTGCAGACCAGAGGTTTCCTCATTTTGCATTGAAAGATAACTTGGTTTATCGAGTGGCTGAAAGCCGAGGGGAAACTGTTGAGCAGTTGCTGGTTCCCCAGCCTTATAGGCGGATGCTTCTCGATCTAGCCCACAATGATGCACTGGGAGGACACCTGGGGGCAGAAAAAACAGAGGCCAGGGTAACTGACCGGTTTTACTGGCCAGGGGTAAAGGCCGAGGTTAAAAGGTATTGTGCGTCCTGTCCGACTTGCCAGTTAACTGCCCCGGTGTCCCATTACAGAAACCCCCTGGTACCCTTGCCAATTATCGAGGTACCATTTGAACGAATTGCAATGGATCTCGTAGGACCCCTGGTGAAGTCAGCAAGGGGGTTCCAATATATACTAGTCATCCTAGACTATGCCACTAGATATCCAGAAGCAGTCCCTTTAAGGAAAACTTCCTCTAAGGCCATTGCCAGGGAACTATTTCAAATGTTTTCCCGAACGGGGTTCCCCAAAGAAATATTGACGGACCAGGGCACCCCTTTTATGTCCAAAGTGATGGCGGACTTGTGCAAACTGTTCCAGATTAAGCAGTTGCGGACGTCCGTCTATCACCCGCAGACTGATGGCCTAGTCGAGAGGTTCAATAAAACTTTAAAATGCATGTTAAAAAGAGTGGTCCAGAAAGATGGGAAGGATTGGGATATGTTACTCCCTGCCCTGTTGTTTGCCATCCGGGAGGTTCCACAAGCATCAACGGGTTTCTCACCGTTTGAGTTAGTGTATGGGCGAAGGCCCCGGGGGTTGCTAGATCTAGTAAAGGAGACATGGGAAAGTGAGTCTTCCCCACACAAAACTGTGGTAGAGCATATCTCCCAAATGCGAGAGAGAGTGGCTAAGGTAATGCCGTTGGTGAGGGAGCATCTGCAGAAGGCTCAAGATGCCCAAAGAAGGGTGTACAACCGGTCGGCTAAAATCAGACAATTTCAAATAGGAGACCGGGTGGCCTTTCTAATACCAACGGTGGAGAGCAAGTTCTTGGCCAAGTGGCAAGGTCCGTTTGAGATAGTGGAAAAAATGGGGGAAGTGAACTACAAGGTACACCAGCCTGGGAGAAGAAAGCCATACCAGATCTACCACATAAATTTGTTGAAACCCTGGAGAGACAGAGAACAGGTGTCTGCAGTGATAGGTGTCCAGTCAGGGGACCCTGCAGGGATTGACCTGGTGCAGGTTGCTGCTACCCTGTCTAGGCCCCAAACCCAACAGGCAAAAGAATTTATGCAAAGAAATAGGGACATGTTTTCAGGGTTACCTGGTCTCACCAATGTCATCGAGCATGACATTGTAACCGAGCCCAATGAAAAAATCCGGTTAAAGCCGTATCGTATCCCAGAAGCTCATAGGGTGGCAGTGTCTGAGGAGGTAAAAAGAATGCTTGAGCTTGATGTCATTGAAGAGTCGCAGAGCGAGTGGTCGAGTCCAATTGTGTTGGTGCCTAAACCCAACGGCACTCTTCGCTTCTGCAATGACTTCAGAAAGCTTAATGAAATCTCCAAGTTCGATGCATATCCTATGCCCCGGATAGACGAGTTAATTGAGAGGTTGGGTCCAGCCAGGTATATCACCACGCTTGACCTCACAAAAGGGTACTGGCAGATTCCCCTAACCAACGAGGCCAGGGAGAAAACAGCCTTCTCCACCCCGGAAGGCCACTTCCAGTACAAAAGGATGCCATTTGGTCTGCACTCTGCCCCTGCCACATTCCAACGGGCCATGGATAAAACTTTACGTCCACATCAAAGATATGCTTCCGTCTACCTGGATGACATAGTCGTCTTCAGCACTGATTGGGAGTCCCATCTTCCCCGGGTTCAGGCAGTCGTAGACTCCTTGAGAAGAGCAGGGTTCACCATCAATCCAGAGAAATGTGCAATTGGGATGGAGGAAGCCAAGTACCTAGGGTACATTGTGGGTAGAGGGCTGGTTAAACCCCAAATGAATAAGGTAGAAGCCATACAGGGCTGGCCCCGTCCCCTAACCAAAAAGCAGGTCAGAGCATTTTTGGGCATAGTTGGCTACTACCGGAGGTTTGTCCCCAACTTTGCCACCATTGCTGCACCATTGACTGACTTGACCAAAGGTAGAAAGTCAGTGATGATAAAGTGGAGCGCGAATGCCGAAGAAGCTTTTCAGAAGCTTAAGGCGGCATTATGCCAACATCCGGTGCTCGTAGCTCCTGATTTCTCCAAGGATTTTGTAGTGCAGACAGATGCTTCAAGTGAAGGATTAGGAGCGGTCCTCTCTCAAGTGGTCAATGGGGAAGAACACCCCGTGGTTTTTCTGAGTAGGAAGCTAACGACAGCAGAGAGAAACTACGCTGTGGTGGAGCGGGAGTGTCTTGCCATCAAGTGGGCTTTGGACTCCCTACGGTATTTTCTCCTAGGTAGGAGATTTCGCCTGGTGTCAGACCATGCCCCATTGACCTGGATGAGACAGAACAAGTACACCAATGCCAGGGTGACAAGGTGGTTCCTTTCTCTCCAGGAGTTTAATTTTGTGGTAGAACACAGACCCGGGAGACAGCATCAGAATGCCGATGCCCTCTCCCGAGTCCACTGTATGCTGTCGAGTGGTGCCTCCAACACCTCCGCGTTGAGGCAGAGGGGGGGGATATGTACAGGACGCCAAGGTTGGGTCCTGGACAGTCGCTATATATCTCCTGTGTTTGGGTTGTGGTCTCTTTAAGGGAAGTTGGGAAATGTTCAGGGGGTCACCCAAGACGGGTGAGAAATTCTTGGAAATAGCTAAAATCAGGAGGACTGAATCGCAGTTCTCTCTGGGTTGAATAGAGAGATATTTGGGACCCGGAATTTGGGGGGCTCTGTAGTGATATTTGGGTGGGAAAGAGCCCCCACCCCTGACCATATGGGATTCCAGCACACACAGGGTTAAGACCCATGAGAAGCAGTCCTTAAGAGACAGGAAGCAGCAATAGGTGAGTGTGGGGGAGGAGTAGTTTGGTGGTTGCACCTGTCTGAAGGAGCTGCAAGTTTGCTGGAAGCTGCTGAGAGGTCTATTAAGGACTGTTACAAACCTTGGGGTGAAGACCCATCCACAAAACCGTATGTGCCTTTTTTCTTGCTTTATTCCTTTGTGCTGAAGAAAAGCGGACTTTATTTTGTGTTTGATTTATGCACTGCTGGAAGCCTGTTTAAGTTTGCTGAAATAAAGCCTTTTTGTTTATGTTTTAAACGGTTGTGCACTCAATCCGGTGGAGCTAGAACCCCCAAACTTTACAACACACACATACGGACAGTTGTTTGTAGGAATTGTAATTATCCACAAGCAATGGGGATCTTTGCATTTGCAGTTTAATGGGTCAAAAAATGACACGCTACAATCTTATTTGTGGAGAATAGTGATGTGCTGGCTTTCCTGTGGATTAAAGATTTGCGAAGATGAAAGGCGATTTCCTTGAATAAAGATAAAGATCATAACTCCAAAAGCTTCCAAGGACCAGGTACAACCAAAGATCTTCCCTTCCTTCTTGAGAAGATAATGGTCTGTGTGCTGCCTTTGATAAGCACTTAGGACCCTCTCATTGATCCATATGAGGCTGACAAGATTTGTAAATGAAAAAATGGTTTTAATGGCATTGCTGGCCTGGAGTTCACATACATTAAAAATAGAGTTCTAGGGCTTTGCTCTGTCTTACCGTACAAACTCTGCCACTCACATGGATTTTCTTTTTTTTTACGGGTTGCAGGTGGGAATGGATAAAGTGCATCAGAATGCTGATACAATGCCTTGGATTAATGGGACAGTCCTGTACCACTTTCCGGTACGGTTTGTCTCTTCTACTGTATATACTCGAGTATAAGCCGACCCGAATATAAGCCGAGACCCCTACTTTTGCCACAAAAAAATAGGAAAACTTATTGACTCGAGTATAAGCCTAGGGTGGGAAATGCTGCAGCTACTGGACCCAACTGGACCACCACGAGACACAAAACAGGGGCTGCGTGCATGGTACAGGAGATGGCGCAGGTCATAGTACAGGCATTGCACAGGTCATGGTAAGGGCATGGCACAGGTCAGGGCACAGGTGATGGTACAGGCATGGCACAGGTGAAGGTATAGGCATGGCACAGGTCATGGTACATGCATGTTACAGGTCATGGTACAGGCATGGCACAGGTCACAGTACAGGCATGGCACAGGTCATGGTACAGGCATGGCACAGGTGATGGTATAGGCATGGCACAGGTGATGGTATAGGCATGGCACAGTAAGTACAGGCATGGCACAGTATGTACAGGCATGGCACAGTATGTATAGGCATGGCACAGTAGGTATAGGCATGGCACAGTATGTACAGGCATGGCACAGTATGTATAGGCATGGCACAGTAGGTATAGGCATGGCACAGTAGGTATAGGCATGGCACAGTAATTACAGGCATGGCACAGGAGATGCAGTGTTGCGGGCATGGTACAGGAGAATGTCCTGTACCATGCCCGCAGCACTGCATGAGGAAATACAGGGGCTGCGGAGGCATCTCACTTACCTGTCGGTGAGGCGCCGTCTTCGATTTAAAAATCGCGCCACCCGGCGCCGCCATACGTCACCGCAAATGCGCCACCGATGCTCGGGAAAAGCCGAACACGTTCGGCTATTTCCGGGCATGCGGCACATGCGCAGTGACACGTCGGCGCCATTTTTAAAAAGACACTCCAGTCAGTGACTCGAGTATAAGCCGAGGGGTGCATTTTCAGCATGAAAAAACATGCTGAAAAACTCGGCTTATACTCGAGTATATACGGTATTCATTTAAACACACTGCTTTTAGTTTACTGACCAGTTTCGATATCTAAATTGAATTTCCCAGCCCAAAAAAGAGGCTTGTGAGGTAAAAAAAAATATATATATATATATATACACACACACACACACACTATATTGTCAAAAGTATTGGGACACTTGCCTTTACACGCACATGAATTTTAATGGCATCCCAGTCTTAGTCCGTAGGGTTAAATATTGAGTTGGCCCACCCTTTGCAGCTATAACAGCTTCAACTCATCTGGGAAGGCTGTCCACAAGGTTTAGGAGTGTGTCTATAAGAATGTTTGACCATTCTTCCAGAAGCACGTTTGTGAGGTCATGTGCTGATGTTGAACGAGAAGGCCTGGCTCCCAGTCTCAGCTCTAATTCATCCCAAAGGTGTTCTGTCAGGTTCAGGTCAGGACAGTCAAGTTCCTCCACCCCAAATTTGCTCATCCATGTCTTTATGGACCTTGTGTTGTGCACTGTTCCAAATCATTTGGTGGAGGGGAGATTATGGTGTGGGGTTGCTTTTCAGGGGTTGGGCTTGGCCCCTTAGTTCCAGTGAAGGGAACTCTTAGGGCATCAGCATACCAAGACATTTTGGACAATTTCATACTCTTAACTTTGTGGGAACAATTTGGGGATGGGCGCCTTCCTGTTCCAACATGACTGCAAACCAGTGCACAAAGCAAGGTCTATAAAGACATTAATAAAAGAGTTTGGGGTGGAGGAACTTGACTGGTCTGCATAGAGTCCTAAAAGAACACCTTTCGTATGAATTAGAGTGGAGACTGTGAGCCGGGCCTGCTCGTCCAACATCAGTGCCTGACCTCACAAATGCACTTGTGGAGGAATGGTCAAACGTTCCTCATAAACACACTCCTGAACCTTGTGGACAGCCTTCCTAGAAGAGCTGAAAATGTTATAACTACAAAGAAGGGGCCTACTCCATTTTTATCCTACAGGCTAAGACTGGGATGACATTAAAGTTCATGTGAGTATAAAGGCAGGTGTCCCAATACTTTTGACAATATAGTGGATGTATGTATACATACACATTACGTGTATACAATCTCAAAGCTGAAGGTCAGTGCAACTTCAAGTGCGACTTGGCTGACATGTGCGACTTCCATGCACAGAATCTATGCAAATTGCACCTGAAATCGCAAAATATAGTGCAGGAACCTTTTTTTCAAATCTGTGTGGCACTGCAAAGCCGGAGTTGCACTGATTTGAACAGTTCCATTGCCGACAATAGGGGCAACTTGCCATGCGATTTGGACCTGTCAAATCACATGAGAAGTTTCACCAGTGTGAATGGGGCTAAATCTTCAAACCATTATTCACACCTAGTTCATGCAGCTTTAGAGCAGGAAAAGCAACAGAATCCTGCATATACACCATACAATAAGGTTTACTGAATCTCCTGCTGCAGCTAATTTATTTTGACAGCGGGCCCTGCCAGTTGTCAAAATACGGGAACAGCCGCTTCATCTACAACCCAATTCCAAAGAAGTTGGGACACTGTACAAATTGTGAGTAAAAAAGGAAGAGACTAAATTACAAATCCCATACACTTATATTTTATTCACAATATAATATAGATAACATATCAAATGTTAAAAGTGAGACATTTTGAAAGGTCATGCCAAATATTGGCTCATTTTGGATTTCATGAGAGCTACACATTCCAAAAAAGTTGGGACAGGTAGCAAAGGGAGGCCGGAAAAGTTAAATGTACATACAAGGAACAGCTGGAGGACCAATTTGCAACTTATTAGGTCAATTGGCAATATGATTGGGTATAAAAAGAGCCTCTCAGGGTGGCAGTGTCTCTCAGAAGTCAGGATGGGCAGATGATCACCAATTCCCCCAATGCTGCGGTGAAAAATAGTGGAGCAATATAAGAAAGGAGTTTCTCAGAGAAAAATTGCAAAGAGTTTGAAGTTATCATCATCTACAGTGCATAATATCATCTGAAGATTCAGAGATTCTGGAACAATCTCTGTGCATAAGGGACAAGGCCGGAAAAGCATACTGGATGCCCGTGATCTTCGGGCCCTTAGACGGCACTGCATCACATACAGGAATGCTACTGTAATGGAAATCACACCACGGGCTCAGGAATACTTCCAGAAAACATTGTCAGTAAACACAATCCACCTTGCCATTCGCCGTTGCCAGCTAAAACTCTATAGGCCAAAAAAGAAGCCATATCTAAACATGATCCAGAAGTGCAGGTGTTTTCTCTAGGCCAAGGCTCATTTAACCATTTAACGCAAACCGACGTAGGTCTACATCGGCTGCATTTGAGTGGTTGTACCGGGGTGATGCCTGCAGCTAGAGGCATCACCAGGTGCTATTTTTTAGAGCCGGCGATCAGCTTTCTGGCGGTAACGACCGATGCGGCTCGGGAACCGCTCGATCGTTACCCCATGTCTCCTGTCCCACCGATTGGGTTTCCGATGACGTAACCCGGAGGGGACGTCCATGACGTCACGTCCGGGTTACTCGGCTGCTAAAGGCGCCAAATGTAAAAAGTGACAGTATTCAAAAATGCAGTTTTCGGCATTTTGAATACATGGAAGTGTAGTGGAGGGGTCTAAGGTCTTTAAGACCCCCGATCCTTCCATAAAAAGTACCTGTCACAACAGATTTTTACATTGCTTGTGACAGCAATAAAAGTGATCAGATTTTTTATTTTTTAAAAACCTGTGCTAAAATTAAAAAAATAAATAAAATAAATAGGAAAAAGAAAAAAAAAATGTTTTAGCTGCCCCTGTTGCCATGAGCTCACGCACTAAAGAAAACATACATGAAGTCGCGCCCGCAAATTAAATCGCTGTTTAAACCACACATGTGAGGTATCGCCATGATTGCCAGAGCGAGAGCAATCATTTAAAAAAAAAATAGCTTCTCTCTAACTCTAAACTGGTAACAGTTAAATTTTAAAACGTCACCTATGGAGATTTTTATTGACTGTAGTTTGTCGCCATTCCGCAGGTGTGCGCAATTTTAAACCGTAACATGTTGGGTATCAATTTACTCAACGTGACATTATCTTTCGCAATATACAAAAAAAATGGGCTAACTTTACTGGTTAGTTTTTTTAAATGCTGTAAAATGTAATTTTTAAAAAAAAATGGCGTTTGAAAGACCGCTGTGCAAATACAGTGTGACAAAAAATATTGCAATGACCACCATTTTATTCTCCAGAGTTTTTTCGAAAAAAAATATATATAATGTTTGGGGGTTCTAAGCTATTTTCTAGCAAAACATACTGATTTTAACTTGTGAACAACATGTGTCAAAAATGGGCTCGGTCCTTAAGTGGTTAAAATGGACTGTGGCAAAGTGGAAAACTGTTCTGTGGTCAGACGAATAAAAATTTGAAGTTCTTTTTGGAAAACTGGGACGCCATGTCATCCGGACTAAAGAGGACAAGGACAACCCAAGTTGTTATCAGTGCTCAGTTCAGAAGCCTGCATCTCTGATGGTATGGGGTTGCATGACTGCGTGTGGCATGGGCAGCTTACACATCTGGAAAGGCACCATCAATGTTGAAAGGTATATCCAAGTTCTAGAACAACATATGCTCCCATCCAGACGTGGTCTCTTTCAGGGAAGACGTTGCATTTTCCAACATGACAATGCCAGACCACATACGATCCGGGTACTGAAATGGCCAGCCTGCAGTCCAGATCTTTCACCCACAGAAAACATTTTCATGCATCTTTATGATGCGACAAAGAAGACCTAAGACAGTTGAGCAACTAGAAGCCTGTATTAGACAAGAATGGGACAACATTCCTATTCTTAAACTTGAGCAATTTGTCTCCTCAGTCCCCAGACGTTTGCAGACTGTTCTAAAAATAAGAGGGGATGCCACACAGTGGTAAACAGCCTTGTCAGTTTAAACATTTGATATGTCATCTATGTTGTATTCTGAATAAAATACTGAAATTTGAAACGTCCACATCATTGCATTCTGTTTTTATTCACAATTTGTACAGTGTCCCAACGTTTTTGTAATCAGGTTTGTAATAAAATGCAGCCACTGTTCAGCCAAAACAATACCTTTTGACAGAAGTCAATTGAATAATCAACTTTTGATGACTAGGGCAGACCTGACAGGGTCACCTTCTGGGTGAACTTTGTGAATGAAGCAGGCCTGACAGAGCCACCCATTGAGAGAGAATTTTGCATAGTGTATGGCCAGCTTTAGTGAGAGCTGATGTTTTTTTTAACCTTGCTCATAGCCACTCAGCTGCTGTGGCCCACTGAGGCAGAAGAGAGAGCACACAGAGAAAGACAACAAAATCACTTTTCAGCACATACAATGCCCTTTTTACATTTTGTCATGTTACAACCAAAAACATAAATGTATTTTATTGGGATTTTATGTGATAGACCAACACAAAGTGGCACATACTTGTGAAGTGGAAGAAAAAGGATAAATGGGGGTGGGCGTGGCTTGGCGCTCGGCAGGAATGGCTGCTGCTTAGAGGAGCTCTGCATACCCACGGCCAAAAGAACCCCTTCAAGCCTTACAACAACAGCTATGGGCAGACTCGACAAACCCACACATGGCCCCAGTCAGCGCCACTTGCTTTCCACACCGGGAACCCGCAGTATACCAGTGATCTTCATGTCTCAATCACACCAGACCACAGTCCGCTCTGCCGGCAAGATGGCGCAGACGAGACACGAGGCTGAACACAGTGAGGACTCCCTGTCGGCTTCAGAGGACCTGGTAAGAGACCCAGAGATATTGGATCACATACTGCAACTATCGGAAATGACACAAATAGTTGCTGATATCAAAAACACCTTCTCCATGGCCCTAACTGACCTAAAAGCAGATCTCTTATCCCTGTCTGAACGCCTATTTAACACAGAGAGAGCAGATGCCAAGAGAGACAGAGCTGTGGAACATTTTGAAAATGTAATTTCTTCTCATGCTACCCAACTCATCCTTATGAACAGATGCTTAGAAGACCTTGATAACAGAGGGAGGAGACAAAATATTAGGGTCAGAGGGGTCCCTGAATCGATGGAGCCCCCTCAGATCAAACAAGCTTTACAGGCTGTTTTTAATGGGCTCCTTGATTGTCCTAAAAACACTGCAGAAGAATTCGTCAGGGCACACAGAGCTCTGAAATGGCGTCCCTCTGATACAGCCCCTCCGGGGAAATTTTTGCTGCATACACAGTTTTCCACTTAAGTAGGAGATTTTAAGCAAGGCGGAATGACCAGATTCTCTTCAATGAGCATAACATCTCACTGTTCCAGGACCTTTCACTTATTACCCTCCAAAACATGGGGGGCCCTGCGTTCCATGTTCGAATTGCTAAAAGGTGATTCCATACAGATGGCGGTTGCCTTTTGCTCTACACCACATACCAGGGCAAGCAATACTACTTGAGGATGCCAGAGGACATTCCAGTTTTCTGTGAGCAGCTATACCTGCTACTAATTGATCTCCAGGAATGGTACAAGGAATTTCATCTCCCAATTAAGAACACAAGTCCCTCTACTCACTCTGCAAGCTTCCCCGCCCAAATCTCCCTCTTCTAAGAAAACAAAATTCAATAAACACAATGGCTTCAACCTCAGCAGATCCCCATTTGCAGCCAAGGGCCCTAAGACCTAGGGATAACACCTGAAATATGAGAAGAAATTTAATTGCATACATCTTTTTCTGGATCCACGGATACAGTCCGTAACATGGCATATTCTGTCTATATTTCCCCGTTACTAACCTGGGGAGATCTTTGTTGGTTCATGAAAGACGTTTACTATGCACTTGCAGAGATATGTTCAATGCAGCTCAATGACCTAAATCACAAGGATTCTTTCTTTCTAAATATCATCTTATATTCTTGGACGCCATCTAGTGACGAGAATCTATATCAACTCAGAAACATTTCTCCCAGAAAAGATGTATCGTCCAATGTTCACAAATTAGCTAAGATCCTTAAACCGACACGATTTATTGGGATTATCCCATTTTGTACAGTAGCTACCTGATTTAAAAATCAATGCGACTCTTATAGGTGTATTTGAAATGATGGAGACAGACTATTAAACAAAAATCCATAAATATTTGATCTTCTACCAACCAACAATAATTCTGGCTCCCACAGACTGGCTACAATATGCGCTTATGTGGTACATGGATTAGTCCTGTCAATTCAAGATGGTGCTCCTAACGTCAACTCATTATGTATAAATTACACATGTACACAGAATCTCTTTCTTCCGTTCAAACCTCAACATCATGGGCAAGAACAAAGAGCTGTCAAAGGATGTCAGGGACAAGACTGTAGACCTGCACAAGGCTATAATGAGCTACAAGACCATCAGCAAGAAGCTTGGTAAGAAGGAGACAACTGTTGCAGCGATTTTTCCCAGATGGAAGAAATACAAAATAAAGATCAATCGCACCCTCAGCCTGTAGCTCAATGCAAGATTTTGCCTCATGGGGTAAGGATGATCATTAAAAAAGAGAAGGATTAGCCCAAAACTAAGGAGCTTGTGAATGATCTCAAAGCAGTTGGGACCACAGTCACCAAACAAACCACTGATAAAATAATATGCCACCATAGATTGAAGGATCAGCCCAAAACGTAGGAAGGAGCTTGTGAATGATCTCAAGGCAGTAGGGACCAGTCACCAAACAAACCATTGGTAACATAATATGCCGCCATAGATTGAAATTCTGCAGCGTCCACAAGATCCTTCTTCTGAAGAAGGCACATGTACAGGCCCGTCTGAAGTTTGCCAATGAACATCTAAATGATTCAGAGAAGGAATTGGAGAAAGTGCTGTGGTCAGATGATACCAAAATTGAGCTTTTTGGCATTAAGTTGACCTTGTTTGGAGGGAAAAAAAACTGGACTTACCTTAAAATCCTTTTCTCTGAAGTTCATCCACAGACGCAGCTCCATTTTCTTTAGACCGTTGGGATGTCCCAAAGCAGTATAATCATGAGGGGTGGGAAGACAACGCAAAGAAGACATAATTCCCCAAAGGCTAAACCTAGCCAAACAGATAAGATGGAGCTCAACCAGGAACAACTGGAGCTCACCTTGAAAAACATACACCCTCAAAGAGAAACAAAAAAGATTCTCTTTAAACAGCAGCCTGCAAAACCTTGTGGCCAAAGGAGGCATCCAATATTGCCAACACATCTACTTTGTAGAATTTTGTGAACGTATGCTCAGACGACCAAGTTGCCGCTTTGCAACAAGAGGCACTCAAGTAGAATGTGCCTTCACTGGGAAAGGAGGAACCTAGCCTGAACAACGATCTGCCTGATCCACCTGGAATTGGTCGCAGCAGATGCAGCCAAACCCTTACAAGGTCCTTCAGTAAGGACAAAAAGAGCAACAGATTTTCTGAAAGACTCAGTAGCCGCCAGGCAAACAGATCGACCTCGGGCGTACCCCACCAAACACATAAGAGGTGAAACACCTCCGGGTGTAGGGACCACTCCCCTTGGTCAAACACCTGACGACTGGAACAAACTCTTCCGCCCAGGCCAGAATCTTGGCCACCTCCTTGGCCGCCAAACCACTCCTTGTGTCTCCCTGTTGATTGATGTAAGCCACAGCCATGAAGTTGTCTGATTGAATCCGAACCGGACAATCTTGCAGACAAGTCGTCCAGTGACTCAGACAAGCTTTATCGCTCTGAGCTCCAAAACATTTATGGGCAGTTTGGACTCCTCTACTGTCCAGGATCCCTGGGCACAGAGGTTCCCCAGCACCCCGCCCCAGCCTGACCAACTGGCATCCGTGGTCACCACCATCCAACAACGGGAGGAAGACTTGCCCTGGCATAGTGCTGGAGACTGAATCCAGTACAACAGAGCAGACTGTGTGTTCTGGCTTAACTGAACCAAAATGTCCAAAGACTTTGGATCTTTGTTCCGTTTGACCAGGTCTCTTTTTGCGAAAGGTCTTATATGGAACTGATCAAACGGAACCGCCTCGAAGGTTGATACCATATCAGACCCAAGGCCCGCATGCAAGTTCTCAGAGAGGACAGAGTGGTTGCCAACAGCGACAGAATCCCCTCCGCAATTTCTGCAGCTTGTCCGGGGGGGGGGGGGGGGTGGGAAGACTCTTGCCAAAGCTGAATCCAGAGTTAGGCCCAGATAATCCAGTCTCAAGGGAGGTATCAGAGCAGATTTTTTTAAATTGATGTTCCAATCGAACTCTTGCAGGGTAATGACAGTGATCGTCAGGTCGCCCATCAGGGCTGAATGAGAGTCCTCTCTTAATAGGAGATTGTCTAGATACCCCAGTACTGCAATCCCCTGTTGGCGCAGCAATGCCAACACCGGGGGCGAGCACCTTGGTAAACACCCTGGGGGCGGAGGCGAGACCACAAAGGGTAACGCCACAAATTGATAATCCTCTTCTGCTACTGCAAAGCAAAGAAACCAAAGCAGGAGAGAGCGGTGCCGGCTTAGTGTAGCATAAAATGTATTAATTGATTGAAAACATAGCAACTTACTCTAAGGTAAGGATAAAACTGTGTGATGGGTATAGTAGGGTCATCTGTCTTCTTCTCCTCTGTCTTATGTAATGAGGGCTTGTGGCAGGGCGCCTATGTTCCCGTGGGGAAGCTGGTATCCGGCAGCTTGTCCATGGGTTGGGCGGCGGTGGAGGACTCTGAATGAGGCTCCGACTTCCTGCTTTCGGTTTTCCAAGGCCAGTGTGTTGAACAAAAAGTTCTGCTCGATGGGAGAAGAGTTGTTGACGTCATCTGTATTCAGCGATGGCAGTCCTTTTTTGGGGATGTTTTTGTTGGCTTGGATGTGAAAAAACTGTTGCACTGTAAGATTCCTTATGAATCTATTCAGATATAGAAAGAGCAGAAGAAATCACACTGACCTAAATCAGTGAATCAGCGCTCACTGTCACAAAAACAAAGAAGGTGGCCGCACTCACAATAGTGTCAGAAATAAATAGTAAAGCAAACTTAAAAAGGGGACATGAAGGGAAAAATTAAAAAGAGGAAGCATAATATATGAAACCACATCCGTGGATCATCAATCTTAAATGTTTATTGTCCATGACAGCATCATATTCTTCTGATGAGAAAGTCACAAAAGTCCAAAAGGCTGGGATGTTATTAGGACCTGCAGCTCCTAAAGAGGTAGGGAGTCCCTCCAGGCATACAATGAAAAGAAGAAAACAAGGGCGTCAGGTCACAAAGGATCAATAAACAACAAATTACTTTATTGTAGCAACTTACATATATGCAATCCAGGGTCAGCCTGTAGAATTACCAGGTCTTGGGCCTGGTAATTCTGCTAGGGGCTACTATGTTTTTCACACTCCTCTGTCTCCTATAAATTACTCGAGGGCGCTCTGGTAAAACTGGAGCCAATTTGGGATCCTGCATTAGGATCCCCCAGTGGCGTCTGAGTATACTTTCCATATTTTTTCCTCAGAGCCAGAGCCAGAAAAAATGCTGCTCAGCAGCATTTTTTCTGGCTCTGAGGAAGGGGGCTCGCCCCTGAAACGCGTCAGCCTAGCCACAGCAGCCCCATGCGACTATCTGCATGCTCATTCGTCACAATTGGGACCTGGCTACCTTGGAGACTGTATATGCTATTCTTGATGTGTGTTGTACCACACCAGTCTTGTGAGTACTTTGTACACTTTTTAATATTTTAATAAATGTTTTTATGGTAATGCACTAGGTCGGTGCGCCCCTCTTTTTCTTTTTTCTTTTTTGTCTTTGCTACCATGGGTTCACATGAGGAGCCACGTGGAGGAAAACTATTGGTCTTGACCAATTCCTTTATATGGAAAAATCTCTTCAGAGTTAGCTTCCGTATGAAGCCATTAAAGTCTCTGAAGACAGTAAAGGGATTGGGAGGGTTACTGGGAGCAAAATGAAGGCCTTTTTGAAGGATAGACGTCTCATCTTTATTTAGGAGGTGAGACGAGAGGTTGAAAATTGTAATGGTGTCGAGGGATGGTCTGTGTATTGTTTTTTGTTTGGATTTCCCACCTCCTCTGCCTCTTCTGATTTTTTTCTTTTGGCCGATATCTCTGTGAGGCAGGCAGGTGGGGCCTGCACTAAAAAATGATTGTCCTCACTGGAAATGGGAACATTCAGTACAGGGGATGGAGGATGATGGGACCTATCCTGAGATGAATCATAGATGCCGGATGCTGAACCCAGTGAATCAGGGGGAGCTGGAATATTGGACAAAGGTGAGATGACAGAAAAGGGGACCAAGGAACCCTGACAGAGCTGAATGTCTACTGTACTATCTGTGTCATCTTGTCTTACCTTCAAAGGAGATGGTGCTAACACTAGGGAAGCATCAGGGGAAGACATATTATGAATGCTGGCCTGACTGGTCTGGGAATGACATTCATGGCCAGAGGTCTGATGGGGCTGTGTTAAGGCAGTAGGTCGATTGGACCGCTGCACCACACCTACCTGCTGGGTACGGGAGAAAGGGGGAAGGGAAGTAGCTGGAGAGGATGATGGCAACTTATGTGCCATCTTTCCACGGCGTTTATCAGAAGCCCAGGTGTGGACCCTGTTCAGCTGATAGTCCACTAAATCTCAATTTAGTTTCGGGATCTTTTTGTGGACCATCAGCCTCTCCTTGGTCCAAATTTTATCCAGAAGATGGTGTAAACGATTCTAGGACAATATCCCCCCGGACAACATCCCCCCAGACAATATCCCCCCTGGACAATATCCTCCCTGGACAATATCCCCCTAGACAGTATCCCCCCTCTAACCCTAACCCTCTAACCCTATGTCCAGGGGGATGTTTTCCGGGAGGATATTGCCCGGGGGATGTTGTCCCGGGGGATATTATCCAGGGGGATGTTGTTCTGTGGGGATTATGTCCAGGGGGATGTTTTCCGGGGGGATATTGTCCTGATACCGTTGTAACCACCTCTCTAAAAAGCAAAAGGATTGGTGTTGAAGGATGAGTTCGACAGCATGGTCAATCTGTAATGCATATTTTTCTAATTTATTTTCCCTTTGTTTGATTATAACCTTTATCCATTGTGTAGTAAAGAAATCAGAGATATGTCTCCACTCTATCGTCAGATCAGGGTCTAAAAAGGAACATCCCTTGTAGACTCTGAGACCTCTAGGGGTGACCTTAAGTTCTAAATACTTTTGTAAAAAAGTTATGTCCCACCATTGGAGGTTTTCCACAACCAACAGGTCTTCCAATTTGTGGAACAATTTACGCATATGGAGTTCAAATTGATGGGTATGGGGAGAAAACAAAGGAAGGGGTTTGAACTTCACTGGGGGTATAGTGGGGGGAGGAGAAGAATCTTTAACAAATAGGTTACTAAATCTCTTGTTCCTGTGGGACAGAAATTCCCTTATGTAATCCATGTTGTGATACAGGTGCAGCTGACAAACCCTGGGATGCAGAAACAACAGAAGAAATCACACTGACCTAAATCAGTGAATCAGCGCTCACTGTAACAACAAGAAAGAAGGTGGCCGCACTCACAATAGTGTCAGAAATAAATAGTAAAGCAAACTTAAAAAGGGGACATGAAGGGAAAAATTAAAAAGAGGAAGCATAATATATGAAACCTCATCCGTGGATCATCAATCTTCAATGTGTATTGTCCATGACAGCATCATACTCTTCTGATGAGAAAGTCACAAAAGTCCAAAAGGCTTGGGATGTTATTAAGATCGGCAGCTCCTAAAGAGGTAGGGAGTCCCTCCAGGCATACAATGAAAAGAAGAAAACAAGGGCGCCAGGTCACAAAGAATGAATAAACAACAAATGACTTTATTGTAGCAACTTACATATATGCAATCCAGGGTCAGCCTGTGTAGTGTCAAGAGAAATTCCAGGTAGTGTATGAGAAGCCGTGAAGCCTGGGCAGCAGTCCTGTACTCTGTGAAAAGTAGACACGGTCCAGGCACTAAGCTGTGGCTGCGAGTGGCGAAGGCTCCCTGGATGGGCAGCCTCGCTGGTGTCCGTGACCGGAAGTGATCAAAACCGGAACCGGAAGTGGCCGGAAATTATGTGATTGTGCCCTGTCAGTTCCTCCACAGAGTCTGAAAGGGATCAAACAGCTGGACAAAAACGTGGAGGGCAGGCCGCAACGTCGTTTCGGAGGTCCTCCTTCATCAGGCAGGCCCACCCCTCCACTGACAGTGCACTTATATATGGAACCGTGACCTATGAACTATAACGGCAAAGAAAGTTAAAAATTTAGAATGGCCTCAATATGGAAAAAACAAAAGCAAACCAGTAGGGAAAGATTAAAAGGATTCAAAAGGATCCCTCGTGATTAAATTTTTCAAAAAGGCTCTAAAAACCACAATATCATGTTTATGGCACTTGATAATGTGAGAGGTTAAAATACTGGCGAGCCCCCCACCTGTGCATCTCTGATACGGAAACCTTGTTTAACGTATCATTGAACCCTACACAGTGGCGGTATCAACAGTAGGTACATCCTAGTTTCCCCTGATTCACTGGTTCCAGCATCCGGCATGTAGGATTCATCTCTCAGGATAGGTCCCATCATCCTGCATCCCCTGTACTGAATGTTCCCATTTCCAGTGAGGACAATCATTTTTTAGTACAGGCCCCACCTGCCTGCCTCACAGAGATATCGGCCAAAAGAAAAAAATCAGAAGAGGCAGACGAGGTGGGAAATCCAAACAAAAAACAATACATAGACCATCCCTCGACATTAAAATTTTCAACCTCTCGTCTCACCTCCTAAAAAAAGATGAGACGTCTATCCTTCAAAAAGGCCTTCATTTTACTCCCAGTAACCCTCCCAATCCCTTTACTCTCTTCAGAGACTCATGTGAACCCATGGTAGAAACCTATAGTGAGAATGATTTGAAGATTTTGGAAATCTTAGAGTCTTTACATGCGGAAGCTGAGGGAGAGGGATATCCGAGTCCCACCCCGGTATCCTTCGCCCCCATCACACATACCAATTTTAAACCTATTTCCACCTTCTATCCCACCCAGGCCAAGGGCTCCTTTATAGATGTGTTTTATCATATAACTTTTATGGAACGATGCCAGCTTTGCTCCTCGTGGTATCCCATTCTCATAAACATTCCAACCTCACTCTGGGAGAAAAATTGGCCCTCAGCTCTTTGGGAAACAATTCCGAAATAATCGTGGCCCTCCACGTTTTTGTCCAGCTGTTTGCTCCCTGTCAGACTCCGTGGAGGAACTAACAGGGCACAATCACGTCATTTCTGGTTTCGGGTTTTGATCACTTCTGGTCACGGACACCAGCGAGGCTGCCCATCCAGGGAGCCTTCGCCACTCGCAGCCACAGCTTAGTGCCCGGACCGTGTCTTCACAGAGTACAGGACCGCTGCCCAGGCTTCACGGCTACACCACCTGGCTTCACTGCGGGGAATTTCTCTTGACACTATAAAGGCTGACCCTGTAGCTTCCAAGTTACTTATAAGTAACTACACCCATTCAGAAACAGTCTGAATCCAGAATGTTCACAAAAATAGGTTTCATATAAAACCCGCTATCGTGTAGATGGCGGGATAGAGACTCCACCCGTCTATCCACGGGCTGCAAAAATCGGTGACAGTAGACTCATTGAGCCTGGAAACTGGGTGATCCCCCTTCGGTGGCACGGTCCACCTATGGGAAACTGCATCCGCAAAAGAATGATGGCGTTTAAAGTGCTTACGCACCATCATGCTTGATGTGCCACCATTGGTCAACAACAATATTGTGGAAAAGTTCAGGACAAGGAAACACCTAACCCGATTTTTGGGATTTGCGTACCCGACGCTGTAGATTCAGCAGCCAATTTTAAAGTTTCCCATACTAAAATAAGTGCTTCCCCCAAAGCGCATTCCCACGCGGTGGCTGACGAGGACAGGTTTTCTTTACCGTCAGAATGCGAAGACACCCACCCATCAGGGTGGGATACATCTGTGGCGGCCATATCTACCTCAGAGTCTGAGGACACTGCCGATGGAAGTGAAGGCAGAGGGTGTTTGCAGCAGGCAACACATGTAATTACAAAAACTAGCTTTGACACCAAGCTTTGTAAAACTGTTGCGAGATCAGACTCCTGATCCTGGGACTCCAAGTTTTTCACTGATCAGAAAATAATGCAGACTCACCAATCGTGATCCCACCGCCATCTCAGCGGTCTGCAAAAACCCCACTAGTACAATCTAATAAAGTGTATGAGGGAAACCCACAGGAGTCCCCAGAAAACATTAACAAACTGCTTGCTCCTTGCCCCCCTCAGGAGGCTGTCAGCATGCTCTTGAAAATTAAAGTAAAAACGATCTCACAGGAAAAAGAAAAGAACAGCCTGGGTCTTTGCTAGAATTAAAGTGCCATGTCACATGCCTGTCCAGCGATATGGACCACAAGAAAAAGGCCGCCCCATGCATTCCTATGGGGAACTAACAAAAAATGGCTGCCCATGTATTACAATGGGAATATAAAAAGGCATGGATCTACATCAAAATGGTGGCCCCCACGACACGCCATGCAGTCTCCAGGACCCCCAGAGTTGCCCCCCCGAACAGTAGGCATCGAAAGGTCCCTAGGAAGGGATCCCACCAGGACAAACCACCCCCATCGAAAGGCGCCCCAGCGGCCACAGTTTTTCCGCCCCCCAAGGTAGGAACCTGCTAAGGGTAGGGGGAAAAAAGGCTGAGGGGTTTGGGCCCAGTCCGTCCAAGAGGCCAGGGGAACCGAGGGAGCCCCGAAGGTCCGACCAAAACCAGAGGTTTTGGGCGGACCATACTACTCACCATACCACGGTACCAGGTGGGCCCCACTCCAAACAGATCACCTCCCACCCGGGCTGGGGGTGCTGCCAGCCAGGGGGAACACTACGACTCAGGGCATTCCAGGTCAAATCGCGTCCCAGCGAGGCGGTCCACTCGCAGGCTCATCCCCGTCCATCGGGGCACTGTTGTGGCGAGGCCTAGTTCTGGACTATAACCTGCTCATGCTCGCTGGCCAAGCTGGGAGACCTTAAGGATCTAGATTATCCAGTCCAAAACCACAGCCGGCTGTTGCTTCCAGTTCTCCAGGAACTAACTAATGAAAATAAAAATATCATAAAATAACAACAATTCCCTGTAACAGCTAAGACTGAAGTCCCAGCAGGGAGCTAGGTCCTATTCCTAAACTAGGCAGAGACAAACTGACTGCTGTAACAGAGTGTGTGGGGTTATGCCTGCAGGTACAGCCCCCATGGGCGTGGTAAATCTTTTTTCCTGCCTAGTGCCTATTCCTTATTGGAGGAGCATAACCCAATGGTCTAAAGAAGATGAAGCTGCGTCGGTCGATGAACGATAGAGAAATGCTGACTATGACCCTAAGAACACCATCCTCACAGTCAAGCACGTAGGTAGAAACATTATGCTTTGGGGCTGTTTCTATGCTAAAAGTACAGACCGACTTTGCCGTATTGAGGGGCCAATAAATTGGGCCATGTATTGTAAAATCTTGGATGAGAACCTTCTTCCCTCAGCCAGAACACTGAAGATGGGTCTTCCAACAGGACAATGAACCAAAACATACTGCCAAGGCAACAAAGGGGTGGCTCAAGAAAAAGCACATTAAGGTCATGGAGTGGCCTAGCCAGTCTCCAGACCCTCATCCTATAGAAAATTTATGGAGGGAGCTGAAACTTCGAGTTGCCAAGCGACAGCCAAGAAACCTTAAGGATTTAGAGAAGATTTGTAAAGAAGTGTGGACCACATCCCATCCTGCGATGTGTGCAAACCTGGTAACTAACTACAAGGAACGTCTTACCTCTATGCTTGCCAACAAGGATTTCTCCACCAAGTACTAAGTCATGTTTTGCCTGGGGATCAAATACTTAATTTACTCACTGAACTGCAACTCAATTTATAACATTTGTATCATATGTTTTTTTCTGGATTTTTGGTTGATATTCTGTCTCTATCATTTCAAATACACCTATGATAAAACATTTTAGACCCTTAATTTTTTTGTAAGTGGGAAAACTTACAAAATCTCCAGGGGATCAAAAATGATTTTCCCTACTGTATTGCCATTAAACAGGGCAGGGTCTCTATCTTTAAATGGACTTATGTATATTTTAAGGTACTGTATGTACAACAATCTTATTTTCCTGAGAGACTCCATGGCAGCATACGTTCGGGTAGGTCCCGCCTCCTCTCCTACCCTATAGGACCCCACTCCCATAAATCTTTGCTCCCTTTCAGCATCCATGTTTCTTTTTTGTCCTCCTCTGGTTGCACATAATGGTGCGTTCCTATCCTTCAACGGACGTCATGTATTTTGGAAGTGGTTCGACATGGTCCTTCCTCCGATAACCCTTGCTATTAGCCGGGTATGGAGGGGGCAACTGAAGACTCCTATGGTGGCCATAAAGCCCAGCTGCTGCGGGCCAGTGTTGCCCAAAGCCCGGTGTCCTGTGTCTGAACTAACCGCAAGTATTTTTTGTTTTGGATGTTTTATGCCTTGTTTTGAACTTCCCTGGTTCTAGTGGTTTATGTCTTACACCAGGGGTCCTCAAACTTTTTAAACAGGGGGCCAGTTCACGGTCCCTCAGACACTGTTGGGGGCCGGACTATAGTTAGAAAAAAAATATGAACAAATTCCAATGCGCATATTTTATTTGTAGTGCACAAAAAAACAATACAATATTTATTGTTTTATCCATATATATATATATATATATATATATATATATATATATATATATATATATATATATATATATATATATATATATGACCACAGCATGCCCCCTTTCAATGCCAGAGTGACCCCAGCGTGCCTCCTTTCAATGCCAGTGACCCCATCATGCCTCCTTTCAATGCCACAGTGACCACAGCATGCCTCCTTTCAATGCCACAGTGACCACAGCATGCCCCCTTTCAATGCCAGAGTGACCCCAGCGTGCCCCCTTTCAATGCCAGAGTGACGCCCAGCGTGCCCCCTTTCAAGGCCAGAGTGACCACAGCGTGCCCCCTTTCAATGCCAGTGACCACAGCTTGCCCCCTTTCAATGCCAGTGACCACAGCGTGCCCCCTTTCAATGCCAGAGTGACCACAGCGTGCCCCCTTTCAATGCCAGAGTGACCACAGCGTGCCCCCTTTCAATGCCAGAGTGACCACAGCGTGCCCCCTTTCAATGCCAGAGTGACCACAGTGTGCCACCTTTCAATGCAAAGCGACCATAGCGTGCCCCCTTTCAATGCCAGTGACCACAGCATGCCCCCTTTCAATGCAAAGCGACCAGCGTGCAGAGACTGCCAGAGAGACCAGTGCACTTACATGCAGTGGCGGGCGGCTTCTCCTCAGTCCCCCGCATCTCCTCGAGTCCTCCCGCCTCCTCCTCCTCAGCCAATGGCATGAGTTCGCCTTTTGGCCAATCTGATTGGCCAGGAGAAGGATCCATGTGACAAAAGCAAATTTTTATTCACTATTGTCACACAAATGGGTGGGCTAGGGCGCAGTGCTCTGCGCCACGGGTCCACCCTTTTCTGAAGCATATTACAGCTTCAATGAGTGACCGACAGTCAGCCCTATGCTGATCCCGGCCGGCGGGCTGGGTTCAGGACCCCTGTCTTACACGGTTCCCTTTTGTCCCCTCTCTGCCAGGCTGGTGTACTGTGTTTCTGGGCTGCTGCGGCGGGGGTGGGTGTATTTTGTCTTACCTCTGCCGGTTTCCTATCTCGGTCCCGGTATTCGGATCATCTGCGCATGCGCGGCCGGGTCCGAAAGCGAGGCTTGGTTAGCGCATGCGCAGTTCCGTGTTTGGCGGCCATTTTGCGCATGGGCAGTTGCCGCGGTTGGCGCTGACGTCATCCTGGCCCCAAATTTAAAAAGGGGAATTGTTTTTTCAAGTTTGGGAATGTCATTTGGTTGCAGCAGGCTTTCTCAGGTGCCGGATCTCTATCCTACAGGTTAGTGACACTGGAGGGGTACTTACTCACCCCCCCCCCTTCCTGGCAGCTTGTAGCACAGTACTCATTGTTGTCTCCTTCTGTCTTTACCAGAGAACTTTTCCGTGGTAGGTACACGAGGTTCTGGGGGCAAAAACATACTGCAGGTGCAGCAGGAGATCCCCCCTGGGCGTTTGAAGAAGAGGCTGGCGGGGTAAGTGACTGGACCCGTTCTTCAAGTCGGTTATAGCCTTCTTGTAAGTCTTTGACAGACCGGGTCAGTGCCGCCAGGTGATGACATAACTCGTCCATAGGAGAGGTTCCTCGGTCAGGCTCAGACATCTGGCTGCTTTGTACTATCACGTACCTGGAGATGAGCCTGACACTGTGACAGGGGACACCGGAGTGTAGAGTAGCACGAGTGCCTGGAGGTTTGCTTGAAGCGGACGATGGCCACTGGTGAAGGTCGCCAGAGAAGTCCGATGAGTAGGGTGTTGAGCAGGCAGCAGGTGCTGGAAGCAGGGGTTCCTAGGTAACAGGAGGAGCCTCCTGAGCAGGATGGACGGATCTGGGAATGACAGAAGCGTGGTAAGACAAGCCGGATCAGGAGCCAATCGGGAACATAGAAGCCAGTAGGAGCAGACAGGAAGAGAGGTCACGGGACAAGCCAAGGTCGGTGCAGGTGGAGAGCAGAAAATCGTCAGGACAAGCCGGGTCTGGAACTAGGAACAAGATGCAGGTAAACAGGTAACCAGTATCCAAGGCTGAAGACAAAGCAGCACTAGAGCAGTGTAATGGCTGGGTTTAAATAGTCCCTTTGGCGCCAATGTCTAACGCACATTCGCGTACTCGCGAACGTGCGTGCGCGGTTGCGCGAGCTCGCGCATGCGCATTGGCCATTGTCAGGTTTCTGACAGGAACACGTCTTTGCACAGCAAACGTTCTCTGCAGCTGTAATACTGAACATTGTAATCCTAAAATGTGCTGGCTGCATTCATTTCCTTTTTCTTTTTTCTTCTGGTAATTTTTGTTTGGCAATCCTTCCAGTAACACATTGCCTGTCTTAGGATGCCAAGGCTTACTCATTGTGCTGTATCTATAGAGCAGCATCAGTCACTATAGGCTGTTCTGATTTGCACTACAAACACCTTCACCTTCTTCTGAATATTTTTTTCAATTTTCTTATACTGGATATTATAATCGAAGATAAATTTAAAGCTACTCTTATCGGTGGGATCAACCCTAGTTTTGTTGGACACCAGTGTTTGTCTATCCATAGCTCTGACCCTCTCTATTTTAACATCAAGGGTACCAGATTCATACCCCTTCTGTTGAAATCTAGTAGCGAGAACCTTGGATTTGGTAACTAAATCCATCTCTGAGGAACAATTACGCATTAGCCTAATAAATTGTCCCCTGGAAATATTACATAGCCACGAACGATGGTGGCAACTATCCAGGGGAATGTAAGCATTGGGATCAGTAGGTTTAAAGATATAACAAATCCTAAACCAATCTCCATCCTTAGAAATCTCTAAATCAAGAAAAATCAAAACGTTCAGTGCTAATAATCCAGGTAAGGACTTTTATTTTTGTTATTATCATTAAGTTACTGAATAAATACCTCCAGACTGAGCTCCCTCCCAGACCATGATCAAATCATCAATGTACTTCCTATAACAGGTAAGCTCGGGTGGGCAATTTTTAAAAACTGCTTCCTCTTCACAGTGAGCCTTAAAAAGATTAGCCACACTGGGGGCAAAACTAGCTCCCATTGCAACACCTCTAGTTTGTGAGTAAAACTGTCTGTCATATCAAAAATATTTTTTTGACAGGCAGAAGTACAAACTACTGAGAAGGAAGCTTTAATGCTTCCATGAAAGATCAGAAGAGGTAAAGGCCCACTGCACCGCTGCCAGAGCCTCCTCATGTCCAATAATGATATACAGCGAGCTGACATCTGCCATAATAAGAATACTAGAAGGGGAACAATTCAAAGATTCAAGGATCTGAATTATATGCTTCGTATCCTTCAGGAAGGCATCAGTTTTTATCACCATTGGCTGAAGGAAGGAATCGATGTACTGGCCCATACGGGCCGTCACTGAGTCGATCCCTTTAACAATTGGTCTGCCTGGGGTGTGCTCACTATTTTTGTGAATTTTAGGTAAAAATAAAATGGTAGGGGTCCTACAGAACAAAGGATCAAGATAAGCTAACTCTTTTT
The DNA here is from genome assembly GCF_965119305.1 of Pelophylax lessonae. Lineage (NCBI taxonomy): Eukaryota > Metazoa > Chordata > Amphibia > Anura > Ranidae > Pelophylax > Pelophylax lessonae. The sequence continues at coordinate 188,971,402 of NC_138774.1, forward strand.
TGCTAAGAATGCCCTTTTTTCTTGCCTCCTTCAACTAAGATATGTAATTATTTTTTAAAAAGTAATCATGGGATCTTTATTGAGAAGCTGGTAAGTGTCCGGATCTGCAAGTAGACGACCCATTTTAACTTGATAATACTCTTTACTCAAGACTACTAATCCCCCTCCCTCGGCAGAGCGTATGACAATCTCTTTTTGCTTTTTCAAAAGATCTCATGCCCAATCTGATATACTGGGGATCAACCAGTTTCCTCACTTTGAGAAAAAAAAAAAAATGCATCTCATCATCACTTAAAGGCGTACCACTCAAATTGTATATCCCAGAACCTATTGGAGTCTTTGCCTTTTGTACTCTCCTACCCCCTCACCTTCCTCTCTATTTTTTCTTTTTCTCTGGGAACCATTTGGATTGGGCGGATATTGAGGGGGATCTCTCCACCAGTCCCCCGGATTCGGCTGATACAAAGGCGGTCCCTTCTGTGACCCTATAAAATCCCCCCTTTCAGAAGAGGCAAGATTTTGAAGGGGCGCAAACCAGTTATGTGTAGGAACTTGCCCATATGGATGCAAAGATCTTCCTCTGGTAGGGTAACAAATTAGATGGAAAATTACTCTGATTTACTCCATGAGGGGGTGGTTTATTATTATAGGGTCCCTCAGAATGTGTTATTTCTAGAGGGGGGTTGCTGATAACCACTCTTATTTCTCAGCCTTCTATTCAAGCCTCTAGCTTCATAATACTGATTTTCCCTCCATGGGGTATGGTATTTCCCACTTCCTGGATATTAAAAGGTGTGGACTAGGTTATTCCTAGGGGTAGGTAATGGAGAATCCATAACCTCTAAAGGTAGGGGGTATTCCATTAGGAATCGGAGCAGGGTTATCAACAACTCTTTGCCATCTGTAAACCACATTGTTCCCAAAATCTCCCATATCTCTAATAAATGTCTTCTGTTTCTTTAATTGCGTCTCAGAATCCCATTTAATAAATTTATTTTTCAAATCAGCAGATAATTTATTGAACTCATCACTATCCCTATGAGGTTCTATAAGGTTTTTAATATCTCTAATTTGAGATTCTATCAATTTAACTTTTCTTTGTTTCCGCAGAAGTAAGAATTCTAAATTCAAAACCTTTTTTTGGTGAAAAATTCACCCCACTCCTTCATAGAGTCCTCATCAAGAAGTCCAAGATGGTATATCCCACCTAAGACATCTGAGGATAAGTTTGGCTAAGAGGTATTGTTCAAAAGATGTAATATCCCACCAAACCTTAATTCTTTTCTCAAATGCCCAAGTTTTTTAAAATACATAGATCATTGGTGGGTTCTAATGGTTGATTTCTGGGGAAAACCTCCCCTAATTTAAGCTCCCGTTTCTCCAAGAATTGGAAAATCTCCATAGTTTTGCGGCTGGGTAGAGATAAATTGAATGAATACTAAAATGCACAGGAAAAAACAATCAGCACAAAACAAACCTAAAAAAAAAAAAAAATAAAGCAGATGTGCACTCAGGATTAAATTATCAAGTCCCAACAAAAGTACATAGTAAAATATCAGTACAGCGCTAATAAATTGAAAGAACAGCTAGATAATAAGAAATGAAGGATGGTGCAAGAACACACAACAGTCCCAGAGGGTGATGAGTCATGCTTCTGCCTTTCTGTTTTTATCATATACAACTGATAGTTGACACTTCCCGGGCTATGCTTGGAGCGTCTAGGGTTGTCATGGATAGTGAAACGTGATGAGCAGCTTTTGACCTATTGTTAATCAGTCCGATTCTATATCTAGTGGGTGTCCTATTGCCTCCGTAGACGCTGATGAAGTCCCGCCCATGGGACAGAACGCGTACAGAAGAGGAAAGGAGTTACATGACACCGCCCGCGGTCATTCTGGATGTATATGTACATACACACTGCTTTCATGTTGATGTTACAGAGCACTGGGTTACAGTGCTAGATTTGTAAGTGCTATTTTAATTTCTTATTAAAGAAATATTAGGAGAGAGCACTATATGTTTAACTATTTCATATGATATATGCTGAGGATTTCAGAGTCGGAATTCTTAGAGAGACAGATTGGCCTGTTTCAGTCTTTATGGTCCCTGGATATCCCTTTTAGGGCTCTTTCACACAGGCAATCCGATCAGATCCGCCTATCAGTTTTTTAGGCGGATCTGATCGGATCCTCCATGCAGCTCTATGGGGCAGCGGGTGTCAGCGGAGACACCTCCGCTGACACCCGCTGCCATCCGCATCCGATCCTGTGCTGAAATCTGGACGGATGGAAACCCTATTTTTCCATCCGTTCAGTAATCGGAGCGGAGCGGATCTGATGAGAGCGGACAAGCGGTCCACTCTCATCCGATCCCCCATAGAGGGCAGCGGGGGCTGAGACACCTCCCTCTCCGCTCTGCAAGCGGAGACGGAGCTGTCATCTGCCGGCTCAGCGGGGATCGCGGATCGATCCCCGCTGAGCAACACGGATCCGCCTACGGAGGCAGACCGTGTGAAAGAAGCCTTACTGTGGTGGATGCGTGCAGAAAAACCCATCTTCATTCAGTTTGCAACCCCAGAGTGGAAAAGTGTGTTTGACCTGTTGATTCAGGGGGTCTATCAGTGAGGTGAGCTGCTTGAGTTACCAGTGGTGGAGGATTGTTTGCACTATATCACCTGAGAGTTTCACTCAGAAGCACGACTCATCACCCTCTGGGACTGTTGTGTGTTCTTGCACCATCCTTCACTTATTATTAGGGCTGCAACTAACGATTATTTTAATAATCGATTAGTTGCCGATTATTTTTTCGACTAATCGATTAATCGGATAAAATAATAAAAAAACTCAATATGCCTTTTTTTTCATTTATTTAAAATAATAATGAGCAAACAGTGTAAGTGCCGGTTCACACTTGTGCAATGCTGGAAGGCTGCGTATTCGCAGCCTGTTCCCGCATCGCATCTGCACAAGAGGCAGTTCACACTGCCATATGCGATACGCAGGGGTGTCAATTAAATGTTAACGACACCCCCAGTTTGATAGCATATAGCAGTGCGATCTGACAGTTCGCACAGGATCGGATCGCACAAGTGTGAACCATTGTGCGATCCGATCCTGATGCGGCTGAAAAAAAGGGTCATGTGCGACTTTTGTGCGGGTGCAGTGCGAATCAGCGCACCCGCAGTAGTGTGAACCAGCACTTAGTGCCGGTTCACACTTGTGCGGTTTGCGAGATCGCATGTAATTCGGAGCGCACTGCTCCTAAATTACATGCGATCTTATGTGCGGATGCGAGTTCAGCCATACACTTTGTATGGCTGAATTCGCAGCGCATCCGCAGCAAACTCGCACATGAGGCATTTTTTGAGCCGCCTCAGGATCGGATCGCACAGTGGTTCACAGTTGTGCGATCCGATTCTGTGCAAACTGTCAGATCGCACTGCGATATGCAATCAAACTGGGGGTGTCGTTAACATTTAATTGACACCCCCTGCGTATCGCATATGGCAGTGTGAACTGCCTCTTGTGCGGATGCGATGCGGGAACATGCTGCATATTTGCAGCCTTCCCGCATCGCACAAATGTGAACCGAGCCTTATACTAAAACTTTTTTTTTTTTTTTCTTAATTAAGCTCCTATATACTGTAAATAATATAATAAATGCTTATCTAGATAAAAGAGTTAATATTCCTTATAAGGTGCAATATTATAATAGAAAAATAAGTGAATAAAAACATCCATGTCAGCCATAGATATGAAATAGGCAGCATAGAAAGACCCCCTTTATGTGCTATATGGACGTTTTTAATCACTTATTTTTCTTAGAATATTGCACTTTATAAGGAATATTAACTTTTATCTGGAGAAGCTTTTATTATATTTTCTGGCGGGCTGCATTGCATGGACAGTCACAGGACACTGTAGCTCTAATCGCGGCACTCCCGTTCTGCTGCTTCTGTCCTCTTTTCTGCCTCACCTCGATATGACTCACTCCCTCACTGACATCAGCAAGAGGGCGGAGAGGAAAGGAGGGGGGAGGAGGGGGGAAGTCACGGAAGTGCAGAGCTGTGAGAGAGAGAGAGACAGTGAATGCAGCCGTCGGCTTCACAGAGTAGACAGCTCGCTGACAGGCGGGGAAAGTTCACAAAGCAGCACAACTAATCGACGGAGCAACTAATCGATAATAACAATCATTGACAACGATTGTAATTATCGATTGTTATCGATTTAGTCGATTCGTTGTTTCAGCCCTACTTATTATTATGATCTAGCTGTTCTTTCAATTAGCGCTGCACTGATATTTTACTATGGACTTTTGTTGGGACTTGATAATTTGATCCTGAGTGCACAGCTGCCTTATTTAATTTTTTAAGGTTTGTTTTGTACTGATTGTTTTTTCCTGTGTGTTTACACCCTCCCCCTCCCTGAGCTGGACCTGGATGACAAGAACACTGAGAGCCTAACGTCTCAATCCCATGTATATGCATAAAGCTGGCCATACACAATGAAATCTGATTGTACAATCTCTGTACAATTTCCTTAAGATTTACCAAAATTACCTAAAAGGAGAACCCACCTGAACAATCCATTCAATTGGTTTCAAATCAGACAGGCCTTTCACTACATAGTTAATGATAGATCCAAAGGAGATTCTACAGATTGTATTGTGTACACTCACCTTAAAGGACGAAGTAGGAAAATTGTGTGGAAATAAAAAAAAGAGGTGGTATAGTAATGAGTAAGGTATGGTCCAGAGTAGGAAACACACCCTATTCTGTGATGCAGTAAGGCAGTGCATGATGGGATATGAAGTTCCTGGAAGGTCACATGATGCTACAGAAAGTCAGGTCTCAGAAAGCATTATGTTTTATAATTTTGAAAGGAGAGTGAAAATTCACAGCTTCTGTGGACTAGGTGAGAGCTAAGCACAATGGAAAAGTTTTGCCAGAAAATACATTAGAACAGGCTTCAATTCATTGTGAAAAGTAGTATTCTGCCTGAAAAACTAAACTCAGCCTTTAAACCTGCTCCCACCCTCATTCCAAATTCTAAACTAACTAGCCTGATGTGTATACTTACCTATTCTATGGGTCGCCTGTCCAGTCATGTGATCCCCAATTGCCACATTCGGGGGAGAGGAGAGAGCAGCCACTACAATGGCTGGGTGGTGACATCGCTTATAGACTTAGTATGGGGCATCTGTTGTCAGCTGTCCCTCCTCTCCTCTGAAGCCAGTGCTGGGAGCCGAATACATGACCAGACTGGAGTGCCCTTAGAAGTACAGACATCTTTCCTCTACAGCAGGCATTACTAAATGGCAGAACGTGGTCTGCATCCAGTTCTGCCAGCAGCCATCCCCACCATCATTCCTCATAAAGCCCACAGTAGGGGCAGGACAGTACTGAACAGAGGGCGGGGAAGCTTAACATCAGTAGTAGTAAAGTTAGTGGAATCTTTCCAGACTATTCATTTAAACACCCAACATACTTGACCTAAAGCAACATGGCTACACTGAGAGCAGATTGTGCCAGACAAATCTGTTAATTTATTTAGGCCACAAATGTTATTGGACCAGGGTGGTGCTGTGGCTATAAAGTAGCTTCACTCCCTATCAACAATCACAGAATACATTGTATTTTTTTTTAAGTGGGAGAGAGGGGCACAAACTTCACTTCATCCAATCCGTGAACGCCTTAATTAAAAAAAATAATAATTACTAGGCATTCCATGACTGGGAGCAAACCCTCCTACTGATGCAGCCGCCATACCTAATGATTAGTAAGCTGTAATATATACGATTTTTGGTTTTACCGCTTTAAGTCACACAAAAGTACATCAAAAAGCACATCAGTGTTTAAGAGGATCCTGTGTTGAGACATTTTAAAAAAAAAAAAAAGTATGTCTGATAAACTAGTGAATATGGATTCAGGTTACAACAGTTTGCACATCTGTCTTCTGTTCAGTTAACATCTGTTTTGCATCCATTTTTCACATGTTCTTTTTTTAGCTGTTAAAGAAAATAGTTATAGGTGGCAAAAGTAAACAACAAATATGTTTCTTGCCTAAAAATGAACATAAACATGGATATAATTGTATGTATGTTCATTTACAGCTGCCTGCCCATACACATACATTGTGGTTTAGTGTAGATCTGTTTGAAAAACTGACAGATGGATCCAGGCTGAATGATAGTGTGAAAGGGCCCCTAGGCTTCATGCTCGCAGGCAGCTTGATAGCGTTAAATCTCAATGTTTTTTGCGACCGAAGGCACTGGTACAGCATCAAAATCTATGATAGGCTGAATTAGGCAGCAACTTGATGCTGTACCAAGTCATACTCTTGTTTAGGGCCATATGCATTCAGGCATGTATGACCTGATCGCAGAATTCTTGTGTTCAGGCACACATACATCCCAAGCCCCACTTGGTACAACATCCAGTCCTCTTATATTTCAGCCTGTCAAATATTTTGACAGGCTGGAGGTAGGAGATGGATACTGCACCTGTGCCTCCCAGGTGCCCCAAAATGCTAGGATTTGACACTAATGGGCTAAACTGCCCATATGAATGAGGCCTTAGACGAAAGCCTACTAAGTTTATATTCACTAAGTAAATATTATATTTTACTAAAAATAATTATTCAAAGATGTCCTCAAGCTGTTATTTTTTTTTGTTTATGGAAAGTTTATATGTACAGTATGTAACCTCAAATCTAGTTTTCATTATGTTTGGCTTCAAGTATCACAGTATACGGTTTCCTTCATCACATCATTTGTGAATCTGTAAATAAAAAAAAAAAAAAAAAAAACTGCTTCTGAAGACATCCCTGTTTGATGATGAAGCGCGTTAAGCAGTTGTTCCTGTGCGTCACTTCCAGCTCAGAGCAGGTGGAACGCATACAAGGCTATGGTCGGCGTCTATCTTTTTTGATTGTAAAAGCGGGCCTCTTTTGGATGATATTTTGTGTACGATAGAAGTTGTGGCGTTTTTTTAACTAATATTTTAATAAATACACCTAAATATTTTATACAATGAGATTCTCCCTCTCTGGTTTTATTTCTACTACACTGCCTGTCCATGAAACCCATCGGAGCAATACTGGGATTTTACAGAGGAGAAATAAGGATTCGTTCCAGGAAACTGTTAGGAATATTGGGACAGGTAATGACCTACAAGCCTTAACAACTTCCTTTGCTGTAAAGTAATGGGGTCTTCGACATCTGGCAAGTTCGGTGTGTAATATTCAGCACGAGGTGGAATATTCACCATAGGGGGCACCCTGGGAACAAGCCAAGGCACTCAAGATTGCACAATTTATAAAGACTTTTGCGCTAGTTCACTTTAAGGATTTATATTTGTATAGGTGCTGCAGAATTTCTTACCTGGAATTCCTGCCAATAACAGCACTTGTTGCAAGCTGACAACGCTAAGCTATGGCCCTAAAATTAGCAGCTCCTAGCCAGCGGTGTGCAAAGCTTCAGTTGGCCATTGGGATGCCTCAAAAAGGCTGCGCTGATGAGCTTTGGGCTGGTGTCAACAGCATTCATTTGAAAATCTTCTGAGTTTGTGGGAGGCTGCGCTAAAGGTAAAAAAACATTTGTGGCAAAAAGGCAAAAAAATTCAGGTTTGCTTTTAACTACAGGGCAAAGCAATAAATGCAAATTTGATGGTATCAGAAACTTGATTTCTATCATTCCCTTGCAGGCCATTGAACTACCAGAAGAATGCAAATTAAGCCCTACGTATACCCTCTAGTTGGACCTTAAACAAGGTTGAGGACTGTATCCCTAAGCCATGTGACAACACTAAGGCTCCTTTCACACAAACATCTGGATCTGGTCCGCCTGTCCATTTTTCAGGAGGAGCCGATCAGAGCATCCATAGCTCTCTATGGGGGAGCAGATACGCGCCGGAATCCGATCCGGGACCCCAATAACAGACAGGTGGGGATCTGCTCCCCATTTGTGCGGTGGATTGGATGACAGTCGGATGTAAACGTACAGGCGGTCCCATAGAGGAGAGCTGCCTGTGTCCAGATCTGCTGGACGGAGTCTGCTCCGTGTGAAAGGGGCCTAACGTATCACCATGTTCCTGCCCCGTCATTAACCACTTAAGCCCCGGAGGATTTGGCTGCTAAAAGACCATGGGGTTTTTTGCGATTTTTTACTGCGTGACTTTAACTAACAATTGCGCGGTCGTGCGACGCTGTACCTAAACGAATTTGACGTCCTTTTTTTCCCATAAACAGAGCTTTCTTTTGGTGATATTTGATCACCTGTGCGATTTTTTGATCATGCGCTATAAACAAAAAAAGAGCGTCAATTTTGCAAAAATAATATTTTTCACATTTTTTTTTATGAAATTCCCCCAAAAAAATGTAAAAATCAAAATTTTTTAACATTTTCGGCCAATTTGTTTTATGCTACATATGTTTGGTAAAAAAAAAAAAAAAAAAAAAAAAAAAAAATCGCAAAAAGCGTATTTTGATTGGTTTGAGCAAAAGTTATCGCGTTTACTAACAAAGGGAAAGATTTTTGTCATTTTTGGTGTTTTTTTTTTTAACGCGTAATGGCGGTGATCTGAGATTTTTTTTTAGGTACTGCGACATTGCGGCGGACAGATCGGACCCTTGACTGACATTTTTGACACTTTTGGGGTTACCAGTGACATTACTGCAGTAATCAGTGCTATACATATGCACTGTTACTGCAAAAATGACACTGGCAGGGAAGGGGTTAACTGTATTGGAGAGGGAGGGGTTAAGTGTGTCCTAGGGGTGTGCTTCTAACTGTATAGGGACATGGCTATTGGTGTAAAAACATAGATCAACGGTCCTACATAGTAGAACCGTCCGATCTTCATTTTTACACCAGGGAGAATGACGGGCGGCTTGTTTACATAAGCCGCTGCGCCTTTCTCCCTTCACCGGAGCGATTGTAGTGTGACCGGCGGACATCGGGTCCGCCGGTCACACGCACTGACTTGTCAGTGAACGAGCCGCGGCGCGCGCCCGCCCGCCCGCAATTGGCTCTCAAGTCAGTGACAGGCGAGTGACGTACCCATACGTCACTCTGCCTGGTCGGGGCTGACCGCCGCAGTATATAGTCGTGCGGCGGTCGGCAACCGGTTAAAGGTAGGAAAACGAGTCACATGCTCCTCCATGCACTGAAGTACCTGGCATTTTTCTCACTTTCAGTTGCTGAATAAATTAGAGAAATGAAAAGTGCTGTGGTGCTGGGAAAGGCAAAGCATGTTTTATCATCATGTAGAAGAACTCAATCACACAATGCACAATTTTTTTTTTTTATTGCATAGATTTAAAATACGATTTCTAACATACCATTAAATGATACAAATAGATACTGGACACACATGTAAATGACAAATTTTCATCTCGATGGTTTTAAGACTAGCTTACAACTTTAAACCAGAAGTGGACCCCTCACCTCTTCGCCCACTCTCGTGCTAATGTCTCACTTAGGGCTCCTGGGAGTTTAAAGTGGAGCTCCACCAAATAGGGAAGCTCCATTTGTTTGCTTCCCCCCCCCCCCCTCCACTGCCACATTTTCCACCCATCCCCACGGCGAAGTCCCCAGGAAGTTCACAAGGCCTCACTGTCAGTTTCCCCAACAAGAAATGGTGGCGGTAGCACCGGAGAGCCGATGGAAAATCGGTTGGGGTGCCGATGCTGCGGGATCTCTAGACAGGTAAGTGTCCTAATATTAAAAGTCAGCAGCAACAGTATTTGTTTTTTTTTTTTTTGAGGGACTGGCTGGAGCTTTTGCTTAAAAGTAGAAGCAAAACTTTTTTTTCCCCATTTAAGATAAGGGAGGGTTCTAACCCTTCAGTTTTCTTTTGCCATCTGTGTCCAATTGGGGAAATTTCCTTCACGTTTCTCATAGTAAAAACAGGAAGTGAGAGGAAATCCCCATTAAAAGATCTCCCCTCTATCCCTGTTCATAGGACAACCTAAAATTTAGGATTTTTTTTACTATTACTTTTGATAACGACAAATAGGATTAATAGATGCCCTAAAAGGGGCACAGAGGGCAATAAAAACTTGACAGGTGTTCTAATCCCTCTCCACTCTATCCAAAAATAAATTTAGTCTTTAGTTATACTTATAAATGTCAGCATGTATGCAATTGGCAGGGGACTATTTTATAGCATAAAGTAACAAAAGTATTCATCTGCTGCATGTGATCTCCTGGTGTTTACAGTATGGCCCAATCCATACAGCCATGCAATGGGGGTCTTCACCCTCGGAGGATGCACATGTGTTCTGTGCAGGCAGCCTGTTCAAGTTAATGAGATGTGAGCAACTGCATGGGCCTCCAAATTCATCTTTGATTGCATCTTTATGCGACAGATTGTTCTGATCCATGCATCATCAGTCCCACATGGATGTACAGTCAGGGATGAACCTGTGCTAGCATAGGCAGTACTCCGTGCAGGTGTATGGATCAGTAGGCTTGTGTGCATGAGGCTTATATGTATCTTCCCCCTCCCCCTTTTAGTTTCCAGTATTGTGCAGTAATATATATATTTTTTTTTAAATACTTTAATGAAGAACACCAACTACAGTAAAAAAAAAAAAAAAAAAAACCCACACAATCGCAGCAATAAAACAAATCGCAGATAATAGTAAGACCGTTTTCTTCCCCCCCCCCCCCCCCCATCCATGGGAGTTTGGGATAAACAAAGCAGATTACCAACTGTCGTCTACTCGTGTGCTGGGAAATGGATTAATGGCATTCATAAGATGGCTACCCTCACTTGCCATCCTTGTAAGAAACAATGTTTAGAATTAGGAACAGTCTCCTTATCCACCATAAGGTCAGTTCTTTGGTCATCAACTGCATTATGTAACAGATTTATCTTCTGGGTTCGGGGGAGATGCCAGTTTGTTGTGGTCTTCTGACTGATCTAAAGCTTCTTCTCTTGTGCTGCTCTCAAGCAGCAGCTCCAGGGCGTCTTCACCTACAACACGATGAACTTTTTCCCCCTTGGCTGCCAAGATTTCTTCAATATTCCTTCAGTGCAACAATACCAAAAACAACCCAAATCACTGAAAGCATTTTTTTTTTCTATATAAATGTTGTTGTAAATGTACTCATTGATATTCTTTACTTGTTATCCACAGATGTTGTTCTCCATTTTTAATCATGGAATAAGTGTCTTACAACGACCCCCGTCGCAGAACAGAGGGGGAAAAAAAACAAATAGAACTTACAAAAGGAACAGATTTTATAGTTACCTGATCAGGCAAATGTTCATAGAATCTTCACTCTGCTGCAAAGCTATGCCACCCCTAAAGCATCTTCACACTTCTGGGTAGATCCAATGCCACTTTTCCTCCATTGTCTTCAGTTCCCCCTACAGCACACATTAGAAAAGTAGGGGGTCGGCAGGAGGAACCACAGACAGTGGAAGGGGGCACAGGCATCTTAAAATCCAGGAAATATGTGGAATGTAAAGATCATTCAGATGTTGTAGCTTTGCAGCAAGGATTCCATAAATGGCCACTGCACCAGGTAGTATAAAGTCTCTTCCTTTACAGACAAAAAACATTTAGGGCTTTCAAGTGTTGGAATATTTCCTTAAAAGGTTAGAATCCACAGCATGTATATAGGTTTGTGAGAGGCTCTTCAAAAAGCAGTCATTAAATTCAAGGGTCACCATATAAATACCTTTTTACAACATTTGTATTTGTTCTTAACCACTTCTGGACCGGAAGGTTTTCCCCCTTAATGACCATGCCATTTTTTACGATACGGCACTGCGTTCATTTCACTGACAATTGCGCGGTCGTACGACGTTGTACCCTAAAAAAATTTATGTCTTTTTTTTCCCCCATAAAGAGAGATTTCTTTCGGTGGTATTTGATCACCTGTGCAATTTTTATTTTTTGTGCTATAAACATAAAGAGCGACAATTCTGAAAAAAAAAAAAATCAATATCTTTTACTTTCTGCTATATAACATGCCCAATAAAAAAAAAAAATAAAAAAATCAAATTTTTACATCATTTTAGGCCAATTTGTATACGGCTACATATTTTTGGTAAAAAAAAAATCCCAAGTGTATATTGATTGGTTTGCGCAAAAGTTATTGTGTCTACAAAACTAGGGGAAAGATGTAATTTTTATTTATTTTTTACTAGCAATGGTGGCGATCAGTGATTTTTAGCGGGACTGCGACATTGCAGAAGACAGATCGGACACCTGACATATTTTTAACACTTTTGGTGGGGGGGGGGGGGGGGGGGGGAGACCAGTGACATTACTACAGTAATCAGTGCTAAAAATATGCACTGTTGCTGTACTAATGACAATGGCAGGGAAAGGGTTAACACCAGGGGCGATCAAAGGGTGTCCCTAGGGGTGCTTTCTACCTGTGGGGGGGGGGGTGTATTTACTGAATGAAAACAGGGACCTGTGTTACTAAATAAGAGGAACACAGGATCCCTGTGTTCATTACTGACAGAACAGCGGTCTGTCGTGTTTACAACGGCAGACCGCCATTCTATCTCCACAGGGAGCGATTGCGGGTGCCCTGTGGCGAACAGGCGAGCGCCCCCATTTGCGGTCCCGCAAAGCAACGTAGTTACGTCGCTTCTCGAGACAGAACCGACCTGCTGCTGTATATGTACTGCTGGCAGTCGACAAGTGGTTAACACAATAGGTTAACATTAGTGCACCCCCCCCCTTTCCTACTCACGGATACAAAGCCCTGTGTAAGCCTCATGTTTGATGTCTGAGATTACACAAGGTTATTGACATTCCCCCAATTGCCACTGTTTGGGCCTGGAAATTGGCCTCTCAGGGCTAAGCACTGCACCCTGGGAGGAAGGGAACGTGGTCACTTTGCAGACGTATCAGTGAGGAGATATTCTAACAATTAAATAGGCAAAGTTACAGATTCTCTGTAAAGATTTCTTGCAATCACGAAGTTTAAAATTCATAATCCGGTTTCAGAAGAGATGATGGCAAACCTTTTAGAAGTTGGAATGGCGTGCTGGGATTTGTAGTCACTGTGTACCTGACAGGGTGCTGGTTACCCATGTTCGCTGTAAGCAATTAAAAAAAATTAAGTAGAAATATTAACACTTTGACTATTTACCTTTTTCCCTCCAGGTCGGAGAACCAGCCCAAGTTGTCAGCGATGATGTGGTGGTTCTTGCAGCCGGGGCATTTCACGATCACAACTCCATTGTGATATGCCAACTTTGAGATTTTCTTCATGGACCTTGTCAAGCAAACCTGAAAGGAGCAGAGCAAAAGACAAGGTCAAGTATTGGCAAGGCACCACTTCTGGTAAATCATACAATTATCCCTGCCATGCAAATATATAAACTGCTACCAGCACGTCATCTTTATCTGATCTGCTGGTTTTGGAATCAACAGTTTAACATTTCCAGCAAAGTGCAATGTGTTGGGCCTGCATTAGTGGACAAACATATTACAAATATAATAATGGAAGTATCATAACTGACTACATATGGAAACAAAAAATAGAAATCTTAGTATTAAATTGGCACTCCAACCAATCAGATGGAGTAGAAAAATTAGTTGTACCACTGGTATTACAGGCAATGAGTACAACAGTTAAAGCTGAACTCCAGGCACAAAAACCTATTTAAATATGTTAACAGCCACAATAGATATAAATACATTTTATGTGTGCCAAATTCCTTTACAAATGCAGATTTTACCTTGTGAACATAGTAGTGATATAATCACTGTGATTATGTACAGGCCCCTCTCAAAAAATTAGCATATTGTGATAAAGTTCATTATTTTCTGTAATGTACTGATTAACATTAGACTTTCATATATTTTAGATTTATTACACACAACTGAAGTAGTGCAAGCCTTTTATTGTTTTAATATTGATGATTCTGGCATACAGCTCATGAAAAACCAAAATTCCTATCTCAAAGAATTAGCATATTTCATCCGACCCAATAAAAAAAAAAAGTGTTTTTAATACAAAAAAAGTCAATCATCAAATAATTATGTTCAGTTATGCACTCAATACTTGGTCGGGAATCCTTTTGCAGAAATGACTGCTTCAATGCAGCGTGGCATGGCCTTGAGCTCATCCAGAGTGTTGGGTCTTGCGTCTCTCAACTTTCTCTTCACAACATCCCACAGATTCTCTATGGGGTTCAGGTCAGGAGTTGGCAGGCCAATTGAGCACAGTAATACCATGGTCAGTAAACCATTTACCAGTGGTTTTGGCACTGTGAGCAGGTGCCAGGTCGTGCAGAAAAATGAAATCTTCATCTCCATAAAGCTTTTCAGCAGATGGAAGCATGAAGTGCTCCAAAATCTCCCGACAGCTAGCTGCATTGACCCTGCCCTTGATAAAACACAGTGGACCAACACCAGCAGCTGACATGGCACCCCAGACCATCACTGACTGTGGGTACTTGACACTGGACTTCAGGCATTTTGGCATTTCCCTCTCCCCAGTCTTCCTCCAGACTGTGGCACCTTGATTTCCGAATGACACGCAAAATTTCTTTCATCCGAAAAAAGTACTTTGGACCACTGAGCAACAGTCCAGTGCTGCTTCTCTGTAGCCCAGGTCAGGCGCTTCTGCCGCTGTTTCTGGTTCAAAAGTGGCTTGACCTGGGGAATGCGACACCTGTAGCCCATTTCCTGCACGCGGAGGCTCTAGATGTTTCTTGTACAAATGTTTTTATTTTGAAAAGAGGCATTAACATACATCAAAAACACGATACATGTGTACAATTAGATAAGAAAAACTGGAACGCAGAGAAATAGATATTGGCAGAACATGATTCAGACATAGTACGTGCGCCAACCGGGAAACAACACGGACCAAATAATGAATATCAACAAGCAGAAGTGCACAGGAAGGGACCTAAAGTCCCCTATTATGTCACAATGTAGGAAGGTTATCAAAAGGAAAAGGTTCATTACGTTCCAATGAGCAAACAAAGGCTGGACCTGAGAGTACCAAGCCAGGAAGGAAAACATCAGCACGAGACAAAGAAAAGAAAGAAAGGAAGAGTGAGAAGGTAGGACAAACAATAAGATAGACGACAATAGAGAGAAGCTAAAGAAAAGGTGGGGCAGAGGAAGGGGGAGAGGAAAAAAAAAAAAAGGGGGGGGGGAAATAGGTCCTGCGGGGTGCGCGCCCAGGAGGCATTTAAAGAGAGAGAAGGGTGGTCTGAAATCTAGAAGGGGCAACGGTCGAGATCCAGGGGTCCCACACCTTAAGAAACTTAGCGTGAGAATCAGAAACTATCGCAGTCAACTTTTCATTAACGAGAATATCATTCATACGGTTTTTGGCCGCCTCAAAACTAAGCAACGGGGTCTTCCAAGATCGGGCAATGGTCAATTTCGTAGCTGTAAACAAGTGCTGAGCCAACTGCCGCTGTGCACGAGTCAAATCAGGTATAGGCTTACACAAGAGAGCCTCATACGGGTCCTTTTTCAGGGTGACTTGAAAAATATTACGGAGCAAGGCATAAATCCTAATCCACAGTCTGCGCACCCTGGGACATGTCCACCAAATATGTGCCATAGTCCCATCCTGAGCGCATCCCTGGAAGCACAGGGGGGAATAGGCAGGTATAAATTTAGCCAGTCTAGCCGGAGTATAGTACCATCGGTAAAATACCTTATAAGCATTTTCCAGAATCAAGACATTACAGGAACACTTAGAGAGAGCCGCCCTCATGTGCTGCCAATCTTCCCTGTCCAAACCGCCCCCCAGTTCTAGTTCCCAGTTAGAATGATAGGCCGTGAAAGGGGGTGTATCGCAGGCGATAATGGAGGCATATAGGAGGGATATGAGTCCCGGCGAGTGGGGTCGTGCCCTACAGATGCTTTCAAATGGCGTAAGCGTATAGGTCTATGCTTAATGAGTTGCTGAAGAAAATGATGGAGTTGGATATAACGAAAATGCTCCCGCAAAGGTATATCATGCGAGGAGCGAAGGGCCCCAAAGGGAAGTATCTTCGTGGGGGTAAATAACGAGTGGACATCCACAAAGCCATGGTCAGTCCACCAGGAAAACACACGCGGATTAGCGAGACCAGGTGGAAACATAGGGCAAGGGAAGAGACGCAGTAAAGGTAAGTGGGGTGAAATCAAGTTAGCGGAGTACTTGACGGAGTCCCAGAGGCGGAGAGAATGGAGGAGGCAAGGGCGCAAGTCCGGCGGTCGAAATTTAGGAGGGAGCCAAGGAATAGAAGAAAGGGGGACTGGACTGGCATCCGCCAGGTCAATCGTGGCCCATAGTGGTAACTGGAACGTGTCATGTAAGTGAGAGAGAGGGGCTATCGACGCCGCAGTGTAGTATGCCTTCAAGTTCGGTACCGAGAACCCCCCAGAAATCCTCCGAGCATACGGCTCTAGATGTTTCTACTCCAGACTCAGTCCACTGCTTCTGCAGGTCCCCCAAGGTCTGGAATCAGTCCTTCTCCACAATCTTCCTAAGGGTCCGGTCACCTCTTCTCGTTGTGCAGCGTTTTCTGCCACACTTTTTCCTTCCCACAGACTTCCCACTGAGGTGCCTTGATACAGCACTCTGGGAACAGCCTATTCGTTCATAAATTTCTTTGTGTCTTAGGCTGGCCATACACTATACAATTTTCTTATTCAATTTCCTTTAGATTTACCTTAAACTATGTAGTGCAAGGGCATGCCTGATTGAATACAAATTGAAAGTGTTTAGGTTTGAACCTATATTACATGGTTTTGGTAAATCTAAAGGAAAGTTGAACAAGAAAATTGTATAGTGTATGGCCAGCCTTACCCTCTTGCTTGAGGGTGTCAATGATGGCCTTCTGGACAGCAGTCAGGTCGGCAGTCTTACCCATGATTGCGGTTTTGAGTAATGAACCAGGCTGGGAGTTTTTAAAAGCCTCAGGAATCTTTTGCAGGTGTTTAGAGTTAATTAGTTGATTCAGATGATTAGGTTAATAGCTCGTTTAGAGAACCTTTTCATGATATGCTAATTTTTTGAGATAGGAATTTTGGTTTTTCATGAGCTGTATGCCAAAATCATCAATATTAAAACAATAAAAGGCTTGCACTACTTCAGTTGTGTGTAATGAATCTAAAATATATGAAAGTCTAATGTTTATCAGTACATTACAGAAAATAATGAACTTTATCACAATATGCTAATTTTTTGAGAGGGACCTGTATATAGCCTGTGCAGATGTGGGGGGAACCCAACAGTCTCCACCAACTACAGTTTGCCAGCAGAAAAAACAGAAGGGGTGGAGATGAGACAAGTAACCCTGCACCAGGAGAGAGCGTAGCAGTGACCGGTCTGCATTACATGTGCTCCTGAGCAGAGAATTGCTTAAAATGGATTGAAACACAGATCTGAAAGAAATACACAAAGCACACATAGACTCAAATAATCAAGTAAGATGGGTCTCCTGCTCAATAAGAACTTTTGAAAGACTTTGTATATTTTTTTTTATATTTTCTGACCACATTATTATTGTAAGCTCTAACGAGCAGGGCCCTCTAGTTCCTCCTGTTTTGAATTGTATTGTAACTGTATTGTCTTCCCTCACATTGTAAAGCGCTGCGCAAACTGTTGGCGCTATATAAATCCTGTATTATATAATAATAATAATAAATGTTTTGATTTGCAAGCGCTGTATTATAATTGTACAATAAAAAATATAAGGTATTACAGTTTCACTGTATAAATTAACCCCTGGTAGTGGTGATTATCTGCTGTTTTTTGTACTTTAAATGGCTCATTTTTGTTTTTTAACCCCATCATGACAGGCAATACAAAATGCATGATGCTGCTACTAAATGTCTTAACAGCAGGCACAGGGCTTGTATCAAGCTACCTGCCTATGACAAGCAAATCAGTCATGCATAATATTATATTACAGTCCTCTCTAAAAATCTGCAGATCTGTGTTTTAGGAGTTCTTTATTTTTCTTTAAAAATGTTGGTTTGTGGGGGGGGGGGGGGGGGGGCACTTGGCTTGATCAGAGACCAGGATGACCGCTTAGCAGGGGAGCTCCGGCACAAGGAATACTATTTGCTTTATTGGGAGTCCTGCTGCATCAACAACAATGGCAAGACTCAGGAGAAGTGTCTCAGCCTCGCGGACACTGAAGACTTCGGGAACTCAACTGAGACGTAACATACCAGAGCTCTTTCACACTCAAACCTCAAACAGCCATGCGGCATCACAGGCCTCAATCCCGCGCTTTCCTGGGAGCGAGTCAGATACGGCCACACACAACGGGGAATCAGCTTACACGCTCCCACCTCCCCTGGCTCTACCACCGAGCCTGTTAGACCTTCAGAAGGTAGCCTCCAACAACAATGACTGTGGCAATCATGGATCTAAAGACAGACATCCAAGCGATAGCAACGAGGCTTGATGACGTGGAGCATACTGCTCACTTGCATTCGGATGCCATCCGACAAGTTTAGCACATATATGATGTACAACTTTCTCAACTTTTGGAGAAGCACAGCCACATTGAGGACTTGGACAACAGGGGATGGAGACATAATATAAGGGTAAGGGGGATCCCAGAATCAATGGAAGCAGATGTATTACAGCCAGCACTGTGCTCTATATTTAATGACCTGTTGAACCGGTGTTCCGTGAGAATTACCTACCCGTGAGAAAAACCTACCCCTCGTCACTTTCGGTACTCCGCACTGTATGTAATGCAGCGGGTACATTAAAACAGCTGTGCTGAAATACGAGTGATCTCCGCTCCTGTCCCGGTCACTTCCCTGCTCTCGGATAGTAAATATAAAAGCGGCGGCGGCTGTATGAAAACATAAATCACTGAGCCGAAAGCCGCTTTTATATTTACTTGCCGGGAGCAGGGAAGTGACCGGGACAGGTGCGGGGATGACTCGTATGTCAGCACAGCTGTTTTAGGTAAGCGCCGCGTCGGTAGGTTTTTTTCACGGAACACCGTGATCGTTTTATACTAGTGCGCATGCGCACTAGTAAGCTCATCTGTTCTGCCATTAGGTATCCGGCGCTCTGAGCATGCGCACTGCTGCGCTGCTCAGATGCTTCTGGCCGGAAGTGACGAGGGGTAGGTAATTCTCACAGGGTAGGTAATTCTCACGGAACACCGGCCTCAAGACTCCCCCATAGAGATGGAGAGAGCACACTGAGCCCTGCATCCTAGACCTCGAGAATCTGAACCACCAAGAGATGCTATTTGTTGTTTGGTGAATTTTCAAATTAAACAAGAAATAATGCGCAAGGCCAGAGAAAGAGGCCGTATTTCATATAACACCAAGATAAAACTTTTTCAGGCTTTGTCTCAACTAACCCTGCAAAACAGGCGTACACTGCACCCCATGCTGGATGTCCTTAGACTGCGGGGCATTCCATACAGGTGGAAATTCCCATTCTGCCCGTCGGCCAACTCTAGGGGTCGCACTGCTCTTTTACAAACCCCTGAAGACATCCCAGATTTCTGTGAGCAACTCGATTTTCCACCACTGGATTTACCTGAGTGGTATTCTTTACTTCCCAGCAGAGCCATTTGAAACCGGTTTCCCACAACCCTACTCCAACCACCCAAAGACAACTTTCACGTCGTAGACATTTGGATCCGACTTCCCGTTCTTCCTGTAGAGACCCGGAACACCGCAGCCCAGGTCCCTCGCCAGCGAAACACTGAAAGAGCGCACCTTCTCTCCTGATTGATCACAGATAAGTACTTGTGGTTATACTTTGATTACCATTTGGATACATTTACTTTTTGTTCAGGTATTATTGGATTGTTATGTTTCACTGATATGTATGTCTGATATGTACCAGATTCAACCTCTAATAGTATATATATATATATATATATATATATATATATATATATATATATATATATTTCTTCTGTCTGTTATTCTCAGAGTGGAATAGATATTTTGTTCCCCAACCATGAAGCTGGTTTTTAGATTTACCACTACATAGAGGTATTCAAGAATAAATTGTCTTTTTTACACTTTAACTATATAAACTAAATTATACGCCACACTTTGAGGTTTTTATCCGATTAATCGAACTAATAATCAGCCAACTAATAGATTATAAAAATAATTGTTAGTTGCAGGCCTAGGTAGGACTGCATTTAGCAGCTACTCCAAAATAGTGCCACAAGAAGGCAAGACAAAATGCCTAGTCTACTACCTGTCCGGTTGCACTACTACTTTTTTTTTTTTCCATCAGTGCAGTGCAGTCCACCACCTTGCACTGCAGCCAATAGAACTAAATTGAATGTGAGTGTGTGACATTTTAATAACGTTCGTAAAAAGTAAACAGTGCGATGTTCCAAGATCATCGCATCATCACTGCTATCATCCTATCGCACACTGGTGGTTGCGTGAACTAGCCCTAAAAAAGTATTTTGCGCACGGACATATTGGGAGAGGGATTTACTAAACCCAGAGAACATGGACCCTGGTGCAGATGTGAATAGTAACCAATCCGCTTCTAATTTCAGCTTGTCCGATTAAAGTTGATCTCCAGCTTTACTTTAAGTTTAAATTGAACATTCGGGCCAAGCAAGCCTAAACAATTTCCTTAACATGCAAGGCGGCAGGATGTGCTGTATAAACTGATGTAGCTATGGCTTCATACAGTATACAGCACTGTGTTCCAGGGGTGTTATGAGACTTTCCCATCATACACCCGAAAGAAAATGGTGTTGGTCTGAGTTGTGCTCATCCATTTATAGATAACTTTGAGTTTCTAATAAATACAAAGCTTAGTCAGAGATTTTAACATCAGCCCGCCTCTCTGACTCAGCCAGAGGAAGCTTGGTATTCATGGATACAAAAGTATACAAAGCTTTCTATGAGTGGCTGAGCGCCACTAAGACCATTGTGATTTTGTTGAGGGTGTGACAACAGGAAGGTTTCCTTTAACACCTGCAATACAGTGCTGTTCAGGCTTGTGTGTATGGATCCTTCTTTGTTATAATTGAAGAGATGTCCTCCTTTAACCACTTCTGGACCAGAGGATTTTCCCCCTTAATGACCAGGATATTTTTTGCTTCTTGGCACTGCGTTACTTTAACTGACAACTGCGTGGTCATACAATGCTTTACACAAACAAATATTATATAATTTATTTACCACAAATAAAGCTTTCTTTTGGTGGTATTTGATCACCACGGGGGGGGGGGGAGGGGGGGGGGTTCATTTTTTGCGCTTTAAACGAAAAAAATAAAAAACAAATTATTGAAAAACAAACTATTTTTTTATTATATCTTCAAAATCATTAGGCCAATATGTATTCTGCTACAGATTTTTGGTGAGAAAATCTCAATAAGTGTATTGTGATTGGTTTACAGGAACGTTAAAGCCTCTTCAAACAGCAATCAACGACTTATAGCGGGACTGTGATAGTATGGCAGGCAATCTGACACTAACTGACACTTTGTGGGAACCAGTAACACTATTACAGCGATCAGTGCTAAACACATGCACTGTCACTGTACTAACACTGGCTGAAAGGGGTCAACATCTAGAGAGATTAAAGGGTTAAAATGTATGCCTAACCAGTGTTTGTGTGTATTATGAGATGCTTTTACTAAGGGATGTAACTGTTCTTATTCCCTGATTTGCAGGGAAAACAAACACTGCCACATCCCCACTGACAGGACAGAGCTCTGTATTGTTTAATTAGACAGAGCACTGTCCTGTCTTCCTCGTCAATCAGCGGGTGCCGGCGGTCATTCAATGGCCGCAACCAGTTGCGCAGCTTATGCTATGTTCAATCACTGCCCTGCTATGTCCAATTACTGCACAGCCAGCATGTGTGCACGCCCACTACCCAGAAGTGCAGGATCACATACTGGGTATAGCACTACTGGGTACAGCAGCTGATCGGGAATACCGCCAGGGAGGTTAAGGTCTTGCATATAAATATGTACAGGCATGTAAATGTGTGTATACGCATCGAAAATTCTTCTTCATTCTCTGTTAGATGCCAGTGTTTCAGTTTATGCATTATACACTACTTACATATACATGCGTTAATCACTGTGCTTAAAGCGTTTGTAACCCTAATAAAAAAAAAAAAAATATATATATGGATCCTGTTGCCTTAAAGCATGGTATACTTGTGCTATGTCATTTAGCCCCTTGAATCACCTGAAATACCTGGCTGATTCTGCCCTCCTCTCTGTAAACTCCCCTTCCTCCCTGCCTGTCAGCTCCAATCGCTCCTCAGATCTTCCTGCTGGTAAAATAACTGAGTGTTTCAGCTACAATCCTCTCTGTTATAGTAAATGAAGTGCCCCAGCGTACATTTTTTTAAAAAACGGCTATACATCTTATTTCATATCGCTGCTCACGTGACCGGCCACCACCCTCCTCCTCCTGGCTGACTTCAGCGGGGGATTCTCAGGCCTGCCCGCTGTAGCTGTCAGATCTGGAGAGGAGAGAGGCAGCCTGTCACATAATCGCTGCTATGAAATAAAGTATATAGCGACTTATTTTTTTAAAAACAAAAACATAGTAACTGATGTGCCCCAGTGTAAGATTTTGAAAAAATAAGCCGCTATATACCCGATTTCATAGTGCCGCTTGGCATTCACATGACCGGCCACTCCTCTCCAGGTCTGACAGCTACAGTGGGCAGGGCTGAGAATATCCCGCTGTCAGCCAGGAGGAGGAGAAAGGCGGCAGGTCACGTGAGCGCCGCTATGAAATAAGGTATATAGAGGTTTATTTTTATTTTTTTTATTTACACTGGGGCACATCGGTTACTGTACCAGAGGGGGATTGTAGCACACTCAGTGGCTTAACAGCCCTTTTTAACCACTTGCGAACCGCCCACCGCATGTATCCTGCGGCAGGGCAGCCCAGCTGCGCAAACTCATGTATAGGTACAGAATTTTGTGCGGGGGTTCTCAGGGGTAGGCGTTTCTCGGGAGCGCCTCTCCCGCTGTGATTAGACACAGCGGGAGCCAATCAGCAGGTCTCGTGGCCACGATGGCCGCAGGCCACTTGCGATCGTGCAGAGAAACGACAGAACGGCCGTCTGCCTAGGTAAATAAGGCAGATGGCTGTTCTGTCACAGAGGCAGAGAGAGAACAAGCAGTATCTTTTCACTCAGTGCCCAGTGTCAGTGGCCATCATCCCTATATGTTGTATACAAGAAAAATTCCCCTATGTATGGGACTGTGAATGCCACTGAACACTGTGTTTTGTATAAAAATATCTTTATTCCAAAATATGAACCAAACAAACAAACAGTAACATAAATCAATAACATCACAGGGCATTAAAATATGCATGCATATGACAGACCAAATAGGGGCGCTTAGGTGTACAAGTTGATCATGGAACCGGAACCGACCCTACGCGTTTCGGGCGAAAAAGCCCTTCTTCAGGGGTCACCCAAAGCTCCAGATACAATACCTAGTATATCCTTAGCGTCTAGCCCTACGGATTGGATTGGTCTGTCAGCTAAAAAATGGTATTGCTACCATCAGGAGGAATGCCCAAATTTCCACAGGCCCAATCAAGGGCTACGAAGTCCGTGAGAGCATAAGAGAAGTAGTAGCATCCGCCCAGAGGGACCAGCAGGGCACCACGATGACCGGTAAGAAAATTGGCTCAATATGAACTACTCCCATAAAGGGGAGGGGGATATATTCATATGGCAACCTGTAATATACAGGGAAGATAAGACCACAGAGGGTCATATGTAGTACAAGTAGTAGTAGTCTTGTATGGGTGAAATCAAAGTGTATATGTATCTGTCCCTCGTCTTGCTATGGGCTTGGCATCCTGAGGATGCCAAGCCCATAGCAAGACGATGGACAGATACATATACACTTTGATTTCACCCATACAAGACTACTACTACTTGTACTACATATGACCCTCTGTGGTCTTATCTTCCCTGTATATTACAGGTTGCCATATGAATATATCCCCTTTATGGGAGTAGTTCATATTGAGCCAATTTTCTTACCGGTCATCGTGGTGCCCTGCTGGTCCCTCTGGGCGGATGCTACTACTTCTCTTATGCTCTCACGGACTTCGTAGCCCTTGATTGGGCCTGTGGGAATTTGGGCATTCCTCCTGATGGTAGCAATACCATTTTTTAGCTGACAGACCAATCCAATCCGTAGGGCTAGACGCTAAGGCTATACTAGGTATTGTATCTGGAGCTTTGGGTGACCCCTGAAGAAGGGCTTTTTCGCCCGAAACGCGTAGGGTCGGTTCCGGTTCCATGATCACCTTGTACACCTAAGCGCCCCTATTTGGTTCGGTATTTGGTCTGTCATATGCATGCATATTTTAATGCCCTGTGATGTTATTGATTTATGTTACGGTTTGTTTGTTTGGTTCATATTTTGGAATAAAGATATTTTTATACAAAACACAGTGTTCAGTGGCATTCACAGTCCCATACATAGGGGAATTTTTCTTGTATACAGAGGCAGAGAGAGATCTTGTGTTCCAGCTAAGCTGAAACTAGAGCTGCACAATTCTAGATAAAAAGAATTCCAATTTTTTTGCTTAGAATAAAGATTACGATTCCTGGCATAGCATCATCTTTTACATTATACAAATAAATTGGGCTAACTTTACTGTTTAGTTTTTTTTTTTTTTATTCATTAAAGTATATTTTTTCCACAAAAACTGCATTTTAACCGATTGCCGACAGCCGCACGACTATTTACTGCGGCACTCAGCCCCTCACAGGCAACTACGTCGCTAGCCTGTGAGGCTCTAGGGAGCGAGCGCCGCTGGAGGCGCGGTCACAGATCCGCCGGGCACTCGTGATCGTCCGTTACACCGGAAGAAAGGCAGGCGGCTGATGTAAACAAAGCCGCCTGTCATTCTTCTATGTGTAAGAATGTAGATCAGACCCTTCTACTATGTAGGACCGTTGATCTCTGTTCTTACACTAGTAGCCACATCCAATGACAGTTAGAAACACGCCCCTAGGGACACACTTAACCCCTCCCTCTCCAATACAGTTAACCCCTTCCCTCCCAGTGTCATTTTTACAGTAACAGTGCATATGTATAGCACTGATTACTGTAGTAATGTCACTGGTAACCCCAAAAGTGTCAAAAATGTCAGTCAAGGGTCCGATCTGTCCGCCGCAATGTCACAGTCCCGCAAAAAAAAAAAAAAATAGCAGATCGTCGCCATTACTCGTTAAAAGAAAAAAAAACAACAAAAATGACAAAAATCTTTCCCTTTGTTAGTAAGCGCGATAACTTTTGCGCAAACCAATCAAAATACGCTTTTTGCGATTTTTTTTACCAAACATATGTAGCATAAAACAAATTGGCCGAAAATGTTAAAAAATTTTGATTTTTACATTTTTTTGGGGGGGAATTTCATATAAAAAAAAATGTGACGCTCTTTTTGTTTATAGCGCATGATCAAAATCGCACAGGTGATCAAATACCACCAAAAGAAAGCTCTGTTTGTGGGAAAAAAAGGACGTAAATTTTGTTTGGGTACAGCGTTGCACGACCGCGCAATTGTCATTAAATTTGCACAGTGCCGAATCGCAAAAAGTGGCCTGGACGTAAGACAGCAAAATCCTCCGGTGGTAAAGTGGTTGAGAGAAGTTTTTCAGCTGTAAAAACGCGGCTATGCAGGTTTTTTTTTTTAGAGTTTTTGAGCCATAAGCTTTTGTGGGTGTATAGTTTTACTAAAAAAGTTACAGCTAAGAACCGCTAGCGCACAAACACTGCAAAACTCATTCTACAGCGAACGCTACTGGTGTGTTTTTTATAACGTCAAGTGTTTATGAGGCCTTAGAATGTAGAATAAAAGGAAGAGGAGACAAGGTTGCTATCCAGAGCACCACAGCTCTGCCTGAACACAGGACTGTTTTGCTGATGTGACTTGGAGTCGAGAACACCCCCTCCCAGGATGATGATTGCTGTACGTGTTCCTGCTGGGGGTCTTCACCTGCTCTATTGGCCCTGATGAACATTCTAACCTGGACAGAAAGGAAGGAGAAATGTAAAATGCTACCGTTGTCACCAGAACAGGAAGCTAGAAGAGATTTTCCAACAGGGGACACTGTTTTGGTAACAACTGCAATAGATTTCTTTTCAGTTCCTTTTCAGTATAGGAAGCTGAGGGAAATCTCACCACTGGAGAATAAGGGCATAAAAAGGTGCAGAAGACATTACATTGTGTGAGTCCTTGTATCACCCACTAGAGGCGCCCTCAGTACAGGAGCTTGTTTTAGCTCAGGGCACAAGAAGCCATGGCAGTGTGAGGAGAAGTAACCAACAATGGTAAAGCTAATGACGAGCCGTCTCCTCACCCGGCAGGTGTAGATAAGCTGGTAGTGGCTGGACGGGGCTCCGGCCACATTTGGGTCACTGTACCGCTGGGCAGAGGTGTGGAATGGGGCGTTCTTAGGCACACACAGGGCTGTCCGGGTGTGTGTGGCCCCTCTGGCCCACGAGCTGGGTATGTGGCCCGCATTGAACCCGCGCGGCCCCCTGCAACGGGAGAGGAGCCGCCAGCAGCGTGCAGCCAGCATGGTTGAAGAGTCTAGAGGCATGTGACCGGAAGTTGACGTGCGGAAGATTGCTGAGGCCATCTTGCTTATGGGCACGGGAGCCTTCCAAAAGGTGTATGAGAAGCGAGCTAACGTGAACAGAACAGCCAATTAGCTTCTTGCTGTCTTGTGTCAAGGCAATTGATGGTGGAACAAACTAGAGTTGTCAGATATTTCCAGGATTTACTTCTGTTTTAATCCCAAAACCTTTTCAGTAAGTAGGTGGAACTGCATAGCTACCAACCGTCCCTGATTTCAAGGGACTATCTATCATTTTGAAACCTCTGTCCCTCCTTCCTCCTTATTTGTCCCTCATTTTGGTCTGATCTCTATAGTATATTAAATGCATTATTTATTGATAAAAAAGTGTTTCCCAGTGCTAAACCTTTGATCCTTCTAAATTACTGCATTTGTAAATTTCAAAAGCCAGTATAAAGGAATAGTAGTGGTATAAAAGCACTTGTGGTTTTAACCAATGTTTTTTTTTGTACAATTCTGCTTTAAAGCGGTTGTAAACCCTATTAAAAAAAAAAACCTGCAAGACAAAGGCATAATGAGCTAGTATGCATCGCATACTAGCCCATTATGTTTAACTTACCTTAAAACGAAGCCCCGACACGGACCCCAGGACATCGATGCGGGCGCTGCCATGATCCCTCGTCGTCTCTTCCGGGTTCGGCGGCTCCGGCGCGCTGATTGGCTGAAAGAGACGGCTCCAGCGCGCTGATTGGCCGGAGCCGCGATGACGTCACTCCCGCGCATGCTCGCGGGAGTGATTTTTCCGGCAAGTTAATTGAAGGTCCCCCCGGACCTTCAGAGCGCATGCGCCGCTCGCGCGAGCGGCTGCATGCACTGTAAATATCTCCTAAACCGTGCCGGTTTAGGAGATATTATTTGTACCTACAGGTAAGCCTTATTATAGGCTTACCTGTAGGTAAAAGTGTCAAAAAGCGGGATACAACCGCTTTAAGTGAGGAATGGCAGGGGGTGTGTTGTATGCCTTCATACTTTTGCTAATGGTCAGTGATGGGAATAATGCCGTTATAAGTAAACGGCGTTACTAACAGCGTTACTTTTTTAAGTAACAAGTAATCAAATCAATTAATTTTTTCCCCCGCGGTAACGCCATTACCAATACTGCGTTACTGTAATAACAATTAATCTACCTCTAGAGGGTGGTATTAGCAGTAGAAAACGAACACATCTCTATGATGATGATCAGCTGACGTCATCTCCAGGCTCTCAGCCTGCCGATGTCCTCTGTCCTGACTGAGGCCTGAGCACTGCTGGCTCCTGGAGTACAGCACTTCTTGAGGCACGTACCACTCAGCAAATACCACTTACCACCACGCAGGTACCACTCAGCAAGCAAATACCACTCAGGTACCCCACCAGCCACCACGCAGGTGCCACGCACAAATAAAATACCACTCAGCAAATACCACTCAGGTACCAGTGTACCATGCAGCCAGTACCACTCAACAAATACCACTCAGGTTACGTACCAGTGCCACTCAGCAAATACCACTCAGGCACCAATGTACCACACAGCTGGTACCACTCAGCAAATACCACACAGGTACCACTCAGCAAATACCGTTCAGGTACCAGTGTTCCACGCAGCCGGTACCACTCAGCAAATACCACTCAGGTACCAGTGTACCACTCAGCAAATACCACGCAGGTACCACTCAGCAAATACCACTCAGGTTAGGTACCACGCAGGTACCACTCAGCAATTGAGACAGCCTCAATTTTGGCCATCCATCACCAGGCCATATTAATTAACTTACAGCAGAGAAGGTGCTTCAATCTTCATTCCCTCTCATGGTCAGTACAGTAATGCAAAGAGAAGAGCAACACCGCTCAGACTCAATCAGCTGTGCTCTGCAATCCAGCTGGGGGCTCACCTCGACTCACCACCGTTAAAGTATTTGTAGAAAAAGAAATAGGTCGCACTCCGTCATGAAAGGAAGTTGCTTGAATTTATTGAAGGATCGTCATGCCAAACATCCAAACAGACAGGAACTGTTAACGTTTCACATGGGTCTCTGTGCTTGTTCACAACCACAGTACAGTACAGTACAGTAGACAGTGCATATGATATCAAGGGCAAGGCTATATGGTCTTAAATTAATAAAAACGCTCTTTTGGAAGCCTCATCATCTCCAGCACCTTCATTGAACCATTATTATTATTATTACAAGTCCTTTGAGAGATTTTTTAGTGTTACTGCTGTTCAGTTCACACACACACACAGACACAGTCGCACAGACCGACGACGACCAGGAGTCAGAGCAATGGCAAATCCAACGAGTTCAAAGGTAGCTTTCGCAAACTGGAAGTATAAGCACTACTTTTCCCTCGTTGAGGTGAAAGGCAAGAATGCTTATGTAACGTGCAACTTATGCACAGGAAATAAGAGTCTATCCACGTCGGTTGCAAGTAATTAAAATTTAATGAAGCACCTCACATCGTCTCATGCCAAAACAAAACTAGAGGCCAAGAACACAGCTGATAACGCTAGCTCTGCTATCAAAGGAGGAGATGGAGCCATGACATCAAAGCAACTGAAACTTGATTTTTCACCACCGCAAACTCTTATAATGCAGACTGAATTAAACAAAATAATTTCCAGATATATAGTTGAGGAGATGAGTTGGATTCTTTCCTGGGCAATCATTGCGAAAATACCTGCAAGACAGGGGGAAGGCCCGCCATGCAAAAATACTTTTTCAAAGTACATAGATTCCGAGTATGCCAGAATGAATGACGACCTCAAAAAGACCTTTGAACATGTAGAACATGTTTCCACAACAGCCGATATTTGGGCAGCATATAATAAAAGCTATCTTGGCATAACCGTGCATTGGATAAATCCAAACAGCATGAAGCAAGGGAAAGCAGCACTAGCATGCAGAAGATTCAAGGGTCATCATACTCATGATATTATTGCAATTGAGCTTGACAACATTCACTCATCCTATGGCATATCCCATGAAATTACATCTACTGTCACGGATAATGGCTCCAATTTTGTCAGGGCCTTTAAAAGATACCAGCAGCCAGTCGAGGAGGAGGATACTGAGGAGGACAATGAGGAGGAGGTGACTTTTACAGACATTAATGATGTATTGCAAAACGGTGGTGATGATGATGGTGGTGAAATTGTGATCACTTTGCAGCCATATCACAGGTGTGCTGCTCACCCTTTAAACCTTGTTTCATGTACTGATGTTGACAAGTGGTTACTGTCAAAACCACAAACAAAAGCGATATACAGAAGCACTTCCGCAAAATGTACAGGCTTATGGAACATGGCTAGTCGTTCAACGGTGGCTGCAGAGACCGTGGATGACATCATCGCAAAGAAGCTGATGGTCCCTTGCAGTACAAGATGGAATTCATTATATGATGCCCTGGCTCGAATTGGTGAGATTCCTAGGGGTGAGCTGAACAACATCTCGTCCAGGTTTGGGATGACGGCCATCACAGAACGAGAACATCAGTTCATTAGGGAGTACTGTACTGCCATGAGGCCACTTATAGTAGCCTTAGACATTTTTTAGGGAAAATACAACTGTCTCCATGGTACACTCCTACCCACACTAGAGACGTTGATTTTCAAGACCTTGGAACTGAAGAGTGGCCTACAAATCCTAGTTGACATTCCAGAGGCAGTTGTGACAGTAAGAACTTTATTTAAATATCTTTAACCAGTCACCCAAGAATTGCATCTTATTTTATTTCCCCCCATACTCCAAAGACATGCTGGTAGTGGTAGGTTAATTATCTCCTTTCTAAATTGGCCCTAGTATCGACATCTGGTGGGAATGTGAGAGGATCCGACCCTTCTGAAATCTGGTATTTCAGATTTATAACATAATTTATGGGGCCATCCTAAGCCCCACTCCTGTGGTTGCTCTTCTTTCCATGCTACCTGGTTCTGTTGCCACTCAAAAAAGGGGCCTGCTGCTTTTCTTTCTGTCGGCCGCTCGTCAGCTTATTCCATTATTTTGGAAGATGGAGAGAACGTCGCCTCTGGCCATCTGGGTCTTGGTAATGAATTACATTATGCGCACGGAGGAGATATTGGCCCTAGATAATAACATGTATTCCAACTTTATGGCCTTATGGCTCATTTGGACAAATTTTTCCTCCTCCTCCTAACTATTAACGATTTTTTGATTTAAGTATAGCTTCGCAATATTGGGAGCTGGTCCATGGCCTCCCCTGGTCACCCACCCCCCACCCCCCCCCCCCCCTGCCGGTACACAGCCTCTCTCCTCTTATTACCATGTATTACTTACATATTCCTCCCAATATCTCCTCCATGATGTCCCCGTTTCTCTTTTCTCTCTTCTCTCTTTTCTCTCTTTCTTCTCCGTCATCTTCCTCTTTCACTTACTCCCTCTGGTTACACCTTATAAACTTCCATTTCTTTTTCTTCCTACAGATCACTTCCTTTGAGGCTAGACAGTTCCTCTGTCCTTTTTTCCTGTATTCTCTTTCTCATTTCTTTACGAGGGCTAGCCTAATGCCCCATACACACATGCAGATTATCTGCAGACTTTTGTCTGCAGACTTACCTTTTCTATGTAGTGCAAGGGCCTGCCGGATTGCATACAAATTGAAAGTGTTTAGGTTTGACCTCATATTATATGGTTTTGGTAAGTCTGCAGACAAAAGTCTGCAGATAATCTGCACGTGTGTATGGGGCATTAAGCTTTGTGTGGTACCACGAGTTTCTTTACCCTGCCCACGTATGGCTTTATGGCTCCCATTAATTTGATACAACGCTGTCTAGGTTGTTCTTTAATGATGCCTTCTGTTATTGTATCATATCTGTTTTGAATTTCCGAACATATACACTTGAATTGTTTGTAATAGTTGACGCATCTATTGTTTTTTCTTTAAAGTAATAAAAATATTTTCACTACTAAATTGGCCCTAGTATGTGTATGTATGAATGTTAGAAGATGCTTCCTTCTGGCACGACAGCCATGCAGATCAATTTGATGCAGTGTGCAGCGTATGGTCTGAGCACTGACAGGCTGACCCCCCACCCCTTTAACCTCTGCAGCAATGCTGGCAGAACTCATGTCATACGTCTATTGCCCAAAGACAACCTTTGGATATGCTTAAACTGACGGCACTATATAAGTACCTGAAATAAAATAGTATGTTCTTTGCATTCTTATCATTTCAGGCAATAAAAACAAGATTTGCAGTGGTGCTGGGAAGCAAGGTTGCTGTCTTGGCTGCTGTGACTCTGCCCAAGTTCAAACTATGGTGGCTTCGGACCAGGTCAGGAAGGACAAGGCCAAGGCAAGTCTGCTGGTGGAGTGCCAGAAACTTGTCCTAGACTAAGACCAGCAAGCAGGTACCACTACTAGCACATCAACACGCCACTTTAGTAGAGGCTCAGCCATAGAGGATGAGTTCTTTTCCTTTGAGGAAAAGGATGACACCTCTTCTACCGCTGAAAGTCAAGTCGCAGATTATTTTAAATCAGGAGCACAAGAGATATACTCTCTAAATGGATTTGCACTGGTAAAGAAAATTTCACTCAGATATAATGCAGTCACTCCGCCCAGTGCCCCAGTAAAGATACTCTTTAGTTTTGGGAAACTTTTCATCACTCCAAAGAGGAATAGGCTCTCTGACCAGAAGTTTGAGAAGCTTCTGGTTTTGAGATACAACCACTGGTTTAATACAAGTTAGGATGGATGGGGAGAATGGAAGGATGCTATTGGTAGATGAATGGATGGATGAATGAATGCATGCATGGATGGATGAGTGTTAGGAAGGAAGGAGTGTATGGAATGACTGATGATGAATGAATAAATGTTTAGGAGCTAAAGGTGGATTTATCTGGCAAATAATGACAGTCATTTGAATAGAGGCAGAGGGGACAACAGTGTTTTTTTTGCATTTTTTCATTAAACAATAATAATAGAAATATATAGTGCAAATTAAAAATATGCAACTGCTATATGTAACAGGTAATAACATATTTAATTACCTGTTTGTTTACATATATATCAGTTTCATATTTTTTTATTTGCACTACAAAGAGTGTATATTTTTATTATTATTGTTTATTTTTGGTACATTGCTCAGTATTATAAAATACTTGAAGTAGGCTACACAGTATGTCTACCAGTTGTGAAGTTGTGTGACGGTTTTATATTTTTATTTTGCACAACAAAGAGTGTATTCATTATTTTTTTTTATTTACTAATTTTTGGTATAGTTCTAAGAAGTATAATTTTTTTGAGACTGGTTTGTTGGCCAGTTGTGGTCTCAGGTCTGTGCAAATAAATATTACAATTTCTAAACCATCTATTGTGTTTTATTGTTCCACTATAGTAATGATCATATTTAAAATAATATATATGATAGGCGTCTCACTGTCCCACAGCAGCATTAAAATAGTGTAGATTACTGTACAATGTTTTATAATAATAATTGAGGACGCGGTCAGCTTCACAGTCAACAGAGTCCAACACGGACAGTGGGCGCAGCCTGATGGGGAGACACTAGTCCTCCATCAGGTATGCTCTTTCCTTGTGATTCACTGTGGCGGATCCAATATCAGGCTCTCTATTGGCTATGGATCTGCCTGCTGTCAATCACAAATGGAGTGGACCTGATGGGCAATAGCATCTCCTAATCCCCATCAGGCTCTGCCCACCCAGCTACTTAAAGAGGTTGTAAACCCACTTGTATAACTTTTACCTATAGGTAAGCCTATATTAAGGCTTACCTATAGGTGCTATAAATATCTCCCAAACTTGCACCGTTTAGGAGATATTTACAGTGCAAACTGCCGATGACGTCATCGGCGCAGGCGCTCTGAGGGAACGGCCACCCGTGCCGTTCCTTCAGAGCTCAGTGCCGTGAATGGCGGCTCCCGCGCGCAGGCGCGGGAGTGATGTAAACGCGCCTCCGGCCAATCAGATGGCCCGGAGGACACGAACCCGGAAGCAGGATGGCAGGACATGTCGCCGTCCTGTCGCTGAGGTGGCGGCACGGCGGGGGCTTCGTTTTAAGGTAAGTACTACATAATGAGCTAGTATGCGATGCATACTAGCTCATTATGCCTTTCTCTTTACAGGGCTTTTTTTTTCTCGTTTTTTTATTTCGACTTTACTTCCTCTTTAACCCTGCAGCTCTGGCACTATTTGTGTGGCAGGTGCAGTTGCAGGCAAGGAGCTCAGATGCACTTGGGACAGAGTGTTCTTATTATAATTTCAGGCCTCAGTGGACTTCCACACATGGCGTTTGCTTATGTGCAGAGGTTGCATGAAATTCAAGACACTTTATGAATTCCCTGAATGTGTTGTGCTGCTGCTGCTTCACTGGGGGAGTCCTATATGCTGTGATTTTGAGGCATTGAAATTCCAATTAATTGTATGGATTCATCTAAAGACAGTAAATGATGTTTGTCAATGACAGTGACTAGCCTCAGGTGATGCACAGGGATTAAACAAATCCTACCACATAAGCTAAACCTGTTTACCTGCAGCCCTCTCTCGTGTACTGTACAGCTATCTAAATTTAGCACACATTGTACACAGCATTTCTGAGCTCCAGAAGGCAGGGATCTGATGGCACACACTACACATGCACAGTTCAGGCTATCAAACACCTATTGTCTGGTATCTCCTGGGTTTGTCTGGTGTTGGGGTAGACTGTCAAAAGTGACTTATACCCAGAGCGAAGGAATGAAAGGACATATAGAATTTGCACTAGGTGCTTTGGGTAAAGTTATTTTGGCCATACTTCTCTTGTGGGTCACAGGAGTTTACTTAGTTCTGCACTCCTGTAACCCAAATTCAGCCGACAGCAGGCTAAAGTCTGCTGTCAGCTGACATCACAGGGATAGACCAGGCTGCGTTGGACTGGCAGCTGGCTCAGGCTCTCAGCGCACCTCTAAAATCCTGAGCCAGCCACTCCCGCCCTCTCTTGAAAGTCTAGTGCTTCAGTGAGTGCTGGAGGGGCAGAGAACAGAGCAGTCACCGCTTTGTGCTTAGAGCGGACCTGAGAATTAAGTAATCAGCAGTCTTTGATCACTCGGTTCTCAGCGTAGAGCTGGAGGGGGACAGCTGCAACACTGGATCGATAGAGTATGAATTTTTTTTTTTTTTTTTTTATTTTCTTCTTTGTGACTGCAAAGGCAGTTGGAGGCAGATTAACATGTCACATTTGTGATAATTTCCGGCTGCAGGAAAAAATTATTCCGTGTCACTTTTTTGGCAGGTAGTACCACCACTGAATGGTGCCCATCGGGCACGCTGGTGGTGGTACAGGGTTAAAACAAGTCACAATCACTGGATATATCACCTCTTCACCACCTGTCAAACACCTCTGAAAAGAAATCCATCACAGATCTCTTTTCAGGGGAGGTGTAAACTTAAACTGGCTTTACACTGAACAAAATTTTGATCCGTTTTGGGCTGCCACGCTCAACAGAAGTCAATTGTTTAACCGATGGGACATATTCTTCTGCCCTGACATTTTTTAAATTTCTGTTCATGCACAAAAGCCACTGGTTTCCTGTATCTAGGACCACACCTGCAGCATCTGTGCGTATGCGCAGGAATCCCTTACATGTGCAGACATGTCATAGGTCTCTGCTAGGTATTTGGGGCATATTCTGGTGTCATGTCTTAGCATGTATCACTGTGTAAAACAATGCCTCCTGGGATGTCAAGTGGTAATTCCAGAAGATAGGAAGGTGTTCTACTCTCGGCAAGGCATCTGGAAGTGCTGTGCTGCAGCAAAATAGGTAACATGCTTTTCTGAAAAGGTTTAAACATTTTCAAATTCTGTAACAGGAAGCTGGGAGGAACCAGAAATGGGTGAAAGTCCGCATAACATTTTTTAATGAAAGTAGAGTATGCCTTGAAGAATCTAGCCTGGAAACAGAGATTGCAAGCTTCGTTCACACAATAACAACTGCCAGCACACTTTCAACAAAGAAAGGGACTCAAATGTCAAACAGAGCTAGGCACTGCAGTTTACACCAGGCTGAGTAGAGGGCAGTAAAATATTTAATGTCCCAAACTGTAATATTATTTGCACATCTTGTTACGACTTCATGTGAATTTTTTAATTAATCAGTAACATGAGAGTAATTTCTCTAAGATGCTCCATTTGAGATACACATACCACTTTCATAGCATAGGATGCTAGGTACATTTAGTTTTTGGCTCCTTCTGTAGTCAAGGGAGAAGTGATTGTTTCCTCTGGTCTTTTCAGGGTTTCACAGGCTTGGAGTTTAGATGCTTCCCCCTGCCTCTAGAAGAAGTTTCCAGAGCTTAGGGAGAGAGAATTTAAATTAACCAGCCTGACTATTTATCAGGGCCTAGCCATTCCCTGGGGAGGTGTGCCCAGATGGTGGCTGTGAAGAGCTGATAAATAGTCTGAAGCACTGGGGATAATGTCTTTCCCCAGTGTGATACGATTGTGATACAGCTGTATCAGAGAGAGTGAATAGTTAAAAGTAATTGAATTTTCACCAAATAATGGATGCCATTATTATGTGAACAAGGGTTGTTTTATCAAACAAAATAGAGCTGACGGTGAGAACCAGCTGTTGGTGAGAACCAGCTTTTATCAAATTATTTCATGGGAATCAAGACCGCTTCAGGTTGAGAACCTGTTGTTATAGATATGACTTGTGTGAGTCGTCCATGTGCTGGATCTATGGACTGCACATACCCATGCATGCTGCTTACACAGCAAATATTTATCAGGCATGCGTGGCAAGAATGACTTGACAGAATTATGGTATAAACAAAGGGGATTCTCTGGGGAAAATCTGGACATTTCTGAAGACGCGGCAGACGTGCCTTGAGTCGATTTCCCGTGTTCCCCTTGCTGATTGCTGGAGTGCCCCAATCGTAGAGGCAACGGATGATGCTACAATATCCGGTGATGTATTGATGCTAATTATTTGCTATATCTATTGATTCTGTAACTAACCATTGAATGTTAGAATTCTTATTATTACAATAAATTGAATCAATTGTTTTGCCATTTATTAACTTGTGCCTATCTTGTATGATAGTGAGAGTAGTAATAGTGGTTCAAAACACTGTTTTATCAGGCAAAACACTCAGGGAGGAGAGTTCCCAGCTTCTAGGACTGCTGCCCTAGTAGGCAGCCTGTGGACTGATTTGCTGATTTTGGGGGTCCTAGATGTGGCAGGGCTAAAGACCTGGACATGATCTGGAGCTGGCTGTAGGATTTCACCACCCGGAATCATGATCTGTAGAAAGGATTTTTTCTCCCTCACTGGGTGGTGTCCTGAGGAAGCTGGAAGAAGGCAGCTGTTCTGTTGACATGTGAGTAATGACCTGGTGATTCCTGGTTAAAGTGCACTTTTGGGATATACTGTAAGTGCAAGTGGAAGCTTTGGACTAAGACTGCTCTCATAAGATCTCAGATACTGGCCATTCCCTTATGTGTCCTGGACTGTGACTTTAGGGAAGAGTGCCCTCCTGTACTGTGCAGCGTTATTAAAATTTGCACTGGGTACCAATAGCTGTGTAGTGGTGAAGGGTAATCAGATGCCAAAGAGACTTGCCTTATGGTCCCCATCTGTGAGGCCAAGTTAGATCAGGGGTGTCAAACTCAATTTAATCAGCATTATGGTTGCCCTCAAAGGGCCATTGGTATCTGGAGGACTATACAAATGTACCTACTCTATATAAAATTAAATAATTGTCTCTGTATTCAATTATTACTGGTTTTATTAACCACTTCTGGACCGCTCACCGCATATATATACTGTGTCAGGGCTGCCCGGCTGTGCAAAATCATGTACATACGTGATTTTGTGCATGAGTTTTTGGGGGTGCACGCGCTGCCGAAGCGCTTCTCCTGCTGTTATTGCACATAGCGGGAGCCAATCAGCGGGTCCGGAGGCCGTGATGGCCGCCGGGACCTGCCGATCATTCTGTGTAATGACAGAATGGCGGTCTGCCTATGTAAACAAAACAGACCGCTGTTCTGTCACAGAGGCACAGAGAGTTCTTGTGTTTCAGCTAAGCTGAAACACAGATCTCTATTTTCCTCTAGTACATCCAGTCCCAGTACAGTTAGAAATCACTCCCTAGGAGCGCACTGAACCCCTTGATCACCCCTAGTGTTAACCCCATCCCTGCCAATGTCATTTATACAGTAACAGTGCATTTTTTTTTAGGACTGATCACTGTATTGGTGTCACTGGTGCCCAAAAAGTGTCACTTAGTGTCAGATTTGTCTGCCGCAATGTCGCAGTCCCGCTAAAAATTGCTGATCACCGCCATTACTAGTAAAAACAATAAAAAATAAATAAATAAAAAGTCCATAAATGTATCCCATAGATGCTATAACTTTTGTGCAAACCAATCAATATAAACTCATTAGGATTTTTTTTTTTACCAAAAATTTATAGCAGAATACATATTGGCCTAAATTGATGAGAAAAAAACTAATTTTTTACATTTTTTTTATTGGGAATGTTTTATAGCAGAAAGTAAAAAATATTGCTTTTTTTTTTTTTAAATTGTGGTTCTTTTTTTGTTTATAGCGCAAAAAATAAAAACCACAGAGGTGATCAAATACCAGCAAAAGAAAGCTCTATTTGTGGTAAAAAAAAGACATACATTTAGGTACAGCGTCGCACGACAGCGCAATTGTCAGTTAAAACAACACAGTGTCGTATCGCAAAAAATAGCCTGGTCATTAAGGGGGTAAACCATTCCTTCTATTAAATGGTAATTAAATGAAGACTTAAGCTGTGAAGGGCAGGTGCAGACTGGAATGGTGCCCACTCACACCCCTGTAGCAGGTGATGCAAGTCTGAAAAGGAGGGTTGCACACCACTGGTATCATCTACAATAAAACTTCTGCCATGGTATTCTGTCTCACCAGTCTCTAAAAAAGATTCTTATGGATGATACCAGTGGTGTGCGACCCTCCTTTTCAACTGACCAATTGAGATAGAAGATGTCAAGAGCCCCCCCATCAGAAGTCAAGAGTCTTCCATCCTCCCTTACATAAGAGTGCACCCCCCTTGTGCTGCTTCTGGGAAGAAGGTGGGAAGCAGAAATTTCAGGGTCTGCAGCAGGACCAGAGGATTGCTGGAGTGAGTTGCCAGAGTCTGCTGAATGATGAGACCCAGGGGTGCTGCAAGTGCATCTGTAGGAGGATTTCTGTCATCCTCTCTGCTGTGGGTATCATTGAAGCAGGCAGCCTCCCTAGTTCCTCTGGAGATGCCCCTGTGGTTACCTAGGCTGCCCTCTCCAGAGCTGCCCAAACATCCTACTATTGGAGCTACCTGGAAAAAATTCACAAATAGCCTTTGACCCTTATGGGATAGCGCATTCGCCCCTTCTACCTATTTTTGATCATCCAGACTTCCCTCCAGGATCACAAGACAAACGGTTTCATGAGCTCAAAGGGTCAAGGCACGGAGAGCCATGCTCTTTTTGTGCCGCTCCACTTGGCTGTCCCCTCCACCCAACTGGCAGCTTTAGAGGAGCTGGTTCTACTGGGCACTGTACAGATATTGCAGTTATCCCACTTTATATTCTCCCTGCCTGATCCAACAAATTTCTCATGCAACTTGATGCCCTTTGAACAAGAGTATCAAATTGAAGGCCCAATCCACCATACTGTCTCTATGACGTACAAATGACTCCCCATGGAAGCTTCTCAAGCACCCCTGAATTATTTGGACCGCTGAGAACAGGAATTGGGGATTATGTGGTCACCAGAGGCATGTTCAAAGATGCTCTCAATGTCCTCCCGATATTCCAGATCAAACAAATACCAGGAGTCAGGATAAAAAATAGTTACTCACTAGTACCGTACTTCACTTTATGTACCCTACAGTAACAGAGATTTATTGGAGATGCAGCTGAGGGATAGATGATTTACTACATATATTTTGGTCTTGCCCAGCACTCAACCATTTCTGGAAACGTGTTAATGAAATTACCCAAACATTTTTGGATTGCATTCTTTTTCCTGCATCAAAATTAGATTCCAATATCAGCCTATAAAGAAATCAGTATTGCGCCACCTGGTGAATGCGGCTAGGTCTTGGTTACCGGCAGTAAGGAAATCCTCTAGTCCACCGGCGATCCAACAATGGATCAGAGGGGTGGAGGATATCAGGGTAATGGAAGTCTCACAAGTTCAATAAAAAGACACGTATGATAAATTCACACATGGTTCTACTGGATTGAGTTTACCTGCACTGATGAATTCAAACACCTATTGGCAGCCTAATTGGTGGATGTCATGGTATTGCTGAGGGTGATCCGTTAAAGCCTGCTTATACCATCTAGGAGATTAAATGACAACAGCGTATTTTTGCTGGGCGCCGCTGCTGTGGGTTCCTATTGGTTGCACCCCCTCCTAATTCCCTTTCCCCCCTCCCCATTTTTTTTCTCTTCTTTTAGCATTTCCCTCTGCATGCTATATATTGGCAAGGTTGGATAACGCCTGTGATCGTTCCATGAGATTTCTGAGCTAAGTAATCCCGCCCGTCCCCATGGTGAGACCATGGACCCTTTCTGCTCACAGCACTCCTTTCATGTCATCTTTTGGGTACTATAGTCCGATTTACCCCTGGCCTCCTTTGTATTTTTACAAGGCTTTCCTAGTTTCTTTGAGTATGTGTGATCCTCCAAATATGATAGTTTGCACTTCAAAATGCTTATTACTCACAGATTGGTTCGTTTTGTCCAATCTTTTAATTTCATTTTTTTTTCTTTTTTCCCCCGGTTTGCATTGTTCCCTTATGTACTAGAAAAAAATTGTATAAATAAAGAATGCAAAAAAATTAAAATAAATAAATTGTTAGAAACAGTTTCAAATAACAATGCCTGACATTTACAGTGTAGTGCAACACAGTATTTTGGCATACTGAAAAAGGACATACATTTCTGCTTCTGTTCTGAACGATCGTCAGGCTCCCGCTGTGTACACTGATTGGCTCCTGCTGTGTACACTCACAGCATGAGTGGGTCGCCGGTAGCGGGCGTGCACACCCCATACCCATAAGTGCAGGATCACATTCTAGGTACTGTACGTAATCCTGCGCAGGAGAGCCGCCTTACCGCTATATATCTACCGTATACGGTCGGCAAATGGTTAAAGTCTATCTAGCCCCCTAACCCCCACCCCTAAAACAAACCTTTAATATGTTGCAGCTTACCAGTCCTTAGATGCTATGGATGCATTTGTTTGTTTTTTGTCAGGCTTTTTCCCATTTTTTCACTTGCTAATCATGCAAATAACACTCTTCCTGTACCTGGGTGGTTACACTCACTCCTCCACTGTATCTATGGAGGTGAGACAAGGTTGTCACATAGGATGGACTTCAAACATATTTTCACCTCCATTACATGAGGGGTGATGGAATTAGTCATTTACAAAAAGATGATATCATGTTTGAGCTTCCAGTTCAGCTCACAGGAGGTGACAAGGACACTTGGCAAGGGTAACAGATATTTTTCTGTACTCGCTGAAAATGTTTTTAGCCTGAAAACTAACAAAGCCAGCATATTTAAGGACTCTTAAACTGCAACACATTACATTTTTATTCATAGGTTTACTTATCCTTTAACTAAAAGTTTACAGTCTGCAGAGGGCACTCTCACAAAATTGGTTTCACAGGACAAAAGTATTATGCTGTATTATATTGGTTTGATAGTGCTCATTCATGATAATCATTCAGGAGTATCTCTCCCCTTATTCTGTGGCTGCTGGAGGATGTAAAGGAAGGGAACATATTATGTGATTACTCATTTATCATTCATCTTAAAAAAGGAAAAAAAAAAGAAAGACACTTCTAATTTAAAAGTGATCCAGCATTATGCAAATTATAAATAAACCACATCAACAATAACTGCATCAATAAGTGAGTTTAATAGATAAAGATTTTTTTTTCTTTTTTAAAAAAAATAAGTCTATAAAAATATGAACACATTTTTCCATGAAATTACAAACATTTTTAGGTCTGATAGACCTTGTAAAGCTGCTAGCTGAACGAGTCAGTCTACATAACAACTAATATTTCAGTCTCAGATGAAATTTGGCTCTATCTTCCTCTTAAAACAGAACTAAGGGCCTGTTCACTTCGGAATGCGATGTGGGAAATGCGCACACCGCACAAAAATGCGCAACCCTTACAAGATGCACGCAGGTGCCAAACAATTGTTAATGGTATCCCAAATGCATCTTGCCAAGGCTGCAGGTTTAAAGCCAACAAACTGCTTAGTATTACAGTACCATGTGGTTTGGTGGGTGCAATCTGAAAAAGTAGGGCTTGCACTACTTTTTCCATATTCCAGCATGTTTGGCAGCCCATGTAAATTCCAGTGTGAACTGGCCCTAAATGCATAGAATACAAAATCGCGAACAGGTGGGCTTTTTATTGCACAGAGACATGCAAGATCCCTTCTGCAATAAAGTCAACTTACCTGACTCTCGGCTATCATTTGCAGAATGCATGCACAGCTCAGTTTACATTTCAGCACACTGGGAGTGTGCCAGGATCACTGCACTTCTGCGTGTGATGCCATCCCACGCTGGCCTGTCAAAGCGGCCAAAGACCAGCAACCGGAAGAACCCAGGTATAAAATGCTGTAGAGGGACCTCGCAAGCATTGGACCATTAAAACTGAGGTAAGTATTTGTATCTTTAGTTCCACTTTAAGGGTTTGAGTTCCCAGCTCTGCTCCCTCAAACCACTGAATTTACCTTCTGCTGCAGTCTATAATGTTAATGAATACATGCGAAATCCAACAGCGAGAGTAAAACCTCTTATAAATGGCTAATAGTAAGCAGAGATGGGAAGTCAGCGGCGTTCTCATTGCCATCCCTTGGGATGTGGGAAACCAATGACTGGTTCAAAGCTACTCTTAAGCTGGTTTCACACGGGGCAGAATCTGCTTTGCTCAGCAGAGGATCTGTCTGCTGATTTATGCAAAGCGCGGGCATGGACAGAGCACGCTCTGCTGTATGGGAGGTTGGGTGTAAACAGATCAGCTGTCTGTTTAGACCTAACTGCCCTCCAATCCGATCTGCCTAAACAAAGGGTAATGGATCTCCTTCCGTGTTTTTTTTTTTTTCTAGAGGACTGGATCAGATTTGAGGTAGGCAGGTGTAAACGAACATAAAGTTACATGGACCATCTCATCAGATCCACCTAAAAAACTAGAAGGTGGACCTGATTGGATCAGACATGTGAAAAGGGCCTTAATCTCTTAATATAATCTACACACTTGCACTACCTAATAGTCCTGAAATCTATTTTTCAATAAATAATTTCTTATGGTGTTTTTCTGCCTCCTTGTAACAACATTGTTAATGAGCTCCTACACCTCTATTTTTCCCGCTCACTTCTGTTTGTTTGAAGTGAGCAGTGCACTGCTTTATGCACACTACAAATTCCATAGTCCCTAATCAGAGGAGAGAGCAAGAGAGGGTCTCTAAATTCCTAAATACAGAGGGACCAGGGAGATTGAATGTAAGCTCCTTGAGGGCAGGGACTGATGTGAATGTACAATGTATATGTAAAGCGCTACGTA
Organism: Pelophylax lessonae; assembly: GCF_965119305.1. NCBI lineage: Eukaryota > Metazoa > Chordata > Amphibia > Anura > Ranidae > Pelophylax > Pelophylax lessonae. Next base: position 189,014,552 of record NC_138774.1, read on the forward strand.
AATTGACAGTGAAATATAAGTACCTGAAATAAAAAAATAAAAATAATGTAGCCACCCTCTAATAGGAAGTGGGACCACAGCAGCAAAAAAAAAAAAATGAAAAAAAAAAAAAAAATGAAAGGAATCTGGGGATTTGGAGGAGGCTGAGTGCAATAGAAGGTATTTTTTCGAGTTGAGAATCCCTACTTAAGTTTAATGTTCCTGCATTTACCAAAAACTGAATTTTTGTTTAAACAGACTCTTTAAGATAATCACATAACACTGTTTCATCGGTACCTTCCAATACACGTCTGTATTGTTCCATATTGTCTTTTTATTACCACACTGGTTAAAAATTAAAATGAGAACAAGTAAAATTGCCTATCGTCTACTCTGCATGACAAGTAATAGTTTACCTTATTTTATGGAAAGATCAGTTATCCATGCTGCTTCTACAGCTGACATTTACTGATTTGTTTTAAAAGTTTAATAATATTCATATGCAGTCTAGGTATTAAAGACATCCAGTACATCTTAGCCTCCTGCTTTTTTTGGTGAGCCAATGTCCACTCTCTAGGCAGGTTTTAGCACGTGCTGTTGAAAGACACTTTTGCGGTGTGCATTTTTAGAATGACTTGATGTGTGTTTTATGCAAAAAATATTTATGGCCTTGAAAGAAAAACATTGAAAAAAAAAAAAAAAAATCAGCCAACACCATTAAACTGTAAAATACAACACGTTGCATGACTGGTTTTGCCTCTATGGCTCCATTCCCACCTATGCGTTTTGAAATGCTTTTTGTGAAACGCACTAGACAGGGGTCAAGTCCTGGGAAAAAAGTGTGGGAACTCACCCAAGATTACCACCCCCCCACCTAAAAAAAAAAAAAAAAAAAAAAAAAGGTGTGTGTACGTGTGTATATACCTTTTGAGGAGTGAGGGCCACTTTAGCGACCGGTAACCGGTCGCGGGCCACAATGAGCGGAGCAGGCAGATCAGATTACAGGTCCGTGTCAGCATATGCAGAGCAGACACGGACCGCTCTATTCTATGGGCCCTCCAATCTGATCTGCCCAGAGAGAATCCGTCCCCTTCTGCTTTTTTAAGTGGATTGAATTGGGTTCCCGCAGGTATCGCTGGCTGCTGCTGTCCCCCAGGTGGGTATGGCTGCTGACTGTCCTCTAGGGCTAGTACTGCTGGCTGGCACTACTGGTGGGTACTGCTGGTGGACACTTCTGTTGGATACTGCTGGCTGGTACTGCTGGTGGGTACTGCTGGCTGGAAATGCTAGTGGGTACTGCTGGCTGGTACTGCTGGGGGGTACTGCTGACTGGTACTGGTGGTGGGTATTGCTGACTGGTACTGCTGGTGGGTACTTCTGCCTGGAACTGCTGGTGGGTACTATGGTGGGTTACGTATACATTGAGTTGCAAATTTGCAGTACTGGCATGATTTATGGGAAATATATCATGCAGTGCATTCCTATGGGAAATACATTTAGAAGAGAAAGCCAAACCTGGCTGGCTAAACCGTAATGTTAAAAAACGTATTAGGGGAAAAAAATGACCTTCAAGAAATATAAATCAGAGGGCACATTATCGGCTTTCCAGCAATACAAGGAAGCAAATAAGAAAAGTAAATACGAAATCAAAATGGCTAAAATCAACTTTGAGAGACAAATAGCGGAAAATAGTAAAAAGAACCCTAAGAAATTCTTTAAATATATCAACAGAAAAAAAACAAGGGCAGAGCATGTTGCACACATAATTAACGATGAGGGGAGGATGGTTACAGGTGACACTGAAAAGGCAACTGTGCTTAATGCTTTTTTTCTCCTCAGTCTTTACACAGGAAAAGGAGGGGTACACTGACCATGACTGTATGGTTAGCAGTAATTCACAGGACTTGCCGTTATGGCTAATAGAGGGTGAAATCAGGGAAAGGCTGGATAAAATTAACACAAATAAATCACCAGGCCCGGATGGCGTACATTCGAGAGTACTCAAAGAACTTAGTAAAACTATATCTAGACCACTGTTCCTGAACTTTGCTGACAGTATTATGACAGGAAATGTACCGGGGGATTGGAGGAAAGCTTACGTGATACCGATATTCAAAAAAGGGCAAAGGCATGTCCCGGGAAATTATAGGCTGCTCAGTCTGACATCGATAGTATGTAAACATCTGGAGGGGATGATAAGGGACTATATTGTAGAGTTTGCTAAAAACAACAACATCATCAGCAGTAATCAGCACAGGTTTACTAAAGGGCGTTCTTGTCAAACAAATCTCTTAACATTCTATGAGGAGGTGAGCTATGAGCTAGATAGGGGGAGACCAGTGGATGTGGTGCACCTGGATTTCGCTAAGACGTTTGACAAAGTTCCCCACAAGCACTTAATTTGTAAAATAAAGTCTGCAGGCATCGACCAAAAGGTTTGTTCTTGGATATGGAACTGACTAAAAGGGGGTGTCCAAAGGGTGGTAATAAATAGCGCATACTCAGACTGGTCTGGGGTGGTAAGTGGGGTCCCCCAAGGCTCAGTCCTGGGACCGACCCTGTTCAATTTATTCATAAACAGTATTGAGGACGGGATCAGTAGTTCTATATCAGTTTTTGCAGATGACACAAAATTGGGCAGGGCAATAACTGCACAGCATGAGGCAGATATCCTACAGAATGACCTGAACAAAATAACAGAGTGGGAAATGACATGGCAAATGAGGTTTAATGTGGAGAAGTGTAAGGTTTTGCACTTGGGGGCTAAAAACATAAAAGCACAATACACTTTAGGGGGGGGAACCTTTGGGGGAATCAAAAATGAAGAAAGACCTGGGAGTCTTGGTAGAGGATAGACTAAGCAATAGCATGCAATGTCAAACGGCAGCTGCCAAAGCCGGCAGAATATTAGCATGCATAAAGAAAGGGATGTATTCCAGAGATAAAACCATAATCCTACCACTTTATAAAACTCTGTTCCGACCGCATCTGAAGTATTCTGTCCAGTTCTGGTCGCCAGTCCTAAGGAGGGATGTGTTGGAGCTGGAGAGAGTCCAGAGAAGGGCAACTGAACTAATTAGGGGATTGGAGGACCTTAAGGACAATCGCTTAATTTATTCTCCCTGGAGACGCCTGAGAGGAGACATGATAACAATTTATAAATACCTCAATGGTGATCTCAGCATAGAAAAAAGCTATTCAGTCGCAAGGATTGCATGAGGACGCGAGGACAAACAATTAGAGGAAAAGCGTTTTGAGGAAAACGATTAGAGGAAAAGCGTTTTGACCTCAGGCAACGCAGGGGGTTCTTTACTGTTAGGGCTACAAGAGTGTGTAATTCTCTACCACAAGAGGTAGTTTCTGTGGGGAGTATGGCTACTTTCAAAAGACTCTTGGACGTACATCTCAAGGATCAGAACATTAAGGGGTATGAGAGATGATTACGGCCACGCGTGCCTACACAGGTTGAACTGGATGGACTATTGTCTTTATTCAACCTCAACTACTATGTAACTATGTAACTGTGTCAGTTGGACACAGCATCATTCAAACCCTGGATCTGTCACATATTTCTTTGCAAAATAGACTTGATTTAGATCTATATGGATTTTGCTCAATAGCACTAAAGGCATATCTCTTTTGGTCCCCCTGTTTCTTTCTCTCTCTTTCTCCTCGGTCTCTCTTTTTATTTTGTCTCTCTTTCTCATCTCTCTATCTCTTGACCCTCTCTATTCTTTCTTTCTTCTCTCACTTGTTCTTTTTTTCTCCCCCTTCCCTCTCTCTTTATATCGCACTATTTCAATCTTTCTCTGTCTCTCTCTCTCTCTCGCTCTATATATATATATATATATATATATATATATATATATATATATATCTCTTTCTCTCTTCCTACCTCTCTTTCCTTCCTATCTCTCTCGCTTTCTCATCTCTCTCCTTCGACATCTCCTTCCCTTCTCTCTCTCCCTCTCTCTCTCTGTCTACCTCCCTCTCTTTTTCTCTCTCTCTACCTCCCTCTCTCATCGGCAGAGCCAATGCTTCCTGTATCTCTCATATGCCCTGTCACAGGCAGAGTACATTTGGTATCACTCCGCCTGTGACAGAACGCCATTCCCATACGTTCCCGCAGGACTTGAGCCCTGGCACTACAGTTCATTTACCATAGTTTCCAATGGGGCATGTTCACATCTATGCTTTTTTCAGCAGCTGAGTTTTTGGAAAGGGTAAGGGACTTTTTTTTTACAAAGCAATAGGTGCATTTTTGGTTCAATAGACTTCAAGAAGCTGCAGAAAAGCATGTAGTATAGAGTTTCTGCCACAAGTTGGGGTTTGCATTTTTTCAATCAACCCGACAACAAATTGACCAAAAAAAATGCAAAAAATGAGTCAAAAACCCATGTGCAAAGATGCAAAAACAAACCAAAAGCACACTGCATAGGTGTGAACCAAGCCCTACTCTCAAATCTCCAATGGGACATTCCCAAAAAAAAAAAGAAATGAATGTCAGATTTTTGCAGGTGATGTAAACTGACCACATAAAAAATAAAGTATATCTATACATTTAAGTTACAGAGAAGGGAAGGTTTTGAGGCCCTGTCAAGTTCCTATTGCTGTCTGCATCCCATTGGAGAGATTTCCCTTCACTTCCTGTTCTAGATACGCAACAGGAAATGAGAAGAAATCCCCCACTGTAAATGGAAATCCCCTCTTAGGTAGATGTCTGCAGTGGGAAATTTCCACTTGCTTCCTGTCTTGGTAAAGACTGTAAAATTTCGGACTTCCCATCACTTTCTGTCCCGGTGACAATGATCAGAGAGTGAATCTCCTCAGTGGGTACATAGACAACAACAAATATCTGACAGGGGTTCAGCACTTCCCCATTCCATCCAATACTTAAAAAGTTTTGGACTTTAGGTATACTTCAATGTTTTTTTTTTTCCCAGTACCTGAAGCATGCAATGAGGTGGTATACCTGTTTTGGTAAAGACTTTAAAATGTTGGACTTCCCATCACTTACTGTCCTGGTGACAATGATCAGAGAGTGAATTTCCTCAATGGGTACATACACAGCTACAAATATCTGACAGGCCTTCAGCACTTCCCCATTCTATCCAACCCTTCAAAAGTTTTTGGCTTTAGGTATACTTCAATGTTTTTTTTTTTTCCCCTTACCTGAAGCATGCATTTAGGTGTTATACGCAGGCAAACAGAGTTTACGCATGTGTCAGAAGACACACATATATAATTGCAGGTTCAGAACACTGTGGCTAATATAACCGCATGAACTGTTTTTCTTTTTTGCCTGGATCAGTCCTGTAAAGGAGGAGTCACGCTATAACCTTGCTGGATAGAGCAAGGGTTAGAACCTTAGCCATGTCTTTATTACTTGCTGTGTCCCCATAAGAGACATTTTCCATCACTTTGATCCAAGCATACCCCATTTGTTGGGGTGCCATTGAAGCAGGAAGTAAGGAACAATTTCTCCAGCAGGGGGAGCAGTCACCTGTATTGGAAAGTTATAGTAATTTCTCCAGCTGCACAGTCAGCAGCTCTGAGCACTGCAGATAATTATTTTAAAAAGATGGAGGAAATTTATATAATATTGTAACATGAATCCAGACATCCAGACTCTGGCTTGATAGTAATGGGCTGTTATATCTAATTAGTGAACTGCTGAAATTGCTTTTTCCGGAGAAGAGATTTCTGTTAAATGTCCATGTTCTATTTGTTGACCTAGGGAGCTGAACGGTGGGCACAAAGTATCAATTTCACTATCTATCTATCTATTTATATATATATCTACAACTACATATCTGTAAAGTAAAACCAGTTGACAGTGCTGAATGCTTAGAGTTTGTAAGCAATGTTGTAGGTTAAGGTTTTCACTAAACCAGAATGCTGCTTATTGTCACATCTCTGATGATCAGCTGTGTCGTTTTCCCTAGGAATCTCCATTCTTTATGGGGTCACGTCAGTTTCACTTTCTGATGAATAACACTCTTCGTTTTGCTTGGAATTTCTGCTTTTCAAGGCCCTAATCCTAACAAGGAAAATTAAGGATTTTTGTTATTGGACACCATTAAGTACATTACAACCATTTGCTGAGAGACAAGGTTCAGTAAGGTAAGGTAAAGGTTATTCCAGTAGAAGATGGTGTTAGTTTAAAGAATAAAGCATATATTAGGGCAAAAAAACAAAAAACATGTACTGTATATCTCCAGCAATACAAGCCTATTCACCAGTGTTTTGTGCTTATTAGAACCCTGCAACTGCAAGTACAGAAAAATATAGATTGGTTTGCCTAAAATGCACTCTACTCTTAAGCCCTGTTATGGGGTGATAAAACACTGCATCCTTGCAGACTGATTGGTATCAGCCCTGCTCAGTGTCTCTTGCTAAGCTACTCAACCACTCCTACTCTCGGATCTTTACAAAATAAAAACTATAGCCTATTTTACACAGGCCGAATGTCTGTCGGCATTGGCCGGTTCAATAGTAACCGGCCCGACATTTGGGACATTCAGCCTGTGTGTATGGCAGCTGGTCCAACCTAGCCATCTGCCTCCTGATCAGCACTCCCAGCCACTGGCCAAGAACACAATAGCTCAGCAGGGGAGAACGCTGTTTTTTAAACCCAGTGTTCAACCGCCGGGTTGAACGGAAAAAAAAAAAATATTGGTGTGCACTAGGCTTGATTCTATAACCCAAGATAGCAAGGAGTTTTTAACAGACTCTTAGGATCCGTTCACATGTCAGTGTATGGATCGCGGGCAGAACCGCCGCGGTTCCGCCCGCGATCCGGAGATTATTGCAAATCGCGGGATGCCTGTGCGTTGCCCGTTGATTTGCAATAGCCCCCCAAACGCTGAGCGATGTTGCCGCGATTTCCGCCTGCCGAATCGCGGTAACATCGCGCAAAAAAAATCGCAGGACGCATTACGCCCAAAAAAGTACAAGAGCTTCTTTGGAGCGTATTGCGTCCCGCGATTTTTTTTTACATACGCTGACATGTGAACGGAGCCTTTTAGATAACTGAGGAAGTATGCAGAAGACATAGGACAGTGTGGGTTTCTGACAAGATCCACAGGTTTTTTTTGCACTTATCAAACAGATATAACAAAGCACCCAATGCTAGTTACACCAGACCAAAAGATAGCAAAAAAGGGTTTATTTCCACAATAAAGTAGATTCTTACCCACCCACGGCATTACTCAAACATAAGGAAGATCGTCTAGCTCCAAGCAAACAGCTAAATATGTTGTACACAGTTGAAATTTGTTTATTGAATATACTGCCAAAGGATTTGAAATTATGTTTGGTTAGTCATGTGATTTAGTCTGCTGCTGTACAGTCTGGCAGGTGACACATTTATTTATTGGTTCAACAATGCAGCCTCCTGTGTCTGCTTCCAGCCAGCTCATTGGACAATAAATCAGCATCATTACCTTTGCCCAATCAGCAAGAAGATGATCCAGGCAGCAGTAAAGCTGAACCACGAACATAGTTAAAACGGTAAACTCCCCATCAGTTTCTTTGGGAATCTTCTATGTAACTACTATGGAATTTGTTATCTTTGAGGTTTGTATTTTCTCATATTTACACTGCTGTCTTTGTATAACTGGAATTGCTAAAGAACTAAACAAAAAACAGTAAACCTGTATTAAAGTGATTCAAAATATTGATAAAAAAAAATAATATTCATGCATGTATTCCTAACTTTAAAAAGCATATTCTATTGATCTCAGCCTCCTCCGTGGACTAGGGACTCTAGAATGTGTAGTATGCAGAGTGCAGTGCTGTACAACTAAGGAGAGCTCCTCCTTACAAACTAAAGTGAGGGGGAAAAGAAGAGGCTTGAGTACTTACAGAGAACATAACAAGGAGGCAGAAAAACACAGTAAATAGATTACAGGGCCATTAAGTAGTGAATGTGTGTGGATTAAATTTGGAGAATAAGGATGTTGTTTAGTGCTACTTTAATTTCAACTGTGTATTCAGCTGTTTGCCAGGAACAACACTGGTATCTCCAGGCCTAATTGCAGACTAATAGGACTTTACACTGAAAATAGTTCTTAATGACATTGGCTGTATGTTTGGGGTTGTTGTCCTGCTGCAGAATAAATTTGGGGGCAATCCCACTTCTCCTTGATGGTATGGCACAATCGATAAGTATCTGCCTGAATTTCTCAGCAATGAGGACACTATTGACCCTGACCAAATGTCCAACTCCACGTGGAAAAATGCAGCCCCAAACTTGCAAGGAACCCCCACCATGATTCATTGTTGGCTGCAGACACTCATTATTGTACCACATTCCAGCCCTTCAGAAAACAAACTGCCTCCTGCTACAGCCAAATATTTCAAATTTTAACTCTTCAGTCCAGAGCACCTGCTGCCATTTTAATGCACCCCAGTTCCTAAGTTTTTGTGCATAGATGAGTCGCTTAGCCTTGTTTCCATGTCGGAAGTATGGCTTTTTGGGGCAATTCTTCAATGAAGACCACTTTTGGTCAGCCCTCTCCAGGCAGTAGACAGGTGTACCTGGGGGTCCCATTGGTTTCCACCAGTTTGTGCTGATAGCACTGCTGGACATCTTCTGACATTGAAGGGAAGTAAGCATGATGTATCTATCACCTGCTGCATTCAGTTTCCCCAGCCAACCACTGTGTCTGTGGTCCTTAACATTGCCCGATCAATGGAATCCTCAAGGCAGAAGACTCAGGGAGGTGTCTGACTGACACCAATTTTTTTCTGCAGCAGGATAATGACCCTAAACATACAGCCAAAGTCATTAGGAACTATCTTCAGCATAAAGAAGAACAAGGAGTCCTGGAAGTGATGGTTTGGCCCCCAAAAAGCCCTGATATCAACATCATCAAGTCTGTCTGGGAATACATAAAGAGACAGAAGGATCTGAGGAAGCCTACATCCCAAAAAAGATCTGTGGTTAGTTCTCCAAGATTTTGGGAACAAACTACCTGCCAAGTTCCTTCAAAAACTGTGTACAAGCATACCTAGAAGAAAGTTCTGAAAGTAATGCAAAAGTGGGCATACTTTGTTTATTAACTTACATGGGTCATTTAGATTTCACACATTGGTAGAAAAACACTTCCTCTATAGTAACTATTTTCTTCTTTTTCCTTGCTGGCAAATAATAGATTCCAAGATGAGCTTCGAGTTCGAGTCGAATCCAAGTTCGCTGAACACACAAACAAACTGGGCGCTCGGCAGGAAGTTCGCCCACCGACAATCGCCCCATAATGCACTGCGCTGGTGCAGTGAATAAATTACTGATGATTGGCAAAAGCATGCACATGACCTGTATGCTTTGGCCAATCACAGCACAGTGTCCTGTCAGAGGCATGTTTGGCCAAAGGCAGGCTTGCCTTTAGCCAATCATGGCTCAGGGGCTAAGTCCACACTATATAAGGATGCTGCTTACACGGCAGCAGTGTATAGTGTATGTATGATAATAGAGGTTAGGCAGGTAGTTAGTGGATAGTGAGTTGAGTTAGTTTAGTGCAGTCAGTGTAGTGAACAGGCATACCCCACTTTTATAATGTATAGATATGTTGTAGTCCTGGATCCCCTCTCAGTGCTCCCCATAGTTTTATGTCCCGGTCACTTATAGTTTGTGAGCAGTGCCATATCAAGCTGACTGAGATTTCGCATAGACGCCAATGTTAAAGACAGGGAGCAGTGCAATGGCAAGCTGACCAAGATTTCCCATAGACGCCAATGTTAAAAACAGGGAGCGGTTCCATGCCAAGCCGACCGAGAATTCCCATAAATGCCATTCGAGCACTGAAAGCTGAAAATTGGTCTAGGCAGGAAGGGGGTGTAAGTGCCCTGTATTTAAGTGGTTAAGGGGAACCCTATGATAGAATTAAAAAAAAAAAAAATGGCGTGGAATCGCCCCCAAAATCCATACCAGGCCCTTTGGGTCTGGTACAGATTTTTAAGGGGAACTCCACAACAAAATAAAAAAAAACAGCGTGCGGTCCCCCCAAAATTCATACCAGGCCCTTATCCGAGCAAGCAGCCTGGCTGGCCAGGATGGGGGGGGGTGAGCGAGCGGCCCCCCTCCTGAACCATACCAGGCCGCTTTGCCCTCAACATGGGGAGGGTGCTTTTTTTTTTTCTTCTTCTCAGGTGCGGCCGCAGGCGAAGTGACTGACGATGGATTTACATCGGGGGACACTATTTTTTTTTTTAATCAAGGACTTGTCAAAAACTGGCTGTTGTCAATTTTTTTGTACACCTTTTTTTGGTGAATGGGTAGTGGTACGATGTACCCGATATTCATTCACATGGGTGGGGCAGGATCTGGGGGCCCCCTTGTTAAAGGGGGCTTACAGATTCCGATAAGCCCCCCCACCCGCAGACCCCTTCAACCACAGCCCAGAGTTGATGGGAAGAGACCCTTGTCCCCATCAACATGGGGATACGGCACACTCCCCATGTTGAGGGCAAGCAGCCTGGAATGGTTCAGGAGGGGGGGTGCTCGCTCCCCCCCCCCCATCCTGGCCAGCCAGGCTGCTTGCTTGGATAAGGGTCTGGTATGGATTTTGGGGAGTACCATAGACTTTAATAGAGTTTGCATGTTCGCTAGAACTTTTTCCCAAGATGTTCTGGTGCGAACTGAACGGGGGGGGGGGGGTGTTCGGCTCATCACTAATTCCAAGCAGAAGCAATGGGCTGCTGTTGAGTTCTTGATGAAGGAGGGGTGCAGGCTGTTGACATTCACAGAAAGCTACAGAATGTTTATGGAGTTGACACCATTTACAAGAGCAATGTCTTGTCATTGGTGACTCTTGTCAATGATGGCATCTCTGGAAACATTCTGTGGCCTTCGGTGGATGTTGGACAGCCTGCGCCCCCTTCTTAAATGAAGAACTCAATGATGGCACATTGCTTCTGCTTGAAATCCATTATTTACTTGTAATGCAAAAGAAGAGTTACTATAGTGGAAGAGTTACTTTACTAACATGTGAAATCTAAATAAAACGTATGCAAGTTAAAAAAAATATGCCCACTTTTGCAGTATTTTCTGTAAAGCCGTCCTATATTCATTTTATCCAAATGTATTTGCCGAATTATACTGGTACCTTCATTAATTTGCTTTGTGCTTCTGGGCCCCTTAGCAGTTGCATTGTCTGCTATAACTCGGTTAGTTTATACATTTTCTGACAGGTAAAATACGTTATGTAATGTTTTCACAACACATACTGTATATAGCTTTTTATATGACACTGCCCTTCAAGATGAAGGGACCATTCCCACTTGCGAATTAACTCTGTCTGAGATCACCTACAAGAATCCCAGCATGTATTTCCTTGATTAGCTGGGAGTAAGCAGCCCCATTAAAAGCAATAGGAGGCTGCCTATCTGCAGCTAAACTGCGGGAACCCCCCCCCCCCCCCGCCCCACCTTGGGCGTTCTCGCAGCTGATCACAGACAGGTGTATTTTCAAGTATGAATGCACCCTAATAAAGATAATGATATAATCAACATATTAAAGCGGAGTTCCACCCTCGTAAAGTTTTTTTTAATAAAAATACCCCCGGGACAGTCAGGGCTAGTGCATTCCACAATGGATAGCCTCTGAACTGTCCCAGGTCGCACTTACCTTTTAGAAGAAATACTTACCTTGAAAATGTTTTGTCCAGCGCTGCCATCTCAGGTGTGGTCAGCTGAAGCCAGCACGTTCTCTTCGGCGCCCTCTTCTGTGTCCTCTTTGTCCCAGAATGCCCTGCACTGGCCCAGCTCGTCATGTCCGATGCAGGCACGTCATTCCTGCACAGCTTCTGGGCATGCCCAGAAGCTGTTTAGCAGTGAATGATGTGCCTGCACCGGAACTGAAGAGTAGGGCCGGTGCAGGCGCATTGATTCCTGGGAGCGATGACGTTCAGCTCCCAGGAATCAATGCAAGCAGGAAGTGACGGCGCGGGCCACGGCCGGAGAGGGAGGAAGAGGAAGTAAGGTGAGTATATTTTCTTCTAAAACAAGGTAAGTAAAGAAAAAAAATGTGTGATTCTCCATTTATTTTTCAGGTGACAGAGAGGAAGAATATGGCAAAAAGGTGCATTTTAGGGTGGAACTCCACTTTAAGTCAAAATTTCAGAAAGATATACAATATAGAATAAACAATTGCAACCCACACAGCTTTGCACATTACCTGCGATAATCTTCAAAGCTCTTAATCTTCCTCCTGCCTTTTAATACTGGTCCACCGTTCACGGGACTGTGTGCCTGCAGATCAGCAATGGACATCATCACCGACATTGCCTAAGATGCAACATTAAGCTCCCATCACAGCTTTTTGCATCCTCCATATATCCCAATGACACATTGCCACATTGATCTCCAGTGGCTGCTCCAAAGAATGTAGTGAAGAGAGGGGCAAACAGGAAATGTTGCACGTCACTAGGACAAGCTAAATCTCTATAGTAGCCACACCAACCTGTCAAAAGGTTGGAAGTCAAATGTTTTACCCCATAGAGGAGCCATAAATCCTTTCTCAAGGGTCACACTGGGCTGGGAGACTGCGGAGTAGTTAAGCTATGGACAGTTATAGAAGGTATATTTAGGCACTTAAAACTTTTTTATCTGGGTATGTAAGTCAGAATTCCTGTTCTGTCAAGCTGATGTCACAAGGGCAATTTTGCTACTGGTAAGTTAACACAGCCACAAAATCACCTGAAGCGGCTTCCACTTGCCTTTCATGGAATTGCTTCCTTGCTGGCCTAAAACGCTGGCAAATCACCATCTCTAGAGAAAGAGAGAGAGAGCAACATCTTACTCCCCCAGCTAGCAAAGAGTGACTTGATAGAAACACATAAGGTGGTAAGTTAGAGATCCTGTCGCTGGTGCAGAACAGGATTAACAGGAACAGCATCATGCTCCTGACATCATCCTCACAGAAGTAAAAATATTTGTTTTGTTTTCACTTGCAAGTTCAACTGAATTAACTAACAGATCCACGTAGAAAATACAATCAGTGAACACCTAATACTCTGCATGATACAAAGGTAACTGTGAAAATGTCAAAGTCAGGCAGATACAAAGGGCTTTCAGAAGTCTGGCAACCCCTTGCCAGTCACTATGTGCTCTCCAACTTTTTGATCAACAACACTTGTAGGCTGCATGTGGAGTGGACCAAGGTGTGATTACATCGTTTTTTTTTATATTTAGGGGTGAGCACTGCCTACAGTATGAGTGCAGGTAGCTATGCTGCAGTGAGATGACAGTGGGTGGTGCTGGGAATTCTCAGCCTGCAGAAAGAAAGACTCAGTCAGCACTGTGTTCCCAGAACAACAGGATATCTGCAGTCAACGCAGGGCGGTCTTGTGTCTTTCAACAACATCAGGATACAAAGACAGGGACCATGGGCAGGTAGATTGTGTACCTAGTTGCATATTATATTTTCCATTTTGACATGAAACTGTCAAGATTCGTCTTTAAAAGGCAATGACAATGAATACCAAAAATCTTCAGCATTTTTGTATACGATTTTTTACCTGCAGCATTTCTACACAAAAAGTACCTCTTAGTGATAGTTATAAATCCATTGTGTGTTGAATAGGGCAGCAGATAGTAGGATTTGCTAGTGATTGCATTATATTATCTGACATGAAAATAAAAGCTTTTTTTATTATAGGCAGACACATTGTCAGCCCGAATTTGTAGCTTCTTCAGGTTGGAACCTGGGACAGAGACAGATCTTTTTCTACAACTTTGAAATTCAAAAATAAAGACATGGCACTTTTATATATACGCTGATATTACCATTTATTAACATATGTTTGTTTTTTTTAACTGGATCTTCAGATAAAAAAAGTTTGCTTAAAACAGAAAAGGTATCAGGGTATGAAATGTCCCAGGTTGAAACAGTGCAAATGTGTCAGCTTTGTGCCTGAAAAAAATGGCTTCTTACGTTTTCCTCTGTTTTAGATGTCTCCCCATGATCACTTCCATTCTCTAGTGGTTTTGATTGATCCTCTATGCAGACCAGAAAAAAGAAATCAGACTTTATACATTATGGGAAAAAATTCAGTTAGAAAACAAGTTAAGTTTATCTAGGACAGCTTCTGAATAGAGTTTACTGACCCTTTAATGTGGTTGTACCCTCAGATGTGAAAAATTAACAAAGCATATCATTCTATAGTGTGTAATTGCCCCCATCCAAAGCACCTACTGCGATTTCTGTCTCCTCTCTCATTCCTCTGCTGGCTGCATGAGTGACTTTTGACAAAGTATGCGGACACTACACAATCCCAGAAAACAGTACACCCTCCCCAGCAAACAACTGATGTCTGACAGACTCAGATGTGCATGACTCCCTATGAGACTGTGAAGAGTGTGGGTTTCAATCCCTCCAATTAGTTCTAAGATTAAACTCAGCTCTGTGCTATGCAGTATGTGACATCAGAACTCCACCCCCTGATTTCTGGAGCTCAGAAATGCTATGTAAATTATGTTCTTTAAATGACTGTAGAGGAGAGAGAGTTACAGATAAAACAGGTATGTAGGTGGATTTGTTTCAGGCCTGCGTATCACTTGAGGCTAGCTACTTCAGTGGGTTTATGTAAGGGTTTACAACTACTTTAAACTAAGAGATTCACATACACCTTTTCCATTTTCAAGTTAATCAAACCTAAAGGGGTATCTCTCTTTTAGTTTACTTTATTCTTCTGACTTTTGTACGCCTTTATGCAACTTTTATTAGTTCCATGAGAAAAGTTGTTGGAGAGCTGACCAAGACAGAGGATCAAAGCAGGACTCCAGACAAATCAACTACTGTGTATGTTTACCCAATTTGTAATTTTGTTCATATAATCTTGTGATTTACATGCCAAACTGCATACTGTAGATCATTTTACTGCTTCATGGTCCAAATGTACTGTTTTTTTGGTGGTCAACTCTTTAATCCTTGGATAAAGGACAGACTTAGGTGACACCGAAGCGCTAAAGTTGACAATGGAAATATACATGACCTGCCTAGCTGATTAATGTGGCAGACATATGGATATCACAAAACTGACTTACCAGAATTAAAATCAGTGTGATAATTAAAAGATGGGGTTATGATTTTATGCCATTGAAGATGGAGAACCCTCCTTAGAATGAAAGGAACCGTGGCAAATGATTAACATTTCTAAAAAATAATTCAGAGCTATGAATTATATATTACACACCTAAAGAACTGCAGATATGGACATTTTATACATAGTTATGTTGGTCTGGCTTGGACTAATGTAATTATGTATATAACATTGAAAAGCAGCACTATAAAAAAAATTCCAGGTATAGGTAGTGTCCAGCTGATTGGTCACCTTGAAGTGCCACCAGGGCGGGACCTGTGGTGGTGGCACTTCAAGGAGACCAATCAGCTGGACCCTACCTATACCTGGACTTTTTTTATAGCGCTGCTTTTCAATTTTATACTGTTTTTATGTTTTATCCAGCATATGTGCAGCAGCGGTTTTATATTTAATAGACCCAAGCGCAGTTTTTTGTTTCATTAATTATGTATATACTATGTTTGGCCGATGCCCCTGGAAGCTGGAAATCACTGTAGAAGACACTGCTGCAACAGGAATCTTAACTTGTTTTGGGTGCCACGCTGACTTACTGCCCTGCTGCATACTGAGCACTAGAGGTCGGCCTCTCAGCATGGGTGTCATTTAGAGAATGCCTTGCATCTTCTGAATGGATACACAGCTTTCTCTTATTAAACAAGGTGGAGAGGTGAGGCAGTGATTTCACTAGAGTAGTGGTGTCTACTTCATTGATTTCCAGATTCCTAGGGCATTGACCAGGTATGGTATATGCATAGTTACATTGGCTCAGACTGGACAAAGGTAAATGTGTATAAAATATCCATGCTTGGAATTTTTCTTCAAATTTCTCTAAATTTTTTAACTGCAATTAAATACACCACTTACTATCGTTCTGTGTCTTGGTCTCACATCCACTGATCAGAGTAGTTATCTTCAAGAGAAAAAAAAATTGAAAAGGTAACCAAAAGGCAAAAGTCCAGCTGTACTGTGTAATAAAACAATAATTTTGACAAAGGGTGATTAAAACTAAACTAATGATATTTCAGTGTTTGATGGCTATTGGCAGGTGAAAACCCCCTGACATTTTTTTTTCTATCTTTTCTCTCTCTGTGCTGAGTTTCTGGGTCTGCACACCTGATGCTGTTGTTTATAAGGGTCTCTGCCACCATCCCTGCAGGATTTTCCTACTTTTTATTTTAAGGAGAGCATAAGAGGAGAATCTGGAACACAAAATGTTTCAGAGAAAACCTATGATTCAGAATCATATGAAAAATATTAATATAAATGATAATCTATGGGGGATATTTTAGTAGGTTACATCCTAATACAGTGGAAGAGCACAAAGGAAGCTACTGTGACTCCTCTTTTTTGATAGATGGGGAAGGGGAGGGGGGTAAGGAAATTCACAGAAAGTGTCAACTTACTTCTTGAGAACTGCGAGATGAACATTCATCTGCGTCTGAGGACTGGAAAAAAAAACAGACAAAAAGGCATGTTATCACCTGTTATCCGATGTAATAAACATTTCACATCTTCTGTCACCCATTAACTAAGAATGCTTTGCAAACAGCTACAGAATTTTGTAACCTCAAGGCTGCCAGCTGCTCCTAAGGCAGAGAATTCTGGGAAATATTTTATTGGCCATTCATAAACTGTTGTATGAATGAACAGGCTCAGAATATCCATGTAAATATAAGTTCTGAGAACATCTGCAGAAAATGCAGCTTGTTACTTTAACTCATCTACCAAGTAAGTGATAGTCCGGATGATAGTATGATATAGTTTATATAGATTGCATGGAAAAAATGGCGCTGTGAAAAGCCTCCTGGATATCATCATGCTGGCTCCCTCTTTGCTCCAGGTGCTAGTTCCTTAAAAAAGCACATGCTGCTTTGGCTATCCACAGTAATACGTAGCCCCGGGCTGCATGCTGGGTGCTTCAACTACGTTCCAAAGTGAAAGTACAAGCTGATCTTTCAGTTTCTTTTAGTTTTAAGTGGATTGCTAAGGCAAATGACCTCATAGCTTCTATTAAACTTGTCATTAGAAAAATATGCCATTAGTGTGTAAGTGGGGCTTTGCTTTTGGGCAATAATGGCACCATGAGCACAAGCCCCTGCTCCACTCTTGTCTTTGATGGAACACTGTGCCCCACTCCATGTCAGAAGCCATCACACGACATTTCAGGTCGTTGACCTTCATATACTGAGGAAGGAAAGTCCACACATGAATAGGGCTGCTGCACTTTACTGATGGTATTCAGGAAATGTCATAACAGTCACATCACATCGAAATACATTCCAAAGTCACTTGACAATACATGGTCAATTACATTTAATGGATGGTCTGCAGCGGTCACATATGAAGGCATATGCAGCCATCTCCCTTGAATAGTCTCTCCCTTTACTGCTCACTGCCTCACCCATGACATCACTGCAAGGGGCTCTAACTAAAAGGGGCCTAGCACCTGATGACACTGTCTGCTGAAACCAGACACCAAATGGGCACCCAGCCACCTAGTTGCAGACTAGCTATCTGCAACTGCCTGCAGGTGAACACAGACTGCCAGTACCCTTGGTATAATGGGGATTCTGGCTTTAATACATTCAGAGTCACTAAACCAGAACCATTAAATTCAGAAAAATGTCAAAAGTCTTTTTCCTGCTGTTATCCTATCTAAGTAACTTTGCATACTTCCCGTGTGTGGCAATTCAGTGTACAGGCACATTTCAGATTATTTCAGGACGTGTTTGCTTAGAGGCTTTCTTTAACTTAAATTTAGCCATGCACTGTTTGAATTTCAGCTGGTTCCTGATGAACCATCTGAAATGTGCTCAGTCACCTTGTCAACTACCTCCCACTTGACAATCCGCAATTGAGAAAACTTGTGGCACTTTGTAAACTTATTTTTCTGTGTAATTTCATGTGTGTTTGTATATAGATTAATAGACATCATGGGAAAAGGTAACTTAAGCAGAAGAAGGAATTACAGTTTTGGATCTGATAGTTGTAAATTGATGTCAGATACACAAGGAGCAATGTAATTCTGCTCTGTGTGTGAGATGTACTCCACAATGCAGGCCGGATTCTGGACATTCCAGCCCTAGAGGAATATGATACTTATGAATGTGATCTCCTGGGAGTTTTGTTGATCCTCCTGGTGGAGACACAGATAATGGTCACACTAATATATTCATTATTGTGATTAATAAGATTAATAGGAGGTGGAGAGGGAAGAAAGAGTGCACTGAAGATTGTAATAGAAAAGAGAAGTGTAAAACAACTGTTGTCTTTAGAGAAGAAGTCTGTTTGACTTCTTTGCTTGTTGAAAGACCACGTTTGTCAGTCTTTATTTTGCATACCCAATTCTTTGGACATCACTTTATTAAATATCACCAGAAAAGATCCTGTAAATGTGCCAATGAGAAAAGGGCGTAACCAGTGGATGCAGAGTGTGAAGTAGAAGGAACAGCATGGGTTTGTTGTTAAGTTGTGAAGGGAAATTCAAGTAACCGAGGAGCAGTGTAGTACTGTCTACGGACAGATTGTGGATGCTGAGCAAGGGAAAAGGCTAGAAACTATGTAGCAATCAAATCGGCATCTAGCTGTACCTCTCCAAAGTAAGTGGAGAAAGAGACTTGGTTTGAGTGCAGTGATGAAGAGTGACCCATGAAGTATAAATGCAGAGCTTCCAGTTAAATTATTGTGATCACATAGCCATACATCTGGAGGTTTTTGAGCCATGTCCGTACGGAATGTAACTGGGCGGTCTGTTCCCTGCCTACAGATAGGTAAATATCCTCCTTAAGGTTTCTAAGGACTGTGAGCCTTGAGGAACTGTTTCCACAAAGATGGATACTCTGAATATAATACATTCTCAAAGTTAAACATAGTTTAGTGTTGTCCCTGATACTTTTGAAACTTTTTATTTTTTTTTTATTTGCACTAAGAGGATCTTCAGACTAAATTTCGTGGCATATCCAAGCAATACTTCTACACAAAAGTTTCAGTAAAATGTTAAGAAAAAATTTGCAACACAGCAATCTCTGAAAAATCATAAGACACAAATCAGATCAGTACTTATTTGACCTTTGAGAAAGCTTGTCCTGAAAATGTAGCTTTTAATGCAACTAATAAAAGGTATCATAGACAGTACTCAATTGTGTTGTTGCAATAGTGCACTAACAGAGCTACAATCACCTTAAACAAGCTTCCTAAACTAAGCAAACCTAGCAGTCATGTTTACCTAAAAAAGAAATTAGAGCCTGTTCATAGATGTGGTCACGGAGCAGTAAAAGTAAGCTATTGAGCCATGATTTTACCACTTCCTGACCACCCACCTTGACATCTTCAGGACTGCCCGCCCGCATTGTACTGCGGATGGGTAGCTCCTGCAGGCACAACGACATGCCTGTACATTGCTAGTCTCTTCCGTGTACAGGGTGCGCACACGCGCATGCACCCCCACCGACTCCCACTGTGATTAGACACAGCGGGATTTTGTTAGCAGGTCCTGGCCAATGATTCATGGTCAGGACCGGTTGAGTCCAATCATAGCCCAGAGCCCTGTGTTGACAAACAACACAGGGCTCTGTACAGAGGGAACCATCTCTGTGTTTGTTCACCATGCAAAGCAGGAAGAAGGAACAAAGATTTTTAGCCAAAAAAAACAGCACAATATTCCAATATATGTACTATAGTTTGTAGAAACTATACCTTTCACGCAAACCAATCAATATACACTTATTGTTTTTTTTTTTTACCAAAGACATGTAGCAGGATACATCTTGGCCTAAATTTATAAAGATTTTTTTTATTGGCTATGTTTTATAACAGAAAGTACAACATATTTTATTTTTTTTTCAACATTTTTGGTCTTTTTTTTCATTTCTAAAATAAAAAAAACAGCGGTGATCAAATAACACCAAAAGAAAGCTCTATTTGTGTGAAACAAATTAGATAAATTTAGTTTGGGTACAGTATATCATGACCACGCAATTACCAATTAAAATAGCGCATTTCTAAATAGCAAAAAATGGCCTGGTCATGAAGGGGAAGAAACCTTCCGGAGCTCAAGTGGTTAAAATAACACGGTAACCCAGGTGAAGTCGTACACATGTTAAGCCACAATGCTTTGCCACCACAGCAAAAATTATACCCCTGTCACGTTTGAAGGACAGTACCAACTACCAAACGATACCCATTCAAGTGTATGGGATTGCATAACCAAGCGCTAGGCTTGCAGTTGGGGTGCAGTATTCCTATTTAAAATCCCTGTCAAAAAAAAATAAATAAAAAATAGGCATTTATAAGGCAATATAGCCACTCCTTTAGTACTCTCTAAAAAGTGATCCACCACATATAGCTTTTCAGAGGCTATCAAAAAAGGAAACAAGCCCTTAAGGCCCATACACATGATAAGAAAATCGCAAGTAAAATTTTGTCCGATGAATGATCTGCCGATTTTCGGATCATTAGTACAGTGCTTTCGAAAGCCAATTACCAATTTTCGTACGAAAAAAGCTGAAAGTGCAGGCTATAAATTTTTATCGTACGTGAACACAAGGTCCGATTTTGTTTAGTACAGTTTTCGTCCGAAAAAAAAACGTAAAAGCAAGCTCTGAAATGAAAGAATACATACAAAATAATTCAACAAATGATATCACTTCTGAAGTTGAATTCTGTCGTACAAGAATTTTCGTATGAAAGTAACCTCTTCACTTTCGATTTGAGACCAGCATGCAACAAAAAATAGACAAAGATTTGTCCGATAATCTGATGGTGTGTATGAGGCTTTAGTCTGCATTCACCCCAGTCCATTATGTTAACATTAACCTGAGAGTGGTTGAATGGGCTTTCAAAGCACCAGAGCTGACAAAATGAATGCACCTGCACCTTTTTATCCAATGCAGTGCACCACAATGCCCAGCAGTGTGGTGTCATGCTCCGCATTGGGGTGCCATTTTGGGGTGCATTACTACCGTTTAATGGTATGTAGGGAGCCTTAAGCCTAGTACACACTTCTAGTTTTTTTTTCATTCAACCCAGTGAATAAAAAAAAAAAACCTGACAGCTCAGGTCGGAGCTGCTGTACTAACAATCCAATGTTAGTACAGCTAGTTTCCCCTGCTGTTCTATTGTGTTTTTGACAGGGGAATGTCCCCGCCACCAGAACACTCCGGTCAGCACTCTCAGCCATTGGCTGAGAGCGCTGATTGGGACTCAGCAGACCACACAGGCCGAATGTTGTCCGGTTTATATTGAATGCCGCCCGACACTCGGCCTGTGTGTACAGGGCTTAGGGTCATGGAGAGCAAAACTGAATAAATTGCATCTGATAATTAAAAACATTTCAATATTAACCAACAAAAACAGTTTGGGCACCTCCTTTGCCTCAAAGAGACAGATACACTTCAAAGCCTCTCTAGGCCAACAGCAGAACTGTACCCACATGAAAAAGTACAACAGCAGATGCCAAATAAATACAATAAAAAATACAGAAGTGTTTGGCAGTTTTGATGCAGAGGACTTAGAAGATTGCCTGATTGTGGAAATTGATAGATGTACGTTTTTCTCATCAATACAGATCAGCTTGCTAGTGACCTTTGTAGCTTCTGATGCTGGTACTTTCCAGGCTCAATAAACTGATTACAATTTTATTAACTACATCTAGATGCCTAAAATGGTTGTAACCCCTCTCATATACCCAGTGAAGTGATTGGCCTCAGGTGATATACAGAGATTAAACAAATCCTCCTACATAGGTTTTACTTGTTTATCTGAGGTCTTCTCTTCCCTACACCCCTTCAAAAAGCCAGAATCGTGGTAAATCCTTCTCCATCTGTTAATATCCCAGAGGAGGGGGCGGAGAGCTGCAGTAACACTGTATGAGAGCTGATTGGAGGCACACACCCCCCCCTCCACACAGCAAACAGGAGCAAAGGAAGGATACAGAGCTGTGTTCTAAAAAGGAAAGCTCCGTGTTGAGCTCCTTCCCCATCACAAATGTATCATGTGTCTAGAAAATGTCTCAGAAGTAACTCATGCTGATAACAGAGGAACAAAGCACCAGAGAAAAATGACACTTAGGCCAGCCATAGACGGTTCAAATGTTTTTCTTGCAACCATGGGTTGCAGGAGAGAAATTTGCATGATTCCCTCATCAACACAGATAGTGTTGACAAGGGAATCCCTCTTGCCGTGCAATTGTCTTTTCCTGGCGGGGTGGTGGGGGAAGCTGTCCCCAACGGGAGAAGACAGTAGTTTTCACTAGTGGCTATAGCAAGTGAATCAGGCAGGCTTGTAGTAACCAAGTTGATCGATCAATCAATTTGGTACATTCAGCCTGCCCATTAACGGTTCAAATCTGTTTCAATTCGAACCGTGTATGGCTGGGCCTAGAGGCTCGGAGAGAGATGCGTAAACGCTACAGATATACTGTATGTGCTTTGTTCAGATTTCATAAGAGAGGTTTACAACCACTTTAAAAGAAAAGTATATTGTATTTTAGTGAGCACAAAAATCCAGTGTTTAAGTAATTTTTATGCAACATTCAGTTTTTCTTCAACCTTGGTGCTTCATTTTCTGTATATAATACAGGGATTTGTAGTATTGTTTTTTTTTTTTTAATGAGTAGGCTGGCTTATAGACTTAAACTGCACTGCAATAGAAAGAAACAGAGCCTGCATATAGAATTATATATATAAGAAAAGATAACACTGTACTAGTGTATCTCCCCGCACCTAGGAAAAGGTTTTTAAAATAAATAAATATGTGTAATTTATAAAAATATATAAATATTGTATGGCAGCAGCTGTAAATTTAAAAGTAGGTGACAGAAAAATAGCCTAGGCTATATACAGCGCTTGCCTCAAATAAATCAAATATATGTGAACAATATTGAAAGCTTATCTTTACAGTAAATAGTGAAAATACAAATCAATTAGACATTTGAAAAATAGTAAAGTTGTCCCAAAAAATGAATATATAAATAATAAATAATTAAGCGCTGTATATAGCCTAGGCTATTTTTCCTGTCATATAGAATTATATGGCTCTTCTTGTGTAAATATAATGGGGTTGATTTGCTAAAAATTGGAGAGTGCACACTTTTGCACAGTTGTGTATGGTAGCCAATCAGCTTCTAACTTAATCTTGTTCAATTAGGCTTTGACCAGAAAAAAAACAAACAAAAAAAAAAACTGGAAGCTGATTGGTTTTTATGCAGAGCTGCACTAGATTTTGTACTCTCCTGTTTCAGTAAATCAACCCAGAGTATGTTTCAAGTTATACATAGGAGGAATTAAAAATAAAATGTTAGCACACATTGATATAAATAAAACTAACTTATTTCTTAAACATGTTTATCTAAAACAACAGAAGGTTAAGTCCCATTGCCCTTGTGGGACGAGCTAAGACATAGAATGCAATGTCTAGAAGTCTTCCACACATAGGAGTCTGGAAGTCACCAGGGTCGCCAAGCATGCAGTGTCTGTAAAAATTCTGAGGCTTTAGTTGCTCCACCTCTGCCTTCTTAGCCAATCGGAACAACACTGTACCCACCCTCTTCCTTACAGCGCCTTTCAATTTACAACAGGAGGTACCAACAGCCTGCAGTGTAGGATAGATTTCAGCCTACCAGAAGAAGGTAAGCTGCGCTGAGCACAATGTAGTCAGTGGCTTACCCTAGTGGGAGATGCCCAGTGCCCTCCATACACAAAGGAGGGAGGAGAGGCTGTGCTCCCTCTAGCAGGGCTACTGTGCTTTAGAAGATATTAGATACTTTTTTTTTTTTTTTGTCTGAAGGCAACTGCACTGCCTGCTTCTACTGGAAGAAGGACATTGTCTGAGATCTCCCACAATCTCTGCTAAAAATCCCAACTCTTTATCTGCTGACAAACACACAGGCACAGCCTCCTCCTCTTCTGCATTATTACTTCAGGTGTCTGTGAGCTGCTGAGGCACTAGACATTTAGCATTCCAGGAGATGAGAGGTAGCAACAATGTGTTAGACCAGGCTGACTTTTCCATGAAAGTGCTGGTGTGTTTGTGTGCATATTGTATATACTGTATATGTGTGCATATTGTATATACGTGTGTGTATATATATATATATATATATATATATATATACACAGGTCTTTTTTTCTCAGAGAATAGGTGCAGGAACTCCCTCTTTTGGACTTACCCCTTGCCTCCGCCCCTACCTACCTCCATGAACCGTTCCTTGGTTCCACCCACTACCCACCTCCCTGTACCATCCCTTTTAGAAAATACAGAACAAAGTAAAATTTGTGGTACTAAGTAATTTGTATGGAATTTGTTAATGTTAACAAAAAAGCAGTAAAATAGATCCCATGCAGCCAACAACAATAGATCCCCCAGCAACAATAGATCCAGCCAGAAACAATGGGCCATCAGCAGCAACAACAGATCTCCCAGCAGCCAGCATCAATAGACTACTGCCTAAACAGTAGATGCCTCCCAGCAACAACTGACCCCTCAGCAACATAAGACCCACCCGAGCAACAATAGACCCCCCCTGCAAAACGAGATCTCTTCCAGAGACAATAGATCCCCCAGCAGCCACACCAGATCTCCCCAGCAGCAATAAATCCTCCTGCAGGAATAGATCCCCTCCAGCAACAATAGGTTCCGCAGCAGCCAGCATCAATAGACAGTGTAGCACAACCCAGCACTCCTTGCCATTACATACATTCAGTGCTGGAGGTGCCGGAACTGCGTTCCCCCGCGTTCCCGCTGAAAAGAAGGACTGCATATATATAATATATATATATATATATAAATACACACACGGTTGTGCTCATAAGTTTACATACCCTAGCAGAATTTATGATTTCCTGGCAATTTTTCCAAGAATATGAATGATAACCCAAAAACTTTTTTCACTCAGGGTTAGTGTTTAGCTGAAGCCATTTATTATCAATCAACTGTGTTTACTCTTTTTAAATCATAATGACAACAGAAACAACCCAAATTACCCTGATCAAAAGTTTACATACCCTGGTGATTTTGGCCTGATAAAATGCACACAAGTTGACACAAAGGGGTAACCATCCTCACCTGTAATCTGTTTGCTTGTAATTAGTGTGTTTGTGTGTGTGTATAAAATTTCAATGAGTTTCTGGACTCCTGACAGACCCTTGCATCTTTCATCCAGTGCTGCACTGACATTTGTGGATTCTGAGTCATGGGGAAAGCAAAAGAATTGTCAAAGGATCTGCGGGAAAAGGTAGTTGAACTGTATAAAACAGGAAAGGGGTATAAAAAGATATAAAAGGAATTGAGAATGACAATCAGCAGTGTTCAAACTCTAATCAAGAAGTGGGAAATGAGGGGTTCTGTTGAAACCAAACCACGGTCAGGTAGACCAACTAAAATTTCAGCCACAACTGCCAGGAAAATTTTTTGGGATGCAAAGAAAACCCCACAAATAACTTCAGGTGAAATACAGGACTCTGAAAATATGTGGTGTGGCTGTTTCAAGATGCACAATAAGGAGGCACTTGAAGAAAGATGGGCTGCATGGTCGAGTCACCAGAAGAAAGCCATTACTACGCAAATGCCACAAAGTATCCAGCTTAAAATACACCAAACAGCACAGAGGCAAGCCTCAAACCTCCTGACACAGTCATTTGGAGTGAGGAGACCAAAATTTTGCTTTTTGGCCACAACCATAAACGCTACATTTGGAGAGGAGTCAACAAGGCCTATGATGAAAGGTACACCATTCCTACTGTGAAAAACGGAGGTGGATCGCTGATGTTTTGGGGATGTGTGAGCTACAAAGGCATGGGAAATTTGGTCAGAATTGATGGCAAGATGAATGCAGTATGTTATCAAAAAATACTGGAAAGAAAATTTGCATTCATCAGCCCGGAAGCTGCGCATGGGACGTACTTGGACATTCCAACATGACAATGATTCTAAACACAGGGCCAAGTCGAGCTGTCATTGGCTACAGCAGAATAAAGTGAAGGTTCTGGAGTGCCCATCTCAGTCTCCTGACCTCAATATCATTGAGCCACTCTGGGGAGATCTCAAACGTGCTCCCACAAAATACTCCCACAAATGTAGGCCTATTGATTGCAACCAAGATTTGTTAATTTGCACACACAAAAAAGTATTTTTCCTAACAAATCCATTCAAGACCATGTTGCAAAAATGAATAAATCCCAATGAAAGTCTGATGCTGGCCATACACTATACGAAAAAATCATACAAACTCATTTTTGAAAAATGAACACTCGGCTGTGAGAGCAGACGACTGTGCCATCATGTATTGACCAATAAATCGTTCAATGGATATAAATGAATCAATTTTTTTTTTTTTTTTCGTTTTTTCACATATACCTAGTGCAAACAGTTTGGAAGAGAAACACAATAATCTTTCAATTTATCGTTCTGCAGAAAATTTCCAAACCTGTCCTTGTTTGGCTCAAAAAATGTCACAATTGATTTGTGCTCATTAACTGGCAAAAAAACAAACCAACTGTCCAAATTAGTGATCGACCGTTATCGGTTTTTCGTTGCCGATACCGATATTTTGGTAAATGCATATCAGTATTGGTGGGACAGGAGACCCGGGCGAGCCACAGAAGGTGGCGGGAGGGGGACACACATCCCCTCCCGCTCCTTGTAATGACATGATCGGTCGATCCCTAGTCCAAATAATCGAATTTCGGATGATTGTTCGTATAGTGTATGGCCATCATTAGGAGCAAAGCTAAATTTTAGACAACAGAATCCTAATTAATAAGAATTCAACTACAGGCGAGTCTAATTATTCATTAAACAGGTGTCCAGCAGACAAATGATTATAAAAGGGTGTTACTTAAAGAAAACCCCTTCCCATTTTATGTTGTCAGCAATGGCACCACATTGGAAAAGAAATATCACAAGGCCTGAAACAGAACAAAATTTCTTTACACAAGAAAGGGAAAGGCTACAAGATAATCAGCAAAGCTATACTTGTCAGTCAGAATACTGTAGCAAAAGTGATACAAAAATTTAACAAAGATGGAACTGCAACCATCTCACAGACGTCCAGGCCGTCTACGGAAGTCAACACCTTGACAGGAGCGTCTTCTGATAAGAAGGGTTATTGAAAATCGTCATGCAACTTCACTGCAGTTAACTAAAGAAGTAGTAAGCCGAACTGGGGTGATTGTTTCCTGTGACACAATACGGAGCACAATGCAGAGGAATGGCATGCATGGGTGTCGCCCATAAAGGAAACCTCTCCTAAAGCCCATGCACAAAAAAGCCCATCTAAAATTTGCCAGGACCCATGCTGAAAAGGAAGACTACTTGGACCCTGTACTCTGGAGTAATAAGACCAAGATAAATGTTTTTGGAACTAATGGCTTCAAAACTGTCTGGTGTCGCAAAGGTGAGGAGTACAAAGAAAAATGCATGGTGCCTACAGTGAAACATGGTGGTGGCAGTGTCCCTCTGTGGGGCTGCTGGTATCAGGGAGCTGGATTTTATTGATGGTATCATGAATTCACAGATGTACTGCTCTATATTGAAAGAGAAGATGCTGCCATCACTCTGTGCCCTTGGTCGTTGTGCACTTTTCCGACATGACAAAGCCTACTGTTGCATTTCTGAAGAACAGGGTGAAAGTGATTCAGTGGCAAAATACTGTATGTCTCCTGATTTGAACCCCAGGGGAATTCTGAAGAAACAAGTTGAGCATCACTCTCCGTCCAGCATCCAGGCTCTAAAAGAGGTTGTTCTTGAGAAATGGAAAAAGATTGATGTTGCAATATGTCGCCAATGTGTTTATTCCATGCCTAGAAGACTTGGTGCTGTCCTTACAAATCATGGAGGTCACACAAATTACTAGATGTGGTCGTTTTTGTTGTGGGGTGTATTCATTTTTGCATCAACTAATTTGAGTAAAACTGAAGATTTTGTAATCCAAGTTATATTATTAACGAGTTCATGTAACGAGTTCAACAAATGTTCTATAAAACTCAGTTTTGTCAAAACTTTGGAAATTGTTCTTGTGTTCAGATATATAGATTAAAATCTTACTTTTCAAAAGGGGTGTACTCATTTATTCTGAGCACTGTGTGTGTGTGTGTGTGTGTGTGTGTGTATATATATAGATATGTGTATATATTACACACACACACACACACACACACACACACACACACACAGTATCTCACAAAAGTAAGTACATCCCTCACATTTTTGTTTTTTATTCTATCTTTTCATGTGACAACACTGAAGAAATGACACTTTGCTACAATGTAAAGTAGTGAGTGTACAGCTTGTATAACATTGTAAATTTGCTGTTCCCTCAAAATAACTCAACGCACAGCCATTAATGTCTAAACCACTGGCAACAAAAGTGAGTACACCCCTAAGTGAAAATGTCCAAATTGGGCCCAATTAGCTATTTTCCGTCCCCGGTGGCATGTGACCTGTTAGGATTACATGGTTTCAGCTATGAATGGGGAGCAAGGGTGTTAAACTTAGTTATCGCTCTCACTCTCGCATACTGGTCACTGGAAATTCAACATGGCACCTCATGGTTAAGAACTCTCTGAGGATCTAAAAAAAAAGAATTGTTGCTCTACATAAAGATGTCCTACGCTATAAGAAGATTGTCAAGACCCTGAAACTGAGCTGCAGCACAGTGGCCAAGACCATACAGTGGTTTAACAGGACAGGTTCCACTCACAACGTCATATCCAGATGTTGTCTTTGGGAAATAGACGTATGAGTACTGCCAGCATTGCTGCAGAGGTTAAAGGGGTGGGGGGTCAGCCTTTCAGTGCTCAGACCATACGCCGCTTACTGCATCAAATTGGTCTGCATGGCTCTTCTAAAGATGATGCACAAGAAAGCCTGCAAACAGTTTGCTGAAGACAAGCAGACTAAGGACATGGATTACTGGAACCATGTCTTGTGGTCTGATGAGACCAAGATAAACGTATTTGGTTCAGATGGTGTCAAGCGTGTATGGCGGCAACCAGGTGAGGAGTACAAAGCCAAGTGTGTTTTACCTACAGTGAAGCATGGTGGTGGGAGTGTCATGGACTGGGGCTGAGAGCAGGGCAGAGCATGATCCCCTCCCTTTGGAGACTGGGCCGCAGGGCAGTATTCCAACATGATAAGGACCCCAAACACACCTCCAAGACGACCATTGCCTTGCTAAATAAGCTGAGGGTAAGGTTTCTAACATCCACCAGTTCTGTGATGTCTTCATGTAGGAGTGGAAGAGGACTTCAGTGGCAACCTGTGAAGTTCTGGTGAACTCCATGCTCAAGAGGGTCAAGAGGGTTAAGGCCGTGCTGGAAAATAATGGTGGCCACACAAAATATTGACACTTTGGGCCCAATTTGGACATTTCCACTTAGGGGTGTACTCACTTTTGTTGCCAGTGGTTTAGACACTGATGGCTGTGTGTTGAGTTATTTTGAGGGGACAGCAAATTTACAATGTTATACAAGCTGTACACACCCAAATGCAATAAGCTGCACACACCTATGATTCCCCATGTGGGAAATGGGATAATGGTCATCTCACAACACTGACATTGATAAAGTGATTAAACGCACAGCAATATGCATACCTCCTAACCGTCCCTGAGTCCCGGGAATGCCCGCAGCGGTACAGGGCGGCTTTGTTACCACACGCCGTGAGCAACACATGGCAGCCGGTGTCTCTTCCCAGCTGCCTCTGACAGTGCAGAGAGTGGAGTGCACTGAACCCACCCCTCCTCCTTCCTGTGTTTTCCTGTACACTGAGGAGTAGGCGGGGAGCAGCACATCACTCTGATCTGAGGTCTGTGATTTTTAACTACTACACTAACTTGCAGAAGAGGGAAGTATGGGGAGGGGGGTGGATGGAGCTGGGGGGGATTGGGGTGGATGGAGCTGGGGGGGGGGCATTTGGGGTGGATGAAGCTTTGGGGGGCATTTTGGGTGGATGGAGCTGGGATGGGTGTGGGGGGTGGATGGAGCTGGGGGGGGCATTTGGGGGAGGATGGAGCTGGGGTGGGCATTTGGGATGGATGGAGCTGGGATGGGTTTTTGGGATGGATGGAGCTGGGAATGCGAGGTTGGGATATGTGGAGCTGGGATGGGTGTGGGAGATGGATTGAGCTGTTATGGGATCAGGGGGATGGTGCTGATATGGGATCAGGGAGAAGGATGGAGCTGGGATTGGCATGGAGGATGGATGGAGCTGGTATGGAATTAGAGGGAAGGATGGAGCCGGGATGGGTGTCGGGGGATGGATGGAGCTAGTATGGGATCAGGGGGGAAGGATGGAGCCAGGATGGGATCAGGGGGAATGATGGAGCTGGGATGAGTTTGGGGTGATGGACAGAGCTGGAATGGCATCGCTGGTGATGGACAGAGCCGGGATAGACAGAGCCAAGATGGGATTGGGGGGGTGGATGGAGTTGGGATAGGATCAGGGGGAACGATGGAGCCAGGATGGGATCAGGGAAAAGGATGGAGCCGGGTTGGGATCTGGGGATGAATGGAGCCTAAATGGGATCGGGGACGGATGGAGCCGGGATGAGATCGGGGAACAATTGGATCGGGGTGGTGGATGGAGCCAGAATGGGATCGGGGTGGTGGATGTAGCCAGGATGGGATTGGGGCGAATGGATGGAGCTGCCCCCTGAATTCTGTACATTACACACTCCTGTCTCCTGCATTCTGTACAAAACACTCCTGTCCCCTGCATTCTGTACAAAACACTCCTGCCCCCTGCATTCTGTACAAAACACTCCTGTCCCCTACATTCTGTGCATTACACACTCCTGCCCCCTGCATTCTGTACATTACACACTCCTGTCCCCTGCCTTCTGTACATTACACACTCCTGTCCCCTGCCTTCTGTACATTACACACTCCTGTCCCCTGCCTTCTGTACATTACACACTCCTGTCCCCTGCCTTCTATACATTACACACTCCTGTCCCCTGCATTCTATACATTACATACTCCTGCACTATATACCCAATACTGTACCTTAGATACTTCTCACCAAAGTCTTCATTGTATTAACAGTTGCTGGTTGCTATGCAGTCCCTCACTACTTTAATGAAGTTCTTCTTTAAGGTAGGCTCAGACAAAGCAATCAAGTATATATTTTATGGGTACAAGGAAGCCTGGGTTTTGTTTAATCGCATCCCTTAAGACCCTCCCACTGCTAAGTGATTGTCCACGCCCATATTTAACTGCTACGCGTGCCACAGATCTTTTCCCTCTTTCAGTGTCCCTCATTCCGAAGTTCAAATGTTGGGAGGTATGTGGTATGGAATGCACAATGGGTAACCCGTGAATCTAAACAGACGTAGCGTGATAGAAATGCATGAAATGCCATTTAAAAATCTTGATCATTCCCCCAGCACAATCTGCTTGATATATATATACGATGACAATAACAACATTTGGTTAAATACTGTTATTAGACGAGCTGTAAGAATTTATCCACTGTCAAATTAGGGCAGTCAACTAAAAATATGCAGGTCATTCAAATTTATAAGATATTGCAGTTACAATATCTATTAGTTAAGTCAAATGATAACAAATGATGGTCTGGTACTCTTCTACCGTATTTTCCATCACTTTCATTCAAACATTCTGATTGGTTAGATCGCTCTGTGACTAGAGACCATCCAGACAGAGAGATTTATGAATATCTGCCCATCCACACATCTGCCCATTCTGGGTTGAATTCCTATTTGGGTGAATGGATTCTCTTATCTCTAGTAGTTACATCTTAAGACAGATGAGAAAAAAGTTCAATGCTCAGGGTCTCTGCATATGTTGTCACAGGTAGAAAAAAAAAATTTTTTTAATAGGATCCATTCCCACTGATGAGTTGCATCATATTGTAAAATCTTTTGTATAACGCATTTTAGGTGCTTGGCCTGCAATTTTTCAGATGTCATCTAAATGGAAGTCCCCCAATAAAGACTTACAACAAGTCTTTAAATTTATTGGCACTATGCCTGAATGCATTTTTAATCACTGCAAATAATGCTTTTATTGTAGACCTTAAAGAAGCCCTAGTGGGGCAGAATAAAACAGTCACAGCTCATGGCAGCAACAAACAAAGTACAGTGCGGAAGCCAAACATTCTAATAGATGACAGAGCAATTCCTTTTATTCCACAAACAAAGAAAAACTTAGGTTTCCAAATGTCTGAAATCCTTGAAACACTGCATGAGCTAACTTACAGGAGAGTACTACGGCCAAATATTATTTTATTCGTAAATCTACCTCAAATTAATTTTAGGATATTAAATTAGGGTATAAGTGTAGCAGTTCCACTTCTTCCATAATTACCCATACTGTTCTAAGCAAAGCAAACTTAATTTAACTTCCCTTGGCCCATGACAGTTTGAATAAATAAAAAAAAAAACCCTAACTGAAAAGGAAAACTTCAGTTTTGCGAACAATCACTTCAAAAAATATTTTCGATGTCTCTTTATTGGAGCTAAGGAATCCTCACCTGTCCTTTTCTTGTAATTGGCTATAGCCTCTCTCAGAAGTGTACATTGAACCAGTAGTGAAATTACAGGAAGCCTGTTGCAAAGAATGTGGCATTCCTAGCATGTTTATTATGTGTACTGCATTAGAAGTTTCATCTGCGGTGAAATATATAAAAGGATGTGCGGTGTGTGCATTATGCTTCTTATTTCTGATCATGGGATAATTATGCAGAACCATCCATATTTGCTTTAGGGCTGTTGCATGCTACGGTTGCCTATATCTCTCTCAATATGACAGAAAAATAGAAGGTAAGGATATGCAATAAATCAGGTTTTTACCAAACATAAGGAATTACTCTGTAATGATTATTAACTGTTTTTATGCACATTATGTGTATGTTTCATTGCATGTAGTGTAGTACCAGCTTACAACCTACAAGTGCCACTGCTGGTTTGCATATGGAGACATTTCAGTTACAATCTAAACCTCCCACTAATATCTATCGAAGGACATTTCTCTTTCCGTAGGCCTCCATCAGCAGTGAAGACCTCCTAGAGATGATGGACCCAGATATTCTCAGGTAAATTACGTAGTTATTACGTATCGTGTACCAGCGCTGGTGACTCTGTTCGCTTCAGCTTGGTCTCCAAAGATAGCAGTTTTCCCTCACTCCTGATCAGCTGGATCTGCAGATCATCATACTTCTCGCCTAGTTCCCGGAGCTGTTTCCTTAAAGCGTCCTTATCCTTCAGACTTTTGGTATACTGTGTATGGAATTCTTCCCGCGTTGCAATTGCCTGATATGTGGGGGGAACAGAAAGAAATTAACAATAGAAAGAGCTATGTAAAAAACAAAATCTCATTGTATGCAAAAAAATAGAACAAACAGGTTAGGTAAGTACAGAATAATGGTTTCTGCTATAGAATTGCTCTTAACTACAGGCAGACAGATAAAACCACATTTGAAATTTATTTAGGATTTTAAAAGATTAATGATTTTAAATACAGAAAGGTACATACCATATTGCGTTCTATACACACTTCGTCCATCTGTTGTAGAATGGCTTCTATTCGATCTTTGTACATCTTTGAGTCTTTCTTTAGGGCTGAACACTGCAGTTCTGAGACCTCCTTCTCTTCAAAGTACTGGGGAACACAAGAAAAAGGCAATTACTGTACATAAGCAGGGTAAATGTGCATGCCTTTTGTGCTGTCCTGCAGAATATATAGTGTTTTCCTGCATGAAATAAGTGGTTTGCTCCAATACTGATGACCACAAGGTGGTAACATATCTATTACTGCAACAGAGAAAACAATATGGTGCCCATCAAGCTAATGTAGCCCATAATATGATGTTACATCAGTCAGCTGTAAGGCAGTGCGATGCTAAAAGCAAACGTTGAGAATACAGAGACCATTCAGCCATCGCGGAGTCATCAACAGTAAAAAAATTTGTGGTTATGGCATGATATTGGCAGCTCTGGCTGTTGCCCTCTGCCTGGACACTGCATATAATTATTCAAACTAAACTTTACAGTGGGTGAATTTAGTATTACACTGTAACAATAATCTGGAATACAGGGTGCTCTCTGTTTGGATGAGGTGGAGATTGTAATGTCCTGCACATCCAATCAAAGAACATCTGGTATTGATTGACAAAATATTACAAGCTATTTGTTGAATGACAGTGCCGAGCAAGCAATTCCCTGTGGTCACTATGCAGAGGGTCAGTCACTCAGCACTGAACCCAGAAGACTGGCAATTACTACAGTGATTTGCAGCTTCCAAATGGATTGCTCAGGTATGAGTTATATATACTTACAGTATATTAGTCCAAGCTGGACTAATGTAACTTTACAATAAAATCCTTACCTAAACTTCAGCTTTATTGATTTGGGCTCTACCATTTATCTCGAATACCATGTGTATACAGCAAAACCTAAAATGTATATCTTAAAACAGAACTGGACAATTTCTGGTTGCTAGGCCATCACCGCGACTGAAGAAACCTCACTGGCGATCTGGCCTGGCTTGTAAGCAGGATGAGTCCTTTTGCAGACTGGCATGGTTGTATAGTTTACTCTTTCCTCCCTCTCCTCCACATTCTGCTTCTCCTCCCCTCCATCCAGGTATGTCCTTTCTCCACCATTTGCTGCTGACCTCACCAGCTCAACCTTCCCTTCTCTGTTCGCAGCAGCCACTCTCACAAGACACTGTTGGTTGAAGCTGGGAGAGGCTGGAACAGGCTTAGCAAGGAGACGAGCAGTGGTCACAACTAGCATGCTTCTACAATCTGTAACCCAAGTGAAACCTCCTGCAGCAAGCTCATACTTGCAGTACCTACTAAAGTGGTATAAGAGTTAACCTCCAAAATAAACACAAAGGGTTTATGGTGTGTGTGTGTGTTTATGACCCCTGCCAAGCAACTGCCAAATGTCTTAGTACATAATTTAAGTTCTCCAAACTCTGTGTCATTTCCCATTGACTTAATTGCTTCTCATCATGAATAGCTGCCAGGACATTAAATGTAGAGTAGCTTAAATATACCATAGATACTAAAAGCAGGGGATCCTTATCGAGCACCTGGGTACACCCAGCCAAATTGTAGTCATCCTATAAGTGTGGAAGCTACCATATATAGCCAGGTTCTGGACTACAGAAACATTGAGAAGGAGACATTTCCCTCTTTACAATCAGTTTATTTTCACTTTCTGCTGTTATGCTCAATGTTGTGTTGCTCTATTCCCTCCAGTCAGCAGGAGCACTATAGCCAGAAAAGCCTATTGTATTCCTATGCAGAATGTTGAGGATCATGAGATTTGAAGTCCAGGGAGTAAGCCATATTGCGGAGCTTACGGATCCCTTGCACTTTTATTCCCAGGAAACACTGGGACAAGGAGGAGCAGCGGGGCTGCTTTTATGAGACAGCTCAGATAGGCTCTTGCTCTTTGCGCTGAGGGAACTGAAGAGAGCCCATCTGCTGCTTACTAACCAGACTGAATGACCAGCTCACCACAGACTGCAACAATTGCATCTGGACCGTTTTGTCGAGAGACTGAGGGGGCCCTCCTTTATCCAGCGAGAGTTCACAGCCACACCACAGGGACTGGTGAGAGTGC
This sequence comes from Pelophylax lessonae, assembly GCF_965119305.1. NCBI lineage: Eukaryota > Metazoa > Chordata > Amphibia > Anura > Ranidae > Pelophylax > Pelophylax lessonae. Next base: position 189,050,204 of record NC_138774.1, read on the forward strand.
ACTAACCATTGTTCACACTGCTAGCAGGAACTGAGTTGCTGGAGGCAGGACATTAAGTATACTTTACTGCACACCAATACTGCATGCTGGTTTTTTTAAAACTGTTTTTTTTTTCTAAAGAATCTTTATTTCGTTTTGCATAGAAAACACACATAGAAAACAACAGTACAGAAAGGTATCCAAGTGAGTAGAGGCTAAACAATGCCACTCGCTCACAGAACAAATAAACATATAACATATAAATCTGAATACAAGGCACCCAGCGGTGGACAGAGCCACTGGGATGCTACAGGGCAGTGGTCGGGCTGCCGGCAGCCGAGATCAGGCAACATCCGCGTGCAGCGAAGGGCGCAGTCGAGTAAAGAGAACCAACTCCAAGAGGGATCACCCCGAGGGAGGGGGGCAGACAGCCTCCATCAAACCTCCCCCGACGTGGCCCCCTCAGTCACGTACCCGCCGCCCCAGTCGAGAAGCAGGTGGGAGCACAGCAGTAACCCAGGTCCCAACGCGGGACCACTGCTAACACCCGATCAGCCCCCGCAACATGTATGGAAGACAATAGTTATGCCGGCAGGTCGTTCAACGAAGGCCAAACACTTGGACAACCATAATCAACGTAAAAAGCAAGTAGCAAAGGAGAATAAAGCAGAGAGAAAGGAGGAAAGGAAAGAAAAGAGAGAGAAAAAAATGGGGGGGTAGAGAAAAGAAAAAGGGAGAAGTAAATACTGTACCTGACCACGTCCATAGTCCCCCAGCCTCCGCGTCCCACCAAGGCCGCCACCAACATCCAGAAGCCCAAGACATCACACTGCGGACGTACTAAACATGAGGTGTCGGCCAGGATCAGCAAGGCCCAGTCAAGACTCGAGGGCAGCAGGGTCAAGTCTCCTGCATAGTCGAGCCATGGTCGCCACTTCACATCATTGCGCTCCCGCACACCCCTACACTTAGCGATCCAGTCCTCTGCGTCCTTTATGCCATCTACCATACACTTCCATTCCAACCTGCCCGGGACCTGCGGCCGCTTCCAGTAAATCGGGATCAACCTCCTGGCAGCATTAAGGAGGTGAGGGGGCTGAAGGGGACATCAAAGTCCAGGATGGATTTAATCTGGTCCCAGATATCTCACCAGAAGGGGGCAATAACGGGGCATTCCCACCAAAGATGAAGCAGAGTACCACGTCCCCCGCACTCCCTCCAACAGGCAGCCGAGGTGGATGGATAGATGCGAGCCAGGTCTGCCGGTATTAAAACTGTTGTTAAGTGCACCAACACTTCTTAAAAGGCCCAGTGGATAGCTGGCAGAAGAATAACATAAAGGGCTACCCCCTATAAAACCATCCTGCAAGTCCCATTTGTTCCAACAGTTCCTTTAATTTTATGGAGAGTGCACATCCAGTTGGTCTAAGCCTAGCGTAGTCGCCACTAATGAACTTTGACAGTATAGTTCCTGTCTTCGGTAAATCAACTTTTATCACTGCTGCATTTTATGCTGATCTGGATGCCAAGTGTCATCTTGTGCCTAGTCCTTATTACTAATCACCCTGTATGCTAAACTGTGTTATTACCATTCTTAATCCATTTCTATGCTTACTTTGTTACCAACCATATCAATTGGCAATATATTAAGTTTAAAATCAATTAACACTTCTGCACCTACCTCATTAGCAACTAATGTTTCAAAATAAAATAAAAACCAATATGTGAACAGAGGACTAATTATCAACCAATTAATGATCTAACTCTTGAACAGTAAATAAAATATTAGTACCTTGTATATTATCAGTATACAGAAAAAAATAAAAACTGTGTCAAATTACAAATAATCATCACTTGCACCAGTGTAAATCAGTGTACAAATGTCCTCTATATATTAAACCACAGTCTCATAATAATGACAATTTCCAACAATTCTTGCATCCACGGAAAATCTTCTTATATTCCACCCCACGTGTTGTGTTAGTTTCATGCACAGTGATTCCCACCACCTTTCACCATGTACTCTCACCTCACATGGTGGACCTGCCAAGTGGCAGGTCAAATAACGCTTGCTCCACCTTGGGGCTACTTTATGGTTCCAGTCAGTTAAAGCCTCACTTGGATACCTCCTCCTATTGCCACTTTAGTTGTAAAGCAATTCCAAATATATGGGTGTAAGAGATCGCAAATTTATCCTGCAATGGACTCATAAAAAAGGGGGTCCCCATAGTGTAGTAAGACTTAATAAAACATCTGAGTCCATTGCAGGAAAAATATATGATCTCTTAAAAGGGCCATACACAATGCATTAAGTATGATAGTAAACTTCCTTCTTATAAAAAAATTGCATCCCTTACATCTGCTGCTGTTTATACAAGAGCACACAGTTGTTGGCAAGTTATCTGGTGGTTAGTAGAGTGCTGTGTATTATTAAAAAGGTCCCATAGTGATCATATACCTTGTCTCGGAGGTCCTCGGCCTGCCGCAGGCTCATTTTTAGCGTATATACGGTGTTTACCATATCCTGATACTGCTCCAAGGCCTGTCTACGCTCATCTTCCAGATCCTGGATGTATAGTCGTATCTTTTCAGATGTTTCTCCTTTCGGCAAGTTCTGAAACAGTTATGTAGATGTCCTTGGTAAGGATACATTTTCAAAAAATGAAAACACGACTAACAATGACGATGAGGTGCAACAATGTCAGGAAAGTCAGCTCTGAGTGATTTTTTTTCTCTTTAAATAAAAAGAAAGGTCATAACTGACTAACACAAAACAATGGGACAGCAATGACCGCCACCGGCACTTGTACGTTTCCACAGATCTGCCTTAAAGTGGAACTTTACTCTCTCAGTCAACAATATTTTTATTTTCCAATCATTTTTTTTTTTTTTTTTAAATAAAAAAAGGGGGTAAACAAAACATAGTGGGTTTGACACATAAGTACAATCGTATACATAGAACGAGTAAGGAATAAAGAAACATCATATAAAAGGTGAAGAAGAAAAACAATGCAAATCAAAATTCACAACGTCGTCTGTAGGCAGTGACATACAAATCAGCGTATAGGACTTTACACATTAGAGCCAGAGAGTACTAAATCTCAGTAGTGAATGGGACATTACTGGCCCCAATCAATATGTATGAAATGTTTTTTCCAATCCAATGTGTCAATCTGAGACAAAGTAAACCTTCCCAGATTGGGCAAACAGAAATAATATCTCTAGAGGGGGTTGTCCCCTCCACTTCCCTGTCCCAGTCCAAATCACAGGCACTGCATAGCCTGGGACGCTGCGACAGAGCGGATATCATCCCCTCCAAAAAATGAAGAAAAAGAAAGATAAAGGTGGGTAGAAGCAAGTATCCATTTGTTTTCTATAATAATCATAACACTTGACATTTCCTGAGAGGTAGGAGATCCATGGATCCCAAACCTAATCAAAGTCAACAATATTTTAAATTATTATGCTGCTATCCTTAGTAAATAGAAAGGAATGTATACTATATATACCTATTTTAAACCTATTTTTTACATTTCTTTAGTTGCTGGTTTCTGGCCTAGGCAAAAATGATGTCATACATCCCAAGAGTCTTCATGGGCATTTTTTTTATTTCATCTGAAGAAGGTAAGGAGGAGTTCACATCCTTCCCTCCTGCATGCCTGGACTAAGGGCAGAAGGATTCAAGGAACTAAATGCTACATCAAATATCTTCTCCTACTCAAGATGGCCGCAGAAAATGATTATTGAAAATAAAAAAGCATGGATGGATGGATGGGGACTTTGCTTTGAATATTAAACATGGGCTGTAGTGTTCACATACCAATATGTGCTGCTCTAAAGGGGAATTCATTTTAACAAAAATCTTTCAATAAAAGTATATGTGCATTTAACATATTTAATGCATGTTATGTATCTATTAGACACTCCCAGAACAGGAGAGCACTAAGATGCTTGGGTATTGATTATTATAGAAAAGAAAACACTGCAAGTAAACTGCAAGTAAAGATGGTGGCAGGGTCTCTTTATTTGTGAGACACTATAAAAGTGTTCCTGGTTGCAAACATGGACAGTATCGATGGCTCTGAAAAGCCAATTGCGAAATTGTTCTTTTCCAAAGCAAACTACAAAAAACTGTCAGAGTTTCAAAGCGTTGTATTTGCCCTCTGATTTGATCCACAACCTCAAACCAGGGAAGCGCGTGCCCATGCTTTGGGATGGTGGGTCAGATTGCGATCAATAGGTTTGCTGACCCCCCTTCCAGAGCATCAGAGTGCATGGAGCTGGCGCTAGCAGTGGAGGAAGCAGGCGGCCGCAGAGGGAGCAGGAGCCGCATGAGCCAATGCTTCCTCTTTAGCGTCGGCTCCTGTCCCAGGTGGAGTGATAAACGTGCTCTTCGCCTGGGACCCTTAAAGCAGTAGAAGCTGGAAGAGGAAAAGGTTAGTGTATTAAACATCATATAGACTGCACTTTTGCAATGGGTGTATTAGCATTTATAAAACAAAGGTTATAAGGCTGCTTTCACACTAGCCCACAGGTGCAACGAAGTGCACCTGTGGCTTTCCTGGGGATTAGATGCACTGAGCCATAGGCTTCTATTATATTCTGCGGGTTTGGTGCGCTTTCAGAAAGCCCACCAAAACTACTGAAGGCAGGAATTTTGGTGCGCTTTTAGAAAGTGCACCACACCTGCAAGATATGGAAGTCTATGGTTTAGTGCAGCTAACCCATAGGAAAGAGACAGGTGCATTACGCTGCACCGGCGGTGTGGGTAAACGGCAGTGCATCAGTGTGAAAGCAGCCTTATGGAGGGCTCAGGATAGTAAGGGCTCATTTACATTTGTGGTTTAAGGAGCGGTAAAACCTCATAGTTCATTGCGGCCTATGTGTGGTTACCAGATTACGTATGTGGCCTTCGCACTTCAAAAGGTTGAGCACCCTGATGTACACCTTAACTGTCAATAAGATTGCAGGATGCAATTAAAAAAAAAATACACTTTAGGAGAACAAAAACAACCAAAACTTGCTTCTGATGACACCATCAGGCACATGTGGGACATTTCAAAATATTTTAAAATACTCTGCCTTTTGAGATTTGAGGTTTTATTGGAATACAAATAAGTATTAAATTAAGTTATATTTTTTTAGGTAAGGGTAAGCACAAAATATCTATAGACTCCCTCTTGTCTCAATTATTCTTGTCTTTGGATACAATGTTCTATATCTTTCCAGATCTGAAGTGGCATAGGGAAGTAATAGTAAAACCCACCTGTAGTGGTTTATCAAGTTCCTGGATTTTTGCTTTCAGCAGTTCATTTTCTCTCTGTAGCTCATAGATGACGTCCCGGCTTGGCCTTTTCTCAATTGCATTTTTTAATTTCATTGTCTGTTTCCGCTCTAGTTTACAGTCGTCCTCAGCCTTCATCAGGTGATGCTTCAACTTCTCAATCTGAGTCCAAACAGAAATAAAGAGATACTAATTAATGTGATCTCTCATAGACAAGTAGTTTTTAAGTGGAAGTGACATTTAGAGTTTTAAATCGGCAGCAAGGCTGCTAAAAAAGGTACAAAATTATTCTTACATCTTTTTATATTGTAATTTTGTCAGTCCTGCCCAGTTCACCAATGCTGGGCTACAAAACACCTCCTACTATCCTCATCTCCATAACAGAGGAGAACTGGACCGAGCTGACAACACTTCTCATGGTTTCAGTACAGCGGGGTCAGCTCTCTTCAGGAAGTTAGGAGCTCACTGAATTTCTGGCAATATGTTTAGGTATTTTCTGTACTTGCTAAAGGCAAAAAAAAAAAAGTGGAAATGCATATATACAGTATATTGTGAAAGATTGATGGTCTGTAATGGTGTAAAGATGCAGATCACATTTGTCAAACACAAGGCCTGCGGGCCAAATCCAGGCCCACCAGGCCTTGCCATGTGGCCCTCACATCCAGTTTTGCAGCCAGAATGTGGAAGAACTCTATTCCGCCAAGGTACAGAGATTGGCAGGCCTGCTCTTAATGCCCTGGAAGAGCTAATAACTTCCCAGAAGCAAGAAGTGAGTGCAGTTGCCCATACCAACATTGTTGCAATTAGACCAGTTGTAAAAGATGTTGCCAACTGTTGATGCAAACATTTTCTAAATGCTTTTGAGAGGACTGTTGTGCGATACGCATGGCCCAATGAAAGCCCAATGAAAACTGGTCATAGTTGCTGCTCTCCCCTCTGGTGGTAACTTTTCAGACGGCCTACTGGGCAATGGGCCAAAGTCACAGAGACTTTGGCATGTTTAAAGGTGCAATTCTGCTAATGGAGAAGATCTTTTGTTACTGGGAAAGCCAGCAAGCCTCAGTTGAGGAAAAGCCTTTCATACCTCAAACAAGTGGGGATCTGTCACCGGGAAACAAAAGCTCCAGGGGTCACAGAAAGATATGGAGTTGCCTCAACATGCAGGGTGATGTCCTCACAAAGACCTGATAAAATATGTAAGCTTTTCTTAAGATGCATTGAATGGGAGCATGCGGTCACAAAATATCCCCTGTCCCAGGATATAGTGCAAAGTAACCTGGTCAAGTAGAGGTCTACGTTTTGCTGCCAAGTTAAATAGTTTGTAAGGTTGAATAAAGATATACAGTAGGTCCAGCCAGTTCAACCTCTATTTCTATGTATGCATGTGTTGTTGTCTGCAGTCACCCCCAGCAATGGTGGAAGAGTCCAAATCAAGTCAGCAAAGGGTAACGAGGAGCATGTTGCACTTTCTTACTGTGTTGGTGGAAAAGCTGTTCCACAGAAAGAAAAGTTGCTGGTTTCATCATAACCCCAGCACTCCCAAATGAAGGTGAAATCTCCAGTGTGTGGTAAGCCTTTCTTAAAAGTGCTGGGAATGATATATAAGTCCATGGAGAGACCATTGGATTTTTTTGCAATGAAGTGGCAGGGCCCACTATGTATTTGGAGAAAGTTTTCCCTTGGTGCAGTGATCTGCACAGTGGGATAACAAAGAATAAAAATGCATCAGGAAATGTTATGTTGCGTGATGGAAACTCTGAGTAAACCTTGGTCATAAAAGCAATGTGCTGGTATAAATATGGTAGGGGTAGTCATTGAAAAAAGCGTGCAAATTTGTTGCTGTTCTGGTGGGTGAGTATGTTTTGGCAAAGGTAGAAATTATGCATGTGTTAAATGAAGAACCACTGGCTCACAATATTGAAAATGCGTTTGAGCAGTTTCTTATGACTAAAGATGGGGTGTCCATAACTGAAAATGTCCATAGGAAGGTTGTGAAGTGTAAGGTTCTGGCACTCTCAGTGCCTCCTATCACATCATTTCCGGGTGCTTTCCATCTACCTAGATAGATGAAGCACATATAGGTGTGTTTACCTTTAAGACTGATGCTGTCATCACTGAGCGCCGGACTGAACAGCTATTTAAATCACCAGCTCTCACTCACATGTGTCGTTCAACCTGCTTTGTGCCTTGATGTTAACCTGTCTTGAAGCTCTCATGCTTGCAAGCATACCTCGCTGTCGGAACCACGCTGCGCTGATCCCTGTATCCCGCTACCGGATCATCCGCTCTTGCCGAACCTCTCCTCAGCTACATTGCTACTAGTGATAAGTACCCCACAGGGGAAACCTCTATAACCTTCATACTAAAGCTTACACTATCTAGCTCTGCATACTAAGGACTATTATTATATCTGCATTATCTATGATTGCTAACCTATCTGCATCCCATCTGCTACTATCTTACTTTCAAGAACATTTCCTTTCAAGTGTCTGTCATCTACCATCTCTACCCAACCTGTCTCTTCAGCCTATCATCACTGTGTTACCATATACATAAGTCACTCTAGGAACATCTTATTGAGTGTGTGTATTTACTTGCTGAATTGAGATCATCCACACATGATGAGTCTTGGGGAGTTGGGATTGGTGTCTCAGCGTTTCTCTACATGACTACTGAAGTGGAATATTTCTGCAGCTGTAAATCCACATCATACATAAAACGCAGGAGCGTTACAGATTGAACGAACCAGATAAAATGGATTCAGCAGAAATGACCATTCAGGTGACACAGTTAACACAACAAGTAACTGCGTTAATACACGCACTTACTGAATTAAAAGAAGACAATCAGGCTCTGACGCAGCAGGTGGCCAGACTGACACAGCCTACTGCTGCTCAACCCCCAGAACCTCTTGTCCTTCTACCAGACAGGTTTGATGGTTCCCGTTCCTCTTTTCTTTTCTTTCGTATGGATTGTGAGCTCCTATTTATCCTTAAGCCTAGGACCTATCATAATGACTTTATTAAAGTGCATGCTGCCATTAATTTGCTTTCTGGCAAAATGAAAACGTGGGCATACCAGAAACTGCAAGAAAAAAGTCAGATCCTAGACAATTGGGAATCATTTGCAATTGCGATGCACTCCCAGTGTCTCCCCTCCCAAAAATCTCTTCCTAAACCTGCTCCAGGTAACCGCAGACCCCGGCTACCTAGGGGAAAAAGGAAACCAAATGAATATGGTGATCCTGCCTGGTCATGGTCCAAGCCTGCCTTAAACAGTCAGCCTTGTCACTCTGACACATCTCATTTGAACCCTGATCCTACAGAGATGGATGAGGAGCCTATGGAGATTGGTGCCGTACATACTAAGTTGTCCTTACAAAAAAAAAAGATCACAGGAGAATCTGTGGCCTTTGTTTTTATTGTGGAGAAGGGGGACATTTCATTACATCCTGCCCAACCCGACCCCATAGGCCTAAGGCTCTCCCAATGGAGGCCAGGCGAATCCGAACTGTCTTCCCTGAAAAACAGCCTGGAAATTACCAAGGCTGTTGCCAGCCCTGTCCCCGTTCTATATCAGAAAAGGACACCCAGAAATTGGCAGATGTTGGTATAGATACTCCTATTTTTGCAAGTACATTTCTAGCTTCCAATGAAAACATTGAGATTCTTGCACCTGACTGCGTACACGCTTCTAATGGCACGGTGGTATGTAGGAAGGATCTGAGGATGTTTGAAGAAGCATTGGTTGCTAGGACTACTAGGATTACTTCGGATGGTTATGCGTCCGATTCTAGTGAGGGGTTCATGTAGCAGACACCCTAACAACAAGTGATCCGATTCTCATATCGGCAACAAGTGATCCGATTCTCACATCGGTTACCAACCTGATCCGATTCTCATATCGGCAACAAGTGATCCGATTCTCACATCGGTTACCAACCTGATCCGATTCTCATATCGGCAACAAGTGATCCGATTCTCAGATCGGTTACCAACCTGATCCGATTTTCATATCGGCAACAAGTGATCCGATTCTCAGATCGGTTACCAACCTGATCCGATTCTCATATCGGCAACAAGTGATCCGATTCTCACATCGGTTACCAACCTGATCCGATTCTCATATCGGCAACAAGTGATCCGATTCTCATATCGGCAACAAGTGATCCGATTCTCACATCGGTTACCAACCTGATCCGATTCTCATATCGGCAACAAGTGATCTGATTCTCACATCGGTTACCAACCTGATCCGATTCTCACATCGGTTACCAACCTGATCCGATTCTCATATCGGCAACAAGTGATCCGATTCTCACATCGGTTACCAACCTGATCCGATTCTCATATCGGCAACAAGTGATCCGATTCTCACATCGGTTACCAACCTGATCCGATTCTCAGATCGGTTACCAACCTGATCCGATTCTCAGATCGGTTACCAACCTGATCCGATTCTCGCATCGGCAACCAGTCTCATCCGATTCTCGCATCGGCAACCAGTCTTATCCGATTCTCGTATCGGCAACCAGTCTTATCCGATTCTCGTATCGGCAACCAGTCTTATCCGATTCTCGTATCGGCAACTAGTCTTATCCGATTCTCGTATCGGCAACCAGTCTTATCCGATTCTCGTATCGGCAACCAGTCTTATCCGATTCTCGTATCGGCAACCAGTATTATCCGATTCTCGTATCGGCAACCAGTGTTATCCGATTCTCATATCGGCAACCAGTCTTTTCCGACTCTCACATCGGCAACCAGCTTTTTCCGATTCTTATATCGACAACCAGCCTTAGAGGCCTTCCGGAGCCGGCCTTACGGGGGGGGGTACTGTAAGGTTCTGGCACTCTCAGTGCCTCCTATCACATCATTTCCGGGTGCTTTCCATCTACCTAGATAGATGAAGCACATATAGGTGTGTTTACCTTTAAGACTGATGCTGTCATCACTGAGCGCCGGACTGAACAGCTATTTAAATCACCAGCTCTCACTCACATGTGTCATTCAACCTGCTTTGTGCCTTGATGCTAACCTGTCTTGAAGCTCTCATGCTTGCAAGCATACCTCGCTGTCGGAACCACGCTGCGCTGATCCCTGTATCCCGCTACCGGATCATCCGCTCTTGCCGAACCTCTCCTCTGCTACATTGCTACTAGTGATAAGTACCCCACAGGGGAAACCTCTATAACCTTCATACTAAAGCTTACACTATCTAGCTCTGCATACTAAGGACTATTATTATATCTGCATTATCTATGATTGCTAACCTATCTGCATCCCATCTGCTACTATCTTACTTTCAAGAACATTTCCTTTCAAGTGTCTGTCATCTACCATCTCTACCCAACCTGTCTCTTCAGCCTATCATCACTGTGTTACTATATACATAAGTCACTCTAGGAACATCTTATTGAGTGTGTGTATTTACTTGCTGAATTGAGATCATCCACACATGATGAGTCTTGGGGAGTTGGGATTGGTGTCTCAGCGTTTCTCTACATGACTACTGAAGTGGAATATTTCTGCAGCTGTAAATCCACATCATACATAAAACGCAGGAGCGTTACATGAAGCAGCACTTTATTGTTGAAGCAGAGAGGATGATAGTGGATGGGGTGCACGGCAATGCTCTGAGAGAGCACCAAGCTATGGTATCAGTTATGGGCGACATAACCCTCACATCTGAGAAGGTCCTGTAAAGCAGTGGTCCTCAACCCTGGTCCTCAGGGCCCACTAACAGGCCAGGTTTGCAAGATAACTGAAATACATCCCAGGTGATATAATTTGCTGCTCGGTGATTGCAGTACTCTAGTCTGCATCTCCCCACAGTAATACTTAAAATCTGGCCTGTTAGTGGGCCCTGAGGACCGGAGTTGAGGATCACTGCTGTAAAGAAACACATCCTCTGCATTGCATTTTCCTCTGTCCTTTCTTTTCCCACTGTCCCTGAAATGCTGGCCCAAATCTCCACTGCAAGGTTGACTCCTTGAAGGGTTCCTCTGAAGCCACCTTTACATTTTTGGGAAGAGGACTACGGTTTTACATGTGGACGCTGCCTGTCCCAACATGCATAGACAGAAAAAAAAGGCACCAAACCGAAGGCACGCCTCTGACCTACCTCCAATGGAGTATGTGGAGTGAGTATGCAGCAGAAGCAGCATACTCACAACGGCCAGCTGGATATGCACATGCAGTGGCAGTATGGCTAATGGAACATGTAGTCCCAAGCACAGTGATCCCACCCTCCATGGCCAGAGGTGCAGGGAAGTGTGGTACAAAGGAAATCAGAGGATGAGGTTGAAATATGTATACAATGTAAGTGTTTCCAAAAGGTACCCCAGAGGACTGTTCGACAATATTAGGGAGGAAAAACGTCTGAGGCCACTCCAAGTAACGGTGTGATGAAAAGGATTCCTGCTATGTTAGATTGAGGGGATGCCAGCCAGAAAAAGGTCAAGGGAGTGCATTCTGTGGCAGAAGAAAATCTTTAGGAGATAGAAGAGCTGAGAAACGAGAAGGAAGTGTGTAACCCGGAAACTGTTAAACAGTCTATGTTGCAATATAAAGAGGTATTAGTAAAGATGCCAGGGTGCAAATGTGAGTAAAGAGAGACTGAAATCAATTTGTATTCATTACTATGCTATTTTACTATGATTTTTTGTTTATTTTATTCCACACACCTCAAGCTGTAGGTCTCTGTTCCGCATGACAGCATTGGTCTTCTCCTCGCTCAGCAGTGCATACTTCATGGCCAGTTCGTAGATCTCATCCTTGCATTTCTTCAGTTCTGTGTTGAAGTTGTCCCGCTCCTCCTTCATTTTCTGGACCCTCTCCTGGTACTTTTTCAGCTCACTGTCTTTTACCTGCAACTGCCTAATGCTGGCCTCCTTTTCCACCATCTGGGTGTTTAACTCCTTGTACTTCCTGCGCTCCTCTTGGATTGTCTGCTGCAACTTCAGCATCTCATTCATGAGCAGCTGGGTCAGACTGGACTCACCTGCAGTGTCTGCATCAGAGAAACATCAGAGAAAAAAAAGATGAGACAAACATACCTGGGGCCTGGCATGTATTTTCAGGGACCTTTGGGGAGGTCTCCGTTCCATTTTTTTTTTTATTATAAAAAAGAAGCGGTCAGGGAAATGTAATTATCGTGGGTGAGAATCCAATATGGATTTGAAGTGGGTACTCCATACAAATAACAAAAGGAAAAAAAAAAAGATATAAAGTCCCTCCCAAAATTCATACCAGCGCCCTATCAAAGCATTATGGTTGGCAAGGCAGTAAGTGTGCGATAAAGACAAAGCCCTTTTCCAACTTTTTCACAGCACAGTGGGTAAGTGCCTCCGCCTGGCAGCACTAGGGTTATTGGTTTGAATCCCAACAATGGCACTACCTGCCTTGAGTTTGCATGTTCTCCCTGTGCCTGGGTGGGTTTCCTCTGGGTACTTCAGTTTTCTCCCCACACTCCAAAGACATGCCGATAGGTTAATTGGCTCCTGTCTACACGGTCCCTAGTATGTCTATGTATGAATGTGAGTTAGGGACCTTAGATTGTAAGCTCCTTGAGGGCAGGCATGCACTGATGTGAATGTATAATATATTTGTAAAGTGCTGCGTAAATTGACAGTACTATATAAGGCTCCATTCACGCCAATGCGTTTTTTTTCATGCTTTTTGATTTTTTTTGCAGAAACCCAGGACATTAACATAGGTTCCTATGGAACAAGTTTACATCAATGCACTTTTGTGCCTCTGCATTTTTGGAAAGGGTCAGGGACTGTTTTAACCACTTAAGCCCCAGAGGATTTTCCTGCTAAAAGACCAGGGGGTATTTTGCGATTCGGCACTGCGTGACTTTAACGGACAATTGCGCGGTCGTGCGACGCTGTACCTAAACGAATTTGACGTCCTTTTTTTCCCACAAACAGAGCTTTCTTTTGGTGGTATTTGATCACCTGTGCGATTTTTTGATCATGCGCTATAAACAAAAAAAGAGCGACAATTTTGCAAAAATAGCAATATTTTTCACATTTTTTTATATAAAATTCCCCAAAAAAAAAATGTAAAAATTAAAATTTTTTAACATTTTTGGCCAATTTGTTTTATCCTACCTATGTTTGGTAAAAAAAATCGCAAAAAGCGTATTTTGATTGGTTTGCGCAAAAGTTATCGCGTTTACTAACAAAGGGAAAGATTTTTGTCATTTTTGTTGTTTTTTTTTAAAGCGTAATGGCGGCGATCTGCGATTTTTTTTGTGGTACTGCAACATTGCGGCGGACAGATCGGACCCTTGACTGACATTTTTGACACTTTTGGGGTTAACAGTGACATTTCTACAGTAATCAGTGCTATACATATGCACTGTTACTGTAAAAATACACTGGCAGTGAAGGGGTTAACTTTATTTGGGAGGGAGGGGCTGTGTGTGTCCCTAGGGGCGTGATTCTTACTGTGATTGGCTGTGGCTCTAGCTGTAAGGACACTGATCAACGGATCTACATACTAGATCCGTGAAATCAGTGTCTTTACAGCGAGGAGAATGACAGGCAGCTTGTTTACACAAGCTGCCTGACATTCTCCCTCTTCCCCCGACGATCGCCGAGTGGCTGGCGGACATCGGGTCCGCTGGTCACACGCGCGGGGGGGTGCGTGACCGCGCGGGAGCGCGCCTCCGCGGGCGCGCGCTCGCTCCCCAGACCCTCCCAGGCTAGTGACGTTAATTAACGTCACTCTGCCTGGCAGGGGCTGACCGCCGCAGTAAATCTACTTGCGGCGGTCGGCAAGCAGTTAAACACAAAACGGTGCTTTTTTTTTGGACTTCAACGGAGAAGCTGCAGAAAAGCATGTAGTGCATTTTTACCAGATTTTTATCACAATTTTGCCACGATTTGTATTTTGCATTTTATATTCTGCCCAACAAAACTTGCCAAAAAAAAAAAAAAAATGGAAAATGCAAATCATGGCAAAAACATAGTAAAATTGCGGTAAAAAGAAAAAAAAACAAACACAAAAAGCACTGCAGAAACGCTTAAAAGCAAACTGCACAGGTGTGAATGGATAAATGCCTGGCCCAATAGATGTGGATTTCTGCAGGTGGGGGGCTTATTGGGGACTGGAACCCACATTAAAATAAGGAAACCCCCAGTGAATGAGTATGGGTACATAATACCCTTACTCATTAAAAATATAAAAATAGAAAGGAATTAAACACACCACACATTTGAATTAAGTCCTTTGTTAAGATGATAAATACTCTTAAAACTTCCACAATGTAAATGAGTCATGAATCATGTTGTCCAGTGATATAGATCATCATGATGAACAAAATGGTCATGGCAATAGTTAGTTAGTGATGTTAGCAACCATCCCTACGCTTTGTTTACATTCAACTACCAGCTGGGAATTCCCAGCTAACAGGTGAATGTGCTGGGCAGGGATGCATCACTGGTTGTTAGGATGCCAGCAGCCACTGGATTCCTAGCAACCAGGAGCCCTGAGGAGGAAGCTGTCACATATAACAGAGGTAGTAGTACTACTGCTGCTAAATGTATGACTTTCCGCTGCAGCTGGCTGGATGTTCAGCCCGGTGGGTGGGCAAAGCCTTCATTTAGTCTGAACCTTATCCATAGAGACAAGCAGTACAAACCTTATTATTATAAAATATTATTAATAGTAAAAAAAATTTTATCTTTTGGATAGAGTGGAGAAGAACAGGAATTGATGGTAAACTCTCAAATAGAGAAAACAAAAATCAGAAACGTTTTAAATTTTTTTTGAAGGAGTAGGAAGGTTTAGAAATCCTGTCATGCTTTTATTGCTCTCTGTATACTGGCTGGGTAGATCCACCTTCTCAATCTCTCCTAGTGAAGGGACACAAAGTGATGGGAAATTCCAAATTTTACAGTTGCCCCCTAATCTACATGCAGGGCGCCAGACGCATGGACTTCAATAGGTCTTTTTTTTTTTTTTAGCCATGTGATTAGAGTCAGAGCCTCTAAAAGGGTGGGCACTGCGCCCCGAGCCCACACAGTTGTATGACAATAGCGAATTAAAATTCACTATTGTCACACGGATCCTCCTCCTGGCCAATCAGGAAGCGGGTCTTGAGACCCATTTCCCGATTGGCCAAAAGAAGAAGCCATGCTATTGGGCATGGAGGAGGAGGGAGGAGATGCAGAAAACAGGAGGAAGAAGCCGAAGCCGCCGCCACCTGCTGCTGCAGATATCCAGGCTGGGTGATGGAGCGGGGGGTCCTGTCCTCTGTGTCCTGTCCTGCTGTGTTCCTGGGGGGAGGGGGGGTATGGTGCGCGGCCTGGTGTTGTCCAATGGGGAGGGGGTATGGTGCGGTCCATCTGCCGCCCCCCCGGCCCATGGAGCACCAGCCGCCACTGGTTGCCACTACAACAGAAAGCGAGGAGAATTCTTTCAATGGAGCAGTGTTAATTTTGGCGACTAAGATATTTTTGTTGACAAAATTAACACTATTTTGGTCTACTAAAATACGAAGAAACCTAAAACAATTCAGATGACTAAAATACGACTCAAACTAAAATGGCATTTTTATATATCACAATGGGTAAATTTGTGTTTGTAGTGAATGTTCTAACTAAAATACCATAAATAATAACATGTTATTAGATTTTTAATCCCGAAGTATATAATAAGTTTGGAAATTCTAGAAAAATGCTCAAATAATGCATTACAATTTAACTAAACCCATTCGATTTTAGCCAACTAAAATGTACTGGAGATTTTAGTTGACTAAAATGTACTAGAGAGTTTAGTCGACTAAAATATGACTAAAACAATTCAGATGACTAAAGTACACCTAAAACTAAAATGGCATTTTAGTTAAAAGGCCATGACTAAAACTAAATTGAAATTCGATGTCAAAATTACCATTGTAATGGAGACATCTGTTTCAGTGACAACTGTCTAAGAGCAGACTCCCCCTCACTTTGAAGAGATGTCATTTCACTTCCTGCTGCATCTCCAAGACAGGAAGTAAAGGGAAATCTTCTTAACAGAAGACAACAAAGACAAACAGCAGGAAAAAAAAAAAAAGACAGGTTTTAACCCATCACTACTCTATCCAACTCTTACAAGTAATGTTGGCTAACAATACACTTGCATTTTTATCAGAAGAGTAGGAATTATTTATAATCTTTGTCGGGTTAATAATACTTCAGCTGTCTTGCTCACATCCCAAAACTTTTTTTTTTTTTTTGGGTAGAGGAAATGAAACGGATAGATCCTCAGTTTAGTTAGAGAAATAGACAGCATTTTAAACTTGAGAGAGGTTCTAGCCATTCTCCACATCACTCCATTTTCTTAAAGGTTTCTCAGACATACTTACTGTATACATTTGATCAGCTCTTTAAAAATCCTGATGAAGGTTGCGAATATGAAGCCACTGCCTTACAATTAGTCACATCATTGTAAGCCTGCCATACGTGTACCTTAGTTGGCACTTGGACTGCCTCTTACATCTGAGTTTGTAGGAGCCCCAATGACCAACCAAAAAGGTATGCACTGCAGGCTGACAACTACTGACTGCTGCTAATTGTGAAGCAGTGGCTTAAGTTGGCCATAACCTGTTAGGTATTTTTCATTCGTCAAGCGGGCTGAAAGGTAAAAAATACTAACAGTCTCCTCAATCTACACAATTAAGGTAAATGGAGGAATCCCTTCTCTGCTGGGACATTGTGTTCTGACAGGGGCATCCGCCGCTGTCAAAATACATTGTTCCGTGGACGCAGCTAATTGGCTGCAGCCACTGACCAACAGTACATTTTTCAATGGTCCCATCGACAGAAGGCGATTGAACAAGTGAAGTCAATCTTTCACTGTGGTAAAGTCCACACACTAGTCAAAATTTGTCCAGTCCCTGCTGATCAATCACAAAAAAAAATTGGATTTCTGCACAAATTGGTCATGAAATGTGATCTGATCATCATCATCTATGTCACAACAATAGACAATCACAGTCTGCTTAATCTAATAACACACAAAGAATGTAATGTTGCCATGTTTTTATTGAACACACCATTTAAACATTCACAGTGCAGGTGGAAAAAGTATGTGAACCCTTGGATTTAATAACTGGTTGAACCTCCTTTGGCAGCAATAACTTCAACCAAACATTTCCTGTAGTTGCAGATCAGACGTGCACAACGGTCAGGAGTAATTCTTGACCATTCCTCTTTACAGAACTGTTTCAGCTCAGCAATATTCTTCGGATGTCTGGTGTGAATCACTTTCTTGAGGTCATGCCACAGCATCTCAATCAGGTTGAGGTCAGGACTCTGAGTGGGACACTTCAGAAGGCTTATTTTCTTCTGTTTAAGCCATTCTGTTGATTTACTTCTATGCTTTGAGTCATCATCCTGTTGCAACACCCATCTTCTGTTGAGCTTTAGCTGGTAGACAGATGGCCTTAAGTTCTCCTGCAAAATGTCTTGATAAACTTGGAAATTCATTTTTCCTTTGATGATAGCAATCCGTCAAGGCCCTGACGCAGCAAAGCAGCCCCAAACCATGATGCCCCCACCACCATACTTCACAGTTGGGATGAGGTTTTGATGTTGGTGTGCTGTGCCTCTTTTTGCCACACATAGTGTTGTGTGTTTCTTCCAAACAACTCAACTTTGGTTTCATCTGTCCACAGAATATGTTGCCAGTACTGCTGTGGAACATCCAGGTGCTCTTGTGCAAACTGTAAAGTCCCGTACACACGTACTGATCGTCGGCCGAACGATCGGCCGTCTTTTGTCCAGGGCTGTCGTGTCTGTTGAAAACTGCAAAAGACTGCACACTCATTTTGTCGGCCAACAACAGCCGACTGCAGAAGTGATGTCATGTGATGGTTAACTTTCCTTGTCTTTTTTCTTTTCTGAGCATGCCCAGTCTTGCTAATCTGCTGTCTGTCGGCCGAAATCTGTACTGACTGGCGAACAATCGGCCGTTCTGGTGACGGCCAACAAATATTTTAAAGTCTGCACGACAGATTCTGTTCGGCCGAAAATGCGCTGTCGGCTGTCGGAAGCATCATACTAACAAGCCTACAATCGAATATTTACGGCCGACAATCAGTACGTGTGTACGGGGCTTAAACGTGCAGCAATGTTTTGTTTGGACAGCAGTGGCTTCCTCTGTGGTATCCTCCCATGAAAGCCATTCTTGTTTAGTGTTTTACGTATTGTAGATTCGCTAACAGGGATGTTAGCATTTGCCAGTGACTTTTGTAAGTCTTTAGCTGACACTCTAGGATCCTTCTTCACCTCATTGAACAGTCTGCTCTGTGCTCTTGCAGTCATCTTTACAGGACGGCCACTCCTAGGGAGAGTAGCAGCAGTGCTGAACTTTCTCCATTTATAGACAATTTGTCTTACCGTGGACTGATAAACAGCACTTTTGGAGATACTTTTATAACCCTTTCCAGCTTTATGCAAGTCAACAATTCTTAATCGTAGGTCTTCTGAGAGCTCTTTTGTGTGAGGCATCATTCATATCAGGCAATGCTTCTTGTGAAAAGCAAACCCAGAACTGGTGTGCGTTTTTTATAGGGCAGGGCAGCTGTAACCTCCAATCTCATCTCATTGATTGGACTCCAGTTGGCTGACATGTCACTCCAATTAGCTCTTGGAGATGTCATTAGTCTAGGGGTTCACATACTTTTTCCACCTGCACTGTGAATGTTTACATGGTGTATTCAATAAAAACATGGCAACATTTCATTCTTTGTGTGTTATTAGTTTAAGCAAAATGTGATTGTCTATTGTTGTGATTTAGATGATGATCAGATCACATTTTATGACCAATTTGTGCAGAAATCCATATCACATAATTTTTCTTGCAGCTGTATTTACAGTATATACATACAGTATCTCACAAAAGTGAGTACACCCCTCATATTTTTGTAAATATTTTAATAAATCTTTTCATGTGATTACAATGAAGAAATTACACTTTTCTACAATGTAAAGTAGTGAGTGTACAGCTTGCATAACAGTGTAAATTTACTGTCCCCTCTAAATAACTTAAAACACAGCCATTAATGTCTAAACCACTGGCAACAAAAGTGAGTACACCCCTAAGTGAAAATGTCCAAATTGGTCCCAAAGTGTCAATATTTTGTGTGGCCACCATTATTTTCCAGCACTGTCTTAACCATTTTGGGCATGGAGTTCACCAGAGCTTCACAGGTTGCCACTGGAGTCCTCTTCTAATCTTCCATGATGACATCACGGAACTGGTGGATGTTAGAGACCTTGCGCTTCTCCACCCTCCGTTTGCGGATGCCTCACAGGTGCTCAATAGGGTTTAGGTCTGGAGACATATTTATAAAAACTATCAGTGCAATTAGATGTAAAATAATATATACAGTGATAAGTGATATAATTATATCAATAACCGGCTGCTAACACTCACTGTGTTTCCACTCCACAATAAGACATAATAGACAAAATAAAGTGCTGCGCCAGATGAATATATGTGATAAATAAGATACACCAAAACAACTGAAAAATATTGATGTACAACACCAATCTTCAAAACAGTATTATGATGAACTGAAGCCAAACATGTAAATGAATAAGTGAAAAAATAGATAGATCAATAAATCAAATGTGAACAAAGTCCAAGTGTCCAAACAATATAAAAAAATCCAAATGTGACTTGAGTGTCCTACACCAAGGAGCAAATGTGCTCCTTGATCCACCACCACCAAGTATTAAAGCCTCTCACCTTCCTATCTGACCCAAGAATCACCAATAGATCAGATACAGCAGTACCCTTAAAGGGTTAATGGATTGATGGACAGGTCTTTAAAGTTGGAGATCAGCAGGTGTTTCCAGGGCTTATTAGTGTAATACATTTTAGAGATTAGTGAATAATTATGTGGAATTTTAGATGGAATGTTTTATTGTTGTTGACACCATTTTATTTTAGCCAATTTCTGATGAAATTTATATTATTATCACAATATTGCTGGTCTAAGGGGATATGGATGTGATCTGTGATTGATAAGCTCTGCTTTTTACCAGTAGTGCCTCTGCTGGTTTTAGATATTTGCACCGTCATTAGTGGTGTTTTTTGATCGTCTAGCACTTGGGATTGAGCATTTCCCCTCTTTGATATATGCAGTAGAGGTGCAGATAGGAATGTGAGAGGCTTTAACACTTGGTGGTGGTGGATCAAGGAGCAAATTTGCATTTTGAGTTGTTATGGAGGTGTAGGACACTCAAGTCACCTTTGGATTTTTTTATATTGTTTGGAAACTTGGACTTTGTTCACATTTTATTGATCTATCTATTTTTTCACTTATTCATTCACATGTTAGGCTTCAGTTCATCATAATACTGTTTTGAAGATTGGTGTTGTACATCAATATTTTTCAGTTTTTTTTGTGCATCTTATTTATCACATATATTCATCTGGCGCAGCACTTTTTTTGTATATTAGGTCTGGAGACATGCTCGGCCAGTCCATCACCTTTACCCTCAGCTTCTTTAGCAAGGCAGTGGTCATCTTGGAGGTGTGTTTGGGGTCGCTATCATGTTGGAATACTGCCCTGCTGCCCAGTCTCTGAAGGGAGGGGATCATGCTCTGCTTAAGTATGTCACAGTACATGTTGGCATTCATGGTTCCCTCAATGAACTGTAGCTCCCCAGTGCTGGCAGCACTCATGCAGCCCCAGGCCATGACACTCCCACCACCATGCTTGACTGTAGGAAAGACACATTTGTCTTTGTACTCCTCACCTGGTTTCCGCCACATATGCTTGACACCATCTGAACCAAATAAGTTTATCTTGGTTTCATCAGACCACAGGACATGGTTCCAGTAATCCATGGCCTTAGTCTGCTTGTCTTCAGCAAACTGTTTGCGGGCTTTCTTGTGCATCATCTTTAGAAGAGGCTTCCTTCTGGGATGACAGCCATGCAGACCAATTTGATACAGTGTGCGGCGTATGGTCTGAGCACTGACAGGCTGACCCCCCACCCCTTAAACCTCTGCAGCAATGCTGGCAGCACTCATACGTCTATTTCCCAAAGACAACCTCTGGATATGAAGCTGAGCACGTGCACTCAACTTCTTTGGTCGACCATGGCGAGGCTTGTTCTGAGTGGAACCTGTCCTGTTAAACCGCTGTATGGTCTTGGCCACCATGCTGCAGCTCGGTTTCAGGGTCTTGGAAATCTTCCTTTAGTCTAGGCCATCTTTATGTAGAGCAACAATTCTTTTTTTCAGATCCTCAGAGAGTTCTTTGCCATGAGGTGCCATGTTGAACTTCCAATGACAAGTATGAGAGAGTGAGAGCGATAACACCAAATTTAACGCACCTGCTCCCAATTCACACCTGAGACCCTGTAACACGAACGAGTTACATGACATTGGGGAGGGAAAATGGCTAATTAGGCCCAATTTGGACATTTTCACTCAGGGGTGTACTCACATTTGTTGCCAGCAGGTTGAACATTAATAGCAGTGTGTTGAGTTGTTTTGCGGGGACAGCAAATTTACACTGTTATACAAGCTGTACACTCACTACTTTACATTTGCACACACACATACACACCCACGTATGCCTGTAGATTCCTCACGCTTCCTGAGGAAGCGAGGGGCAAACCCCACCCCCAAAGTGGTATTAAACCAAAATGTATTACATTGTAGCTTACCAATTCTTAGATATGTTGGCTGCATTCCTTTTCTTTTTTAAGGCTTTCTTTTATCTTCACCTGGTGATCTAGCCAGTAAGTCTGCTATTTTTCAACACAACAAGCTGTTCTGCAGATGTAGCAGTTAGATGCTTGAGACAAACATATTTACCACCGACATGGGTACTTACATTGATCAGCTTTTATTTATGTAAAATGTTTATCCCAAAAAGAAACGAAAAACTGTGGCTGTAACTGCTTAAAAAGTGTTAGCTGGAGTTTTGTTTCAATTTAATAGTGTATTTACGTGCATCTAACACTACTCTTCCCCCAAGATTAACACTGCTGCTGTCCAAAGAGGTCTCTGTTACTCATTCATCAAGAGTGCAGGCAATTTAGTACAGTTTGCCAGATAACTAGGTGAAAACAGAGAAGTAAAAGCCTTCAAATGAATGCAGCCACCACATCTAATGATTGGTAAGCTGCATTATATTACAGGTTTGATTCTGGGTTTAATAATGCTTTAAGTGGGACACAGACAGCTTTATGAACCTGACAGAGGGTCTAACCCTTCTGCGTGCTACACAAAATGAAACATGTTTTGGATGGAGTTCCAGTTGACCCAAACGCACAAAGAAACAAAAACACAAAGGATTAGAAATGTAATCCTAACATTCAAAACAGGATATAGAGGATAACTTTAGGTAGAAATATTTCTTTTAGGAGTGACTTTAGACCCGTAATGTGCAAAGATGTGCCTGTTTGCTTCCTTTTTATTGTTCTGTAAATCTTTTGCAAACCTTTGTACTTGTTAAAGCTACACTGTAAGCTGGGAATAAGCTATTCTTGCCTACTGTGCATTTGTTATTATTGTTTCTTTTCTTTTTTTTTTTAATTCAGGTTTAAAAATATGAACAAAAACAGAGCTAAGAAAAATAATTCAAGCAACTGAGGACCCGCATGCTGCAGCAGATTCCTTTATGCTTTTGTAAAAAACAACCAAGAGAAAGAAAAAAAATCCACTGTGCCTTCCACTGACTCAGTTCATGGAAAATATGACATTATCAGTAGTTATTATTTACAGGGAGCAGCTGCTGCACCCATTTATGAGCAAGAATAGAATCACGTCCATTTAGAAAGTCAAACATGGATAAACCAGGCAAGCATGAACTCACCTATGATCATTGAGAAGACACGTGAGGGCTCCTTGCCAGTGATCTTCATGTACAGGTGAGGGTAATACAGCTCCAGGCTTTCCAGAAACGCACCATAGCCCTTATATCCTGTCCTCTGGAGGATATCCAGCAAGACACCTAATGTCAAGAATAATTTTGAGGTTGATCATTTAACACATTTACTAAGAAAGTGGTGTGTGTATCGAGAGGAGTGAGGGAGAGAGAGAGAGAGAGAAAAAAAAAAGGAAAAATATAGGAGGTGGAGAGGGGAGATGAGAGTGAAGAGAGAGAAAGGAGAAAAGCAACAGGAAACGAGAGAGGGGGAGAAAAAAAAAAAAAAAAGTTGGCAGAAAGGAAGTTTGGTTAGAAAGATGGCAGCAGGTTTGGAGGGAATGATGAATGGAAGGTTGGAGGGAGAGAAGGAGGGCTGATGGGAAGGAAGGTAAATTGGAGCAAGGTAGAGTAAGAAGGAGGAAAGATAAAGAGGTATCTCCAGAATAAATTTTGAAAATCTGGTAACTTTTCCACAGAAAGGCCACTTACCCACTTTTCTCTTGCGGATAACGAGGCTAGGGTCATTAAAAACTTGCTCTTCATCATCACTGTTGAGAACACGACATTGGCGCAGGTACGGCGTGATCCTGTTTGGATCTATAACCGAGATCAATTTGACCCTGTAGTGTTCCAGCTTACTCCAGCACCCTTCATCCTCTTCCTCAGACATGATAGGTAGGGTTTAAGGCAAAGGTCTATAAAGATACAATTAAATGTGATAGGTGAGGATGGGTGCCAGCTCTTCAACTTTTCAGCATTCCATAAGGCATGAGCTGGACAAAACATTATTCTAAAGCTGCATCTATTGTACATAGCCCACTTCGGTAGCGTGCAAGATTTACATAGTAGTTGAAGTTGAATAAAGACATCAGTCCAGCCAGTTCAACCTGTACAGGTGTGTAGGTGTGTGTGTGTGTCAGTGGCCTGATCATTTCCCATAACCCTGAATGTTGTGATCTGTGAGATGCACGTCCAAGAGTCTTTTAAAAGTAGCCATACTCCCCGCAGCTTCCACCAATTGTGGAAGAGAGTTCTACATTCTCACCGCCCTTACAGTGAAGAACCCCTTACGCAGCTTAAGGTTAAACTGCCTCTCCTCTAATCTCATTGTGTGGCCACGTGTCCTACACTCCTTGAGACTAAATAGTTTTTTACCTTGTTAATGACTGTACTATACTTGTCTAGGAAATTCACAACCCAACATCTCTTACCAGCTGCTGTAAGAGCTGAAGACATAATTGATATAATCAAAGAAAACAAGAAAAAAAATGCATGTGTTACTGCTATTAATAATCTAGAAAAAAAGGATATGGTGAGAAAAGCTCCTAAAACCACCTGTGTTCCAAACGCTTAAAGTATAACTAAAGGCAAAACTTTTTTTTTTTTTTTTTAGGAGAGCGGAGAGGGATCAGAACAGCTGTCTGTTTTTATTGTTGTGTGTGCCCCCATTAAGGAGATTCACACTCTTTATTTCTCCTGTTTACCATTATCATTGAAAGTGAAAATAAAAGAAAATCACAAATTTTGGGTTGTCCCCATAAAAGTAATAGAGGGGAAATCTTCCAATGGGGACGCTAGTTCTGATGAACTGGGGGTCCCCAAAGAATCCCCCTAATTTGCAGGGATTTTCTCTCACTTCCTGTTTGGCTATGGGACAGGAAGTGAAAGGAAATCTCTACAATGGGACACAGATAGTGAAAAAAAATCTGACAGGGGTTATAACCCTCCCTTACTTTATATAAAATTAAAAAAAAAATTCCCTATAGTTCTACTTTAAAATATTTTGTTTCACAAAATTAGTTTTTTTTCCAAAACATTACAAATGAGTCATGAACTGGAGGTATTAGTACAATATATGGGTACAGATGAAAAATCTGAGCAAGACTTGCATTGTATAAAACACAGTACACAAGCCAAAAACATCAGTGAGGATGAAATATAGAAAAGAACGACATAGCTAGGACGAGATACATGTACAGGTATAGTGCAATGAACCATCTAGAAACAGGAATTTTATTTGCTAACTGAAAAAGTGCCTTGCTGAATAGAGGAAAAAAAAAGAAAGGAGAAGGTCCCTCAGCTCTTGCAACCACCAAGGCAAAAGGGGTGGGATGGAGTAGGGAGGGATAGCTGCACCCATTACCTTGGACAGGGCTATAGGGAAATTTGCAACAGTTAAAAAGAGAAGAAAGCATGGGAGGAGAAAAAGGGAAAAGAAAGAAGGGGGAGGGGAGGAAGAGGGAAACCTTGTGGGCCGACCGGGGGGCCTCACTGCTCAATACCAGGACAATTTACAAAGAGCAACTAACGCTCTATAATTATCTGAGTATTAAAATCTATCCAGGGACTCCAGACCTTGGAGGTACTGGGCATGCGTATCTTCAACGATAGATGTGAGTTTCTCATGTACCATAATGCCCATGAGTCTCTGTTTTATTTCAGCAAGATTAAGAAAAGGTTGTCTCCACGGTAGAGCGAGGGTTTGGCCAGGCAGCCAGGAACACAAACCTCACCAGTTTCCTCTGATTCCTTTTGAAGCCAAGATTGGTTCACGTAGCAGGGCATTCCAAGGGCAACGAGCCAAAGAGACATCAAACATAGACCGCATGGAGTAGACCCATGTCCAGAACTGTAGCTCCTTAGAGCAGGTCACCAAATGTGCTCCCTTCCCTGCAGCCCTGGAAGCACAATCGGGACACTGAGGTGGTAAACTTTGAATTGGGATCAGGGGTCATGTACCTGTAGGTGAATAATTTCTATGCATTTTCTTGGGCAAAGATATTCTGGGAACATTCAGAAGAATCCAGCCAAATCTTAGCCTAAGTCACGTGGTCAGGGGTTCTGCTAAGGTCCACAGTAAATTTAGCTGTATAGGGAAGGTAACCTAAGTTGATTGAGTTTGTGAGGGAGGCAAAAAGATAATAAACTAGGTCTCTACTGTGGATCCTTTCGGCATTGGTTTTTGAAAGGCGTTTGATGCTTTGGCGGGCCATCATGGTGCCTAAGCAAGCTGCTGCACGTGGCCACTGGCAGTTTCCGGTGCTCTTGAAGGTATTGAGAGGTTTTGTACGCCATCCAGGGCTAAGAGTTCATAGGCATATTTAACAACCCACACGTGCCACCATCCAAAAGCCAACAGGTTGTCATGGGCAGGGACGAATTGGGGGGTATCCAAAACGCCAGAGAGAGGCAAATGGGAGAAAATCAGCCCACTGGAATATTTCAAGGAATCCCACAGGCATAGGGAATTTAACATGGAGGTTTTGCTTAGTTTGGGCTGAGTGTTATGCGGGGTCCAGAGGAGATTTCAGATTGGAAATCTGGAACAGTCAGCAATTAGGAAGTGAACCCAAATATGCATTTTGGAGGTAGCAGGTAGGGCATGTGAAGAGCATGTATACCACCAAAACCAAGAGATTTGTAGAGACGCTCACGAGGCAAGCAGTTTAGTCGGTTCCCTAAAGTGAGGGGAGTAGTTAGCCTGGTACAGGGAATCAAAAGATGGGGTCAGATAAATCCCAAGGTAGGGGAGGGAGGGAGGCCACGAATGTTAAAAACATTTTGAAACACCTCACAGTGGTAAAAATCTAGGAAGCAAGCTGAACTGCTAAAAGCAGGGTTACCCTCAAGACAGAACAATGAAACTCTCAATGGCTGAATAAGCCAAGCATCGGTAGTGTAAATCATGCCACCCCATTGATCAATGGCAAGGAAAAGTGTCCAGAAGTCTTCCTTGCTAAAACCATGAAACAGATTAGGAAGGGCCAAGAACCACAAATGGAAATGGTCGTTGTCTAAAAATGTAAGTAAGGTATAGTAGGTGCCTTCACATTCTTGGGACTAGTATAAATCCTCACTGCCTGTAATTTTATTTGCCTCAGTTGGCAGAACTACTTTAATCTGACCCTATGCACACAGCACATACCATCACTGGAGGAGAGAGATAACATTCTTCAACAAGCAACCTTTCTAGTGGCCATGAAACATGTAAAACGTGTCTGGGCACTGATAGTACTAAAATAGTAACTTTAGATTTCAGGTTAATTGTTTCTATGAATACATATATATGCAAAAACATAATGTTACTCATGCTGCATTCCTAATTTTCTTTAACAATTTGTTTCCTTAACTAAATAAACTCATAACTTTTTTTTTTCTTTTTTTTTTCTTTTTTTTGTCCTTTCTCATGCTTATATTAAGCACACAGCACAGCAGCATTTTAAAAAAAGCAAATGCCACCAATGAGACAAAGGGGAGATAACATATACTTCAACAAGCCATCTTTCAATAGTGGCCACGAAGCATGTGTGATTTCTAGGTAAGCTCATCTGTCTTCTGGGCTCAGACAGCACAAAAAAACTATTTACTGTACAAGGCAAAAATAAAAAAACACTTCTTTTAAAGCGGAGTTCCGGCCACAAAATCGACAACCGATTTTGGGCCATCCGCTTGCTTTTTGTCACCTGAAAAAGAAATGGATAGTTACGATTTTTTTTCTTTGTTTACTTACCTTGTTATTGAAGAAAAATATACATACCTTTCTTCCACTTCCTCCCTCTGCAGCCGCGGCCCACGCCATCACTTCCTCTTTGCATTGATTCCTGGGAGCTGAACGTCATCGCTCCCAGGAATCAATGCGCCTGCACCGGCCCCGCTCGTCACTTCCGGTGCGGTGTCTCATTCCCTGCTAAACAGCTTCTGGGCATGCTCAGAAGCTGTGGAGGGATGACGCGCCCGCACTGGAAGTGACGAGCGGGGCCGGTGCAGGCGCATTCTGGGAGAAGAGGACACGGAAGAGGACGCGCTGGCTTCAGCTGCCCACATCCGAGATGGCAGCGCTGGAGAAGAAATTTTCAAGGTAAGTATTTCTTCTAAAAGGTAAGTGTGACCCGGGACAGTACAGAGGCTATCCATTGTGGAATGTACTAGCCCTGACTGTCTCGGGGGTATTTTTATTGAAAAAAAAATTTTTGTGGCCGGAACTCCGCTTTAAAGACATTTTCATACCTCTGAAAAGCAGTGTTTAGGGGAATAAAAAACATTTCCCCAAACATGGATTTGAAGAGCTCTACAGGTTGCACAGCTCTCCACACCTTCAAATTAAATTGTCTACATCCTACTAGACTAACTAATGCCAACAGTGCTACATAAGAACACTCACGGGGAAAAGAAAGGGGAGGCTGCAGAAATATACTACAGACTATGGAGCGTGAGCTGCACAGAGGGCAACAATGAGTTGCTCTAATGTCAAACTATATGCACCCAATTCTTTTCAGGTTTCAATTTTGATTGTAGCACTTTGGGGAGATGGAATATAGGCTAGAAAAAATGGCAGTAAAAAAAAAAATAAAAAAATCTTTGGTTTCTTACTTTTCACTCTGTACACTCCTGGCACTCACATGACACTCACTGTCACCTAAATTAGCAGCTGCCATCGCCGATGTCTCATTTAGAGATTCATGTACTGGGGGAGTCATTGTAGTGATCAAGCAGTTCAGGAGTTTAAACGGTTAAGACTTCACTGGCTGCATTCTTGCTTCAAATGATTTCTGAACTATGTACTCTTTTTATTTCCTTTTCTAAATATACAGTATATAGCATAACTACATACCACAGCTGTGTTGACTCTGTTACTTTGTTTACCAACACAGCATTATCCATCTTCTGGGCAGGTATGACTATGTAATCGCATGCACTACTAGTAACATGCTCCCTGTATCTCTGTGAAACTATCATGCACAGCTGCAATCTCCCATTATGCACCACAGCGGAACTTTACCCATTACAACTTGATAAAAAAAATAATGTTCATTAGCAACGAACATACATTCCACATTAATACTTATGCTACCACAATGAATGTGTGCTGTAAATTGCCTCTAACATTGCTACTGTTTATTTTTACTGGAGGCCACCATTTTGCTGGAGCCCAGAGCCACAGAACAGCAGTAAATCTTTAGGCTGTTAGCAGACCGGCCCTCTACATTTTCAACACAGTGCTGAAAAATAGAGAGCATGTGCAGAGCAGGGTGAGAGAGTGTATTAATGGATTTTAAACAGTACAGATGCTTTTTTTTGTAAATGTTTTACATAGCTTAAATATAACTTGCAAAAGGGGCCAGCCTGAAGTGATTTAGCAGGACTTAATTTTCTGACTAAAGTTCCATTTTAGCTAGCTCTGAATGACCACAATCAGACTCATGGCTTTTCTCTGTAGACCAAGGGTGTCAAACTCAATTACATTGTGGGCTGCATCAGCATTATGGTTGCCCCCAAAAGGCCGGTTGTATCTGTAAGACTAGATGTCCAGAGTACCCTTACCCCCCACCCCTCCTTTACATCAGATGTCAAGAGCAACCCCCACATTCAGAAGTCAAGAGTCCTCTACCCCCCTACATCACTGTGCAGCCACCTTACCCTGTGCTGCTGCTGGCAAGAAAGGGGGGCAGAGCTAGGAAGATGTAAGTGCAGGGTTTGGAGGAGGACCAGAGGAGGGCTGGAGTCAGCTGCTGGAGTCTGCTGAATGGGGAGACCAGGGGATGATGTGGCTACACAGAAAGGCACAAGATCTGGCGGAGGAGTTCTGTCCTCCTCTCTGCCGCCAACTGCTGAGACAAGGTGGGGCAGAGATGAGGGGGTGCCGCAGCTCCAGGATGGTGCGAGGGCCACATGAAATGGCCTGGCGGGTCGAATTTAGCCCCCAGGCCTTGCGTTTGACACATGCCTGTGGTTTCCAAACTGTGGCCAAGGGGCCAGATGTGGCCCTTTGCTTGCCCTTATCCGGCCCTTGGGGCGCTATTCCTCTCACTGACACCAATGATAGGGCACTATTCCTCTTACGGACACCAAAAATGGGGCACTATTCCTCTCATTGACACCAAGGATGGGGCATTATTCCTCTCACTGACACCAAGGATGGGGCATTATTCCTCTCACTGACACCAAGAATGGGGCACTATTCCTCTCACTGACACCAAGGATGGGGCACTATTCCTCTCACTGACACCAAGGATGGGGCACTATTCCTCTCACTAAGCGCAATAAGCGCAATATTTCCCATGCAAAGGTACAAAACACTGGCTGCTCAGTAGTGCTGGGTGCTGTAATGACCATAGGCTGGAAGCCGTGGATGATCAAAGTGAAGAAATGTCATCAGCACACCAACGATTCCTCAAAAAGCTTTATTATCGTGGTCACATGATAAACCTACTGCAATGTTTCGGAGCTTCGCAGGGCTCTTTCATCAGGCAAGTGTAACTGAAGGTTTTATCATGTGACCATGATAATAAAGTTTTTGACCCTTTCGAGAAATCCTTGGTGTGCTGATGACATTTCTTCACTATTCCTCTCACTGACAACAAGAATGGGGCACTATTTCTCTCACTGACACTAAGGATGCAGCACTATTCCTCCAAATGAGTGAAAAACAAAAGAAAATTGACCGCACTCTCTATAAATTAGACTTTGATGACCACAAAATAAAGTGACAAGTGAAATAGAGTGCACAAAGTCCCACAAAACCAATTCATAGCAAATGTAACAGTCCCATGGGTAATTATTAGCATCCAAATGCCCAAAATGATGAATCACCTGTGACCCGGTATGTCTCCTCTCCACCAACATTCATATGTGCATCACACTCACCAGACAGAATTGACTCCCATTACAGGTAGTCAAAAATCACTTGTAGAGAGGCAATCCAGGAGAGACTGTCAATGGCGGTATTCCTGTATATTTAAATACTCATGGCAGCCCATGTAGAGGTAAAAGAGAAGCCTCACATAGTGCAGTATGTACAGATACATTTTAATAAAAATTTTAAAAACACACTTACAATCGGTAAGTAATCTCCAGCATATCACAAACCAGGGGACGCCATAATGCGTGGTGTGTCTCGTATGGTCCCACCCTACGCATTTTGTCAGTGTGCATCTGACATCATCAGGGGGTCACATGTCCGTACTCGTCACTTCCCTTTACTTATACTTCCCTTTACTTATACACACAACCACTATGCAAAATGATCCAATCCGATTCAATCCCTCCATATCAATTAAAAACACCACATAAGAACCAGCTTTTAAAATATACTGTATAAACAGAAGATTTTTTTACTTTTATTAAATTATAATTCTTATTAAATTAGAGGATTATGAAACCTCTGATAGGTAAATATAGAAAGGTCCCATAGACTAAATGTGAATGTTTTACTTAACCACTTGCCGACCACCCCATGCAGATTTACTGCGGCAGGGAGGCTCAGCTGTGCATAATCAGGTAGGTCTACGAGATTATGTGCAGGCAGTTTGGGAGGCATGCGCGCCACCGGAGCCATGCTTCTGCTGTAATTAGACACAGCAGGAGGCAGGCTGCGGGAGAAGCGGGCTCCCGCGATCTTTGGGGAAACTGACAGGAGAGCCGCCTGCCTATGTAAACAAAGCAGGTGGCTCTCCTGTCAGACAGGCACAGTGAGATTGTGTGTCTCAGCTAAGCTGAAACCCCAAGTGCTTACACTTAACCCCTTCATAACCCCCAGTATTAACCCCTTCCCTGCCAGTGTCGTTTATACAGTAGCAGTGCATATTATTTAGCACTGATTACTGTATTAATGTCACTGGTCCCCAAAAGTGTCATTTAGTGTTAGATTTGTCCGCTGCAATGTCGCAGCCCCACTAGAAATTGCTGATCGCTGCCATTACTAATAAAAACAAAAAAATAAATAAATAAAAAGTCCAAAAATCTATGCCATAGTTTGTAAACGCTATAACTTTTGCACAAACCAATTAAAATATGCTTTTTAGGATTTTTTTTACCAAACATATGTAGCAGAATACAAATTAGCCTAAATTTATAAAAAAAACAGATTTTTTTTTTAATTTTTTTATTGGGAATGTTTTATAGCAGAAAGTAAAAAATATTGTGTTTTTTCAAAAACTCTTTTTTTGTTTATAGCGCAAAATCTAAAAAACTCAGAGGTGATCCAATACCACCAAAAGAAAGGTATATTTGTGGGAAA
This sequence comes from Pelophylax lessonae, assembly GCF_965119305.1. Lineage (NCBI taxonomy): Eukaryota > Metazoa > Chordata > Amphibia > Anura > Ranidae > Pelophylax > Pelophylax lessonae. Next base: position 189,082,375 of record NC_138774.1, read on the forward strand.
AAAGGACATCAATTATTTGGGTACAGCGTTGCACGACCGCACAATTGTTAAAGTGATGCAGTGCCGAATCGCAAAAAATGGCCTGGTCATTGAGGGGGTAAAACCTTCCGGAGCTGAAGTGGTTAAACTAATATGAGACCTCGGATGGCTAGATTTGGAACTATAAAATAATAATAGGCAACCCAGAATGCTCATAGACCCCAGATGATGTCTTTGAAGATGAAACACGTCAGATTTCCTGTCATTCAGGCCATTGCATTCTGATTTTCCATGCTGGATGTTATTAAAGGCGCTTGTTACTTGGATATCATGTACGTTTTTTTACCTTTTAAATAAAATTGGAAGTTACAGTTTTACACTATGTGGAGGCTTCTTTTATCTTTATGGTTCAACACATTGTACACACTCAAGCATTGTTGACTCAGTGCTAAAAGGTACAGTGCCTTGCGAAAGTATTCGGCCCCCTTGAACTTTGCGACCTTTTGCCACATTTCAGGCTTCAAACATAAAGATATAAAACTGTAATTTTTTGTGAAGAATTAACAACAAGTGGGACACAATCATGAAGTGGAACTAAATTTATTGGATATTTCAAACTTTTTTAACAAATAAATACTGAAAAATTGGGCGTGCAAAATTATTCAGCCCCTTTACTTTCAGTGCAGCAAACGCTCTCCAGAAGTTCAGTGAGGATCTCTGAATGTTCCAATGTTGACCTAAATGACTAATGATGATAAATAGAATCCACCTGTGTGTAATCAAGTCCACCTGCACTGTGATAGTCTCAGAGGTCCGTTTAAAGCGCAGAGAGCATCATGAAGAACAAGGAACACACCAGGCAGGTCCGAGATACTGTTGCGGAGAAGTTTAAAGCTGGATTTGGATACAAAAAGATTTCCCAAGCTTTAAACATCCCAAAGAGCACTGTGCAAGCGATAATATTGAAATGGAAGGAGTATCAGACCACTGCAAATCTACGAAGACCTGGCCTTCCCTCTAAACTTTCAGCTCATACAAGGAGAAGACTGATCAAAGATGCAGCCAAGAGGCCCATGATCACTCTGGATGAACTGCAGAGATCTACAGCTGAGGTGGGAGACTCTCTCCATAGGACAACAATCAGTCGTATACTGCACAAATCTGGCCTTTATGGAAGAGTGGCAAGAAGAAAGCCATTTCTTAAAGATATCCATAAAAAGTGTCGTTTAAAGTTTGCCACAAGCCACCTGGGAGACACACCAAACATGTGGAAGAAGGTGCTCTGGTCAGATGAAACCAAAATTGAACTTTTTGGCAACAATGCAAAACGTTATGTTTGGCGTAAAAGCAACACAGCTCATCACCCTGAACACACCATCCCCACTGTCAAACATGGTGGTGGCAGCATGATGGTTTGGGCCTGCCTTTCTTCAGCAGGGACAGGGAAGATGGTTAAAATTGATGGGAAGATGGATGGTGCCAAATACAGGACCATTCTGGAAGAAAACCTGATGGAGTCTGCAAAAGACCTGAGACTGGGACTGAGATTTGTCTTCCAACAAGACAATGATCCAAAACATAAAGCAAAATCTACAATGGAATGGTTCACAAATAAACATATCCAGGTGTTAAAAGGGCCAAGTCAAAGTCCAGACCTGAATCCAATTGAGAATCTGTGGAAAGAACTGAAAACTGCTGTTCACAAACGCTCTCCATCCAACCTCACTGAGCTCGAGCTGTTTTGCAAGGAGGAATGGGCAAAAATTTCAGTCTCTCGATGTGCAAAACTGATAGAGACATACCCCAAGCGACTTACAGCTGTAATCGCAGCAAAAGGTGGCCCTACAAAGTATTAACTTAAGGGGGCTGAATAATTTTGCACGCCCAATTTTTCAGTTTATTTGTTAAAAAAGTTTGAAATATCCAATAAATTTCGTTCCACTTCATGATTGTGGCCCACTTGTTGATTCTTCACAAAAAATTACAGTTTTATATCTTTATGTTTGAAGGCTGAAATGTGGCAAAAGGTCGCAAAGTTCAAGGGGGCCGAATACTTTCGCAAGGCACTGTATCTGAGTCCATACTATCTGGTAAGCAGTTTATCCTTATAGAGTGGTGGACTGTCACACAGTGGAGATTGAGGCATGGATGGTGGCATGATCCATTTTTATTACCGTGTTTACACCGGGATCTTCATCACTATATGGACTTTATTGTCAGGATTATTAAATATTGTCACTTTTGCACCTTATATCTCACTAGATATTTATTGTTTGATATATTTATTGTAGCCCTGCCCCCTGGGGAGTGGCTAGGTGTACATAAATCCTCCTCACTTCGAGTGTTATCTAACCCACTCCACTATACACTATAGGTTCTGTCATTGTAAATGATAATAAACCACCAGAATTTGCAGTAAAGAATCAGGTTTACTTGTCTTTAACTTGCGTTTAGTAAAATGCACAAACAATCTCAATGAAATAGTTAACACAGAAATATTAATGATATGATAGATCCTGAATCCCCAACCTGGAACTGGATAAGGTTCCGCACTCAGGATCAAAGAACAATCCTAACATGTATATACGTTGATATAAAATGCAGAATTGATATTTCAGAAAATCTGTAAATATACTCCTTCTCAATTGTAATGCGAGAGTGACCAAAAGAAATGCTTAACAGTATTAATAACTTCTAAGTAGCTCCAATATCTTGACACTAAGCTACCAGAGTGCACTCTGTATCCTATGGGGGCCCCTTTTACACTGAACTGCAAGCGTCTCCTGGATGAGCAAGGCCTTGCTAGTCTTTGCCGGCAAAGATGTCCCCTCAACCAATCCAGAGAAAGTATTTGTAATCCACAGTGAAAGGTGATTAATTAACTGTAATCCACACAGGAATAACCATTAATTGTAATCCAAACAGAAAAGGAGAAGATAGGTTTCTGTACTCCACGGGTGACAGTCAATCCAGAACTGAAAAAGGAGGGCCCAGGCCTTCTGATCTGCCACGCACTATCCAATGCTACAGTGTCCTGTGGCGACTGTTTGAACTTAGGTGACCTTATACTAGAACTGCTTTTCAGACCTGCCGTGACTCAATCTAGAAGTTCAGTAGACACTTTAAATCGTATTTCTCTCTACTAGTGTGAAGAGCTCTGCATTGAACAGTCCACTCCAGTAGTGTCCCGCTCTCCTCATCGACAATCACAGCCTTCCAGGGCGTCCCTCCACTCGGCTGATTACTGAGACCCCTCTGCATAACGCTCACTCTGACTCCGGTGTCTGTCTCCGGCTTGTTCTTCTCTGTGTTCCGCAGTAGCTCTTTCCTGCTTCACAGCATGCTGTCCTTGAAGCAAGAGAGCGAATCCTGGTCACGCCCCCTTTATAAAGACACTCCCAGCGGGCTCGGCGAATCCCTTTGCTCCATGAGAGAAGAGTTCAGACACATTGGCAATCCATGGTCCTCACTCCTCCCCGAACTATATCTCCCATAATTCAACAAATCAGTACTGTGTAGAAACTATAACAAAACAGCAATCTGAACAAAACCAGCCTTGCGACCAGGCTACATCATATTTATCTAACTTTGTTTAGCACTGCAATTTTTACTATAGATTAATAGGCAGTCCATTGCCATCTCGTGGCGATACCACCTAATTACATAGCTGCCAACAGTCCCGTTTTTCCCGGGAAAGTCCCGGTTTTCAGACCCTTGTCCCGTTCTGTCTGTGTCCCGGGCTTTGTCCCGGTGTTCTCTGGCCGCCGGGCGGTCAGGTCACCGATAGTCGAAGTTTGAGATCTCCCTCAGGCTAGCAGGTAACTTCCTTGTGTAGAGTGGAGAGGGGAGGGGCCCTCGACCCTGGCAGCTATTCGGCTGCGGCTAGCAGGTCACTTCCTTGTGTTCAGTGCAGAGGGGAGGGGCCTCTGACCTGAGCAGCTAATCAGCTTCTCTCTTCAGTGTACAAGCAAAGCAATTCACTTGTACACTAAAGCCGATTAGCTGCCCGGGTCGAAGGCGCCTCCCCTCTCCACTGTACACATGGAAGACACCTTCTAGCCGGAGGGAGATCCTGCACAGGCACCACAGAGCATGGCCATGTACAAAATCAAGCACCAGAAGAACCAAGGGCACAGCAACAACATATCTGGTCAGAGGACCCTGAACAATGATTAAGTTCAGGAGGGAGAATTGCTAAGTGCAGAGTTTTCATGGGATGGGCACTGCATGGCCAACTACATCCTCCTCAAGCTTGCTGACTGCTGCTGTGGTGCTGCCCACAGCCCCATAATACCTGCTGGCAGGGTGAAGGTGTCCTATAAAATGACACTTTCTGCTCCTGCACAGTACATGGCCATGCACACCCACAGCTCCTGGCAACTTCAGGAAGACTAGTAAGTTGCTGTGGTGGGGGGATGTAATGTTTGTGAGGGGAGCGAGGGAGCTGCATAGTTTAAATGGGGGGAGAGGGGAAAGCATTGTTTGTACATTTGAAGGGAGAGGGCCTGCACTGCATGTATGAGTGAGGGGATGAGGAGCAAGTGGGTGCATTGTATGCATGTGTGAGCGGAAGAGGGGCATGGTGCCTCCTTGTATGTGAGTGCAAGTAGGTATAGGCAGCCAGCTGCATTGTATGTGAGTTTTTACGAAGGGGGACAGAGGGCTGCATTGTATATGGTAGGGGGTCTGCATTGTATGTGGTAGGGGTCTGCATGGTATGTGGTAGGGGTCTGCATTGTATGTGGTAGCGGTCTGCATTGTATGTGGTAAGGGGCTGCATTGTATGTGGTAGGGGGCTGCATTGTATGTGGTTGGGGGCTGCATTGTATGTGGTCAGGGGCTGCATTGTATGTGGTAGGGGTCTGCATTGTATGTGGTAGGGGTCTGCATTGTATGTGGTTGGGGGCTGCATTGTATGTGGTTAGGGGTCTACATTGTATGTGGTTGGGGGCTGCATTGTATGTGGTAGCGGTCTGCATTGTATGTGGTTGGGGGCTGCATTGTATGTGGTAGGGAGCTGCATTGTATGTGGTAGGGGTCTTCATTGTGTGTGGTAGGGGGCTGCATTGTATGTGGTAGGGGGCTGCATTGTATGTGGTAGGGGTCTGTATTGTATGTGGTAGGGGGCTGCATTGTATGTGGTATGGGGCTGCATTGTATTTTGGTAGGGGCTGCATTGTATGTGGTAGGGGTCTGCATTGTATGTGGTAGGGGGCTGCATTGTATGTAGATGGGGGCTGCATTGTATGTGGTTAGGGGTCTACCTTGTATGTTGTTGGGGGCTGCATTGTATGTGGTTGGGGGCTGCATTGTATGTGGTAGGGGGCTGCATTGTATGTGGTAGTGGTCTGCATTGTATGTGGTTGGGGGCTGCATTGTATGTGGTAGGGGTCTGCATTGTATGTGGTAGGGGGCTGCATTGTGCATATTGTAAATAGGTTAGTGATATTGAATAAAGGCAGTTTCTTTCGATACTGGTATCAGGCAATATAGCTGTTGGTATTAGTGCAGTGTCACCAGAATTGAGCTTGTTCTAGAGGAGGATGGCTTCCTTTGGAAGGGTGGTGGTTTGTGGTGCACTGGCACTGCCCTCTGGTGCTGCTAAGAGGATCCAGATACTGGAATGCTTCCTTTACACAGAATTTGTCCCTGAGTTGACCCTACTCCCCAGGAAATTATCACTGCAATATTCACTTTCCCTAACCAGTGGGGTCTCTGTCTTTCACCTACCACTTACTCCAGGCAAACCCAAATGACACGTAAATGTTATGCAGAAGTAGTGCAGCTGAATGGGAGAATTATTCCAACTCTGCTACTTTGGCCTTCAGTTTGAAATTCCCTTTTTAATTTCCTGTAATTCTCTCTATATTGAGTAGACCCCTATAATCTAATGATAAGTAGGCGGGGATTAATTATGTGGAGTGGGCGGAGCTTCAGGGAAGTAGGTGTGGTAAGTAATTGATAGCTGTGCTGCAAAGTGTCCCTGGAAATTTTTTTCAAATGTTGACAACTATGTAATTACATATATTACCAATACACCAATTTAAATCCACTATTTGATAAAATAACTTGCTCTCATAAATCATATCAAATTGGAATTTTTTTTACAAAAAAAATCTATCAGACATACTTATAAATGTATTATTACAGAGCATGTGGGCATACCCTATCAATATTTAGAATTATTTTTTCACATTCTTCCCACTGACACCAGGACATTTTCTACTCCCATTGGCAACAGTCCAGCCCCTCTTAGGTCTGAGGGACAGTAAACTGGCCCTTTGATTAGAAAGTTTGGAGACCCCTGCTCTAGACCAACAGCCAACTTACACAGAGTGTTACTGCTGAGATGGAACACAGTATTTAACTTTTTACTCTGCCTGTGAGGTTTTAGAAGTTTGTATTAGATGTTCTCTTTAGAACTAGAAGTGAAAGTTTCAGCTGTGGACAAACTGGGGAACTATAGAATCACCATTCCCACAGATTTGCAGTTTCATGCTTCTTTGAAAATTGCATAAATCAGCTGGGAAAAAGCACAAATCCTGCCTTTGTCAATTTTTGGTGAAGCAGGCTTTTTTTTTTTTTCATTGTTCTTCTTAGAAACAAGACTATTGCTCAATCTATAAAGAGAACCTGTTACTGGTGATGAGCCTAGATTTGCTGTTAAATAGCCACATCAGCAGTTTTTGCATCATCAGCAATTTAGATGAATCACAACTCTTTCTGTGGAAAGATAAATATTTTTTGGTTACATTTATAGCTGTGAGGAACGTATGCAGAAGTTTAAATTTTTCTTTGTATTTTACAAACAGCTGAATTTGGTTTTGTAAGTACACACACAAGGCCGAAAGTTATACATTGAAGTATACTTTTTAGTATCCAGCAAATTAAACCAGCTTGATGTACTCTGCTTTCTATGTTACTGTTATAAACCTGTGACATTCACACCCAGACCGGAGCTACTACCAACTAAAAATATTCATATCCAGTGTAGCATCCTCCTAGGTAGGTGCTAGTGAGAAAGTATAGTCATGAGCTCTGTCTGCTTATCAGAGGGGCTACAGGTAAATCTATGTTGTTCTCTGCCTACCAGAGAGCAGAATCTGTTAGTGAGGTCTTCTCACTGTGCTCAGAGTGCAACTTGTTCTGTCTAGAGAGTGTTTCACACTGGTCCTATAGAAAGACATGTTGGTCAGGGTGAGGAAACCTGACGAATGGGTGCATGGGCTTTTGATACTGTCCTGAGGATTGGCACAGGGAAAGTTGCCTTTGTGCATGTTGGGATACTGTATAAAAGCCAGGAGCACATGTGCTTGAGGTCTTTCATTGGGGAGCAGAGTCCTGGAAGGCGCCATGCAGCCTCAGGTGGTCGTCCTGAGGGCCAGAAGAGTAGCGGAGAGGAGCTGAACCCAGAGGTACAGAGAAGCTGGCTGAAAGGGGAGAAACTGGAGGTCCTCTTTCTGCAGTATCACGAGTACAGGAACTCGTGTCAAGGGGCCTGACCTGAGGGGGGCCACCCCCGCTCCTAGGATAGTCCGTAAACAGGTGTCAGCAGAGAGGGGATGCTGGTGAGAGTGTCATGAAGATAAGATATCAATTACCCAGTTGTCTTGTCAGAGAGTAAAGAGAGCAAGAGACTCAACCCCATCTATAATTGTGGCAGTGTGGACTAACAGCCTGGCAGTTCTGGATCTCTAAAGAAGTTCCGAAGATAGAAGTCTTTATGTGAATAGTTCATTTGGAGTATCCCACTATTCCCTTCTCCTATCCCAATTATAAAATAAACAACAAAAAATGCCCCTAGACTGTTTATTTCTGGGAAGAGATATAGGAGTAAGGAGGGATTCAAGAACTTTATTTACTCATAACCGTGTGTCAGTAACCAGGGGAGCCCGCAGAGTTACTATCCAGCTGTCCCTGCGGGGACACCTGTAATGACGCAACCGATACATTACCTGTGTTTCCACAAACCACCATAAATGTAAACGAATTACCTTATAAACAACCCACTGGTGCATAATCTGCAATAATCTCAGCTCTAGTCTGTTCCGAGTCTTTATTATTCACCCATTCAGTTTCACCATCTCGACTCTGACAGCATAGAGAAGGCTGAGCCAGACAGATGATTACAGACCACCCGTCAAAGACAGCTGTACTTCCTGTGACAACCATGTGTCTCTGCTCTTTACATACATCAGTGACCAGGGGAAAGGGTTTGACATGAAGTTGACTGTTCTCTGTTGACTGACAAAAAAGTCAAAATTTGCATATCAGTACCAGCAAAGTTTTGTCTGCATAATAGTTTGAGGAAGAAGGGGCATGTGAGTGGGCATTAGATCGTGTGGGATACAGTCCACTCATCAAATCTTTGTTTAGGGCTTTTCCTGCTTGCTTTTATTTGAAAGAACTTTCATATAACAAACAAGTTACCCTTGCAGGTATTATTCAGTGTTTCTCTGCTACAAATACTCCTTCAGCCCCCTGGCTTATTGTTTCAGCATTACTGCTCTGGGCCTCAGGTTTATGGCCTCTGCCTGTTCCTCCACAAACTTAGATTCCTGTGCACGCATGCACCACTGTCTGTTGCTTTGCAGCCATACGGACCCCTCGGGGGAGTGGAGCCGTTTACTCTACTCATCTTCCTTAAAAAAAAAATCATGCACATAGGTGTACAATCGGTGTGCTGGTTACTGCCAAAACCTGGACCAAGGAATGGAAACTTCATCCCTCCACGTCTCTGAAGTCTGCGATCTTTAAGACCCATGCCAGGACTTACTAGTCAGGACACTGAGCCCCTCAACCTGTATAGATGAGAACCCTGGGTGCCACTTAATTCTTCTAACACAGTGGCAGGGCCATAGTTTTATTAAGTTAGGTACTGCAAAGTCTTTGCACTCTATGTCAAATAGTGTGATAAACAGAACAGAAGTCATCAATAGCCATAAAATAAAACATGGAACAGGTGTCTAAATAGATAATTTATAAGATAAAATGCGTTGGAAAAATCCCCAGAATCAGGCAGCCAATAAATTAAAATTTTGAAAGAATTTTCCCAATTCGTTTAACTGACGGTTCACACTGATCCGACTTGTCAGGCCACTTGGTCGCCTGACAAGTAGCTTCCAATGCTGTGCAATGGAAGCGTTCTTATCAGCGCGACTCAAGTCGCTCCGACTTAGAAAAATGTTCCTGCACTATTTTTTTGCAAAGTCAGAGCAACTTGCATTGACTTCCATTATGAGAAGTCGTTACAAGCCACGCCGAAGTCGCGCTGCACGGTCGACTTCATTCGTCGCCCGAAGTCGGGGCGACTTCGAGTCGGATCAGTGTGAACCGACTCTAAAGAGAATGTATAATATAGAAATGCTCAGGAAATTCTAGTGGTTTACCTCAAGCCTTTAAAGAGGAAGTAAAGCCAGTGATTTTTTTTTTGTTTTTTGTTACCTGAAAAGTAAAGGCATAATGAGCTTGTATGCATCACATATTAGCACATTATGTGACACTTACCTCCAAACTAAGCCCTCGTTGTCCCCATTGGAGGCTGCATCCATCTTCACCCGTCTTCCTTCCGGGTCTGCAGACTCCTGCTGTGCTACTGGCCGGAGCCGTGTGACTTCACTACCGAGCATGCGCGGCAGCTGCCGGTCACAGCACAGGGCTCTGAAGAAAAGTCACGAGCGGCAGTTCCTTCAGAGCGCATGCGCCGATGACATCATCGGCGCAGTATACAGAAAATATCTCCTAAATGGTGCAAGTTTAGGAGATATTTACAGTACCTATAGGTAAGCCTAATTATAGGCTTACCCAGGGGCGTAACTACAGGGGTTGCAATCGCTACCGGGCCCCATGCTCCAGGGGGCCCGGTAGCAAACCAGTGGGTGAACTTCTAGGATCTCAAAAGGTCACACTTGCGACCGGGCCCTGGCATTTCACCACTGTGGGGAGGCCCCAAGATTGCAGGAAGGGGGCCCACTGCAGAACTTGTGAAAGGATCCTGATGCGGGACCATAATAAAAGGCCATGCAATGAGATTAAAGAGCCCCAGGATTAGTGGGAAGAGCCCCGGGCTTGAAGGGAAGGGCCCCGGCCAGGGGTCTGGGGGGCCCTTCATGGTTTCTTGCATCGGGGCCCTGAAGGTTCTAGTTACGCCTCTGGGCTTACCTATAGGCACAAGTTAGAGAGGGGGGTTTCCAACCACTTTAAATGACAGTATTTCCACAGGTTACACAGCTTTCCACACCTTTCAGTTCAATTGCTTACATCCTACTAGCCTCATCAATGCCACCAGTGCTACATTATAACACTCATAGGGAAAAGAAGGGGAAGGCTACAGGAAAACACTGCAGGCTCTGGAGTGTGAGCTGCGCAGAGGGAAGAAGTGAGCTGCTCTAAGCCTAGGTTTACAACTGTGCAGCCCGAGAAACTTTGCCTAATCATATGCTTTTCCTGGCCCGCAGGCAAATCACGCTGCTCTTTAGCAGATGCACAGGGGTATCATTATTGGGTAAATGGCCCCCCCACCATCGGAAAATTAGATGAATTTTCAGATTAGAGAAACTGCATGGTGACACAGCGCCATGCAGTTCTGTGCGGCCGCATTTTAAAAAAAAGGGTCAGATACTTTTTCCCCACATTATCTGCAGGTACAACAGCCCATTCAATTGGATAGACTGCTGTGCCCGTACAAACTTGGAATGCAGGACCCACAATAGTGTGAACCTAAGCTAACAAACTATATACAGTTTCCAAACATTGGGTCGCACATCAATGTCATCACATAACTCCATGAAATGTTTTAGACAGACACCGCATCCTTACACCTTGGGTCTGCCCCTTTAATGCATTTTACCCATCTGGCCTTGGTCATACAGTCTGCTCATACTGGGTGTAGATCTTGATTGCAGTGCTGCAGAAAGATGGAATACATGCTAGGGAAAATGGCAGGTTAAAAACTCTCCTCTGTTTCTTGCTTTTGACTTTGTTCACTGCTGGAATTCATGTGACACCCATGGTAATGTAAATCAGCGCTGTATTCATCGCTGTGTCATTTATAACTGCATGTTCCGGGGATGTCGTCGTCATCATCATCATCATCATCATCATCATCATCATCATCATCATCATCATCATCATAGTCTTTGGGGCCTGTATCCATGGGCTTTTATTTACTTCAGATGGGTTTTACATTCATAAAGCTTCATAAGGATGCTAAATCCACTTGAAATGCATTTATCAATGAAATCTGAACAATTTCAGAAGCAAACTGATACCATGAACCCGAAGCCTGTTTACACAAACCCAACTACTATTTCTATATTTAACATCAGGGGGAGCCATGCTTCAGATGGAGAAAACTGATAAAGTTAACAGAATTTCGATACAGTGTACCAGTGTCAGTAAAGCCCGCCATACAGGTTATAATCTGATTGTACTTTCTCTGTAAAATCTCCATTAGTTTTACCAAGGCTATAAAATGTGAGGCCATGCCTAAACATTCTGTTCAATCTGTAGCCAACCAGTGAGGCCATCACGCAACATAATTAGTGGTAGATCTCAATGGGATTGTATAATTGTATTGTCACATGTGGTCAGTTTATATTTCGCTGGGGTATTGTTGAGATTGAGTTAACAGTAAGGGCAGCTGGATATGGTTGCAAGCAGAGAAAAGGGAAAGAAATAGAAACTGGTAAAAATCCTTGAAAACTGTCATGTGTAAAGTCAGCATTAGAGATATAAGTGAATGATCTGAGGCATACACAGTGATCTACCTCCATCCCTATATATACATATAAAAACAAAGCAATGGTCATGGGACTTTAAATGAAGTAGATCACTAAAAAGAGGCAGCTTAAGTACAAATAATGATTACAAATTCCATAATAAACTATTTTGCATTAGCATGATTTACATTGATGATACAACCATATACAGTAAAAATTGACAAGGGAAATCCATACATAATAAAACACCACATGTATGATAATGTTCAAAAAATTCCGTAGTAAAGTGCACAATTGATCTGTGAATGAACAGATATATCCTGGCATCTCTGGAGTTCTACCCGCTTCGTGGATCCTAGCAAGGTCCACTCATCAGGAGTTTGATGCAACAAGGTGTCTATACATAAGTAAAAAGAATCTTATGTATGTTTGAGATTTAGAAAAGAGATATAATATATGGTGCTCCATAAATGAAGGGGATGTCAAACAAGTAGCCTTACTACTTACATGTGGGCTCAAAAAGTGGGACCAGCAGCTAAGAGGGGAAATGGAGGCACCAAGACAAATGTCTATCCTGGGGCTAAGCAAGGAATAAACCGTCCAGGTGCAGCCAAAAGAGGGAAGCATGTGAAATGTATAGACACGTATGAAACAACAATACTAAAAGAGAAGTGCGTATTATGGTATATAACATTAGTATTTGTAGTAAGTCTCTATAAAAAAATTTTCAGTGGGTCCCAGAGAGTGAACAAAGTGAAAAGATGACTAGTAGAATAAGCACCAGTGTAACCAAAAATTATTGTAAGTAAAGGTGGAAAGAAAAAAGGGAACAAAAAAAAACCCCAAACCACTGACCAAGTGCCAAGTCATGATAGTTGGAAGAAAAAAAAAACCTACAGAAGTGAAAAAAGTATAAAAATAGTGAGGGTGAAATCCAACCTCAGAGTAATACCTGTATTATTACGTGTGCCAGGTAGTGGTCATAATAGTCGCCGTGAAAAAGGACAGTATGCACCATGAGGTTCTAGCCAGCCCCGGCTAAATACCCCAAAGGCCGTGGGCAGAACCCCGCCAACACTATGCAGATGCCAAGAACCTCATGGTGCATACTGTCCTTTTTCATGGCAACTATTATGACCACTACCTGGCACACGTAATATAATACAGGTATTACTCTGAGGGGTTGGTTTTCACCCTCACTATTTTTATACTTTTTTCACTTCTGTACGTTGTACGTTTTTTTTTTTTCTTTTTTTCACTATCATGTCTTGGCACTTGATCGATGGTTTGGGGTTGTTTTTGTTTCTTTCCACCTTATTTATAATAATTTTTGGTTACACTGGTGCTTCTTTTCGCTTTGTTCACTCTCTGGGACACATTGAACATATTTTCTTAGAGACTTACTACAAATACTTTATTAAGTTATATACGCGGACACAAACTTCTCTTTTATTATTGTTCAGTTCATATGTGTCTATACACCTCATGTACTACACCTGATGACCTGGGTCGCGCCGCGGCGGCTTCCCCCTTTTTGCTGCTCCTGGACGGTTTATTCCTGCCTCAACCCCAGGATAGACATTTGTCTCGGTCCCTCCATTTCCCCTCTTAGATGCTGGGCCCACTCTTTGAGCCCACATGTAAGTAGTAAGGCTACTCATTTGGCATCCTTCCCTTTATTTGTGGAGCATCATTTATTAAATCTCCTTTCTACATCTCAAAGATGAGATTATTTTTACTTATTTATAGACGCCTTGTTGCATCAAACCCCTGATGAGTGGACCTTACTAGGATCCACGAAACGTGTAGAGCTCTTGAGATGCCATGATATATCCGTTCATTCACAGATCAATTGTGCACTTTACTACGGAATTTTTTGAACATTATCATATAGGTGGTGTTTTGATATGTATGGGTTTCCCTATGTCAATTTTTACTGTATATGGTTGTATCATCAATGCAAATCATTCTATTGCATATTTGTTTATTATTGAATTTGTAAAAAATCATTATTTGTACTTAAGCTGCCACTTTTTAGTGATCTACCTCATTTAAAGTCCCATGACCATTGCCTTGTTTTTATAAGCATTAGAGATATGCCAACCATCCTTCTCTCTGTAATTGGCCTCAGTTTATGGAATCTCTACAGCTTTCAGACTCACTCCCAACATAGGATTCTATACTGTGCAACCTCTTTGAGCACCAGAGGTGGTGGTGCTGAAACCACAGAACATAAAGGCTACATATTTACAACCACAGGTTCACTGCCGTTCCTGGCACAGCATGAAAGAAAAATTGTGCATGAAACGTAAAGTATTTTATATGACTTTGCACATAGAGATAAGATAAACAGGTTTATGAGAGAAACACAACAGTTTCTTTTCTTGCATAGTGCAACACATAGTACAAAGGTTTTTTTGTCAGTGAACATAGGGTATGCTTGGTAAAGGCCTTAGGCACTTTAACGAAGACCTGTTCTGTGGAAGTTGTGCTTAATAAAAGGCATGCAGAGTACTAGTCACTATTATTATCTATAGCAGCCTTTCTCAACTTGATTTCCTCCAGAGATACATAGGGTTTTCTTGAGCAATCAGCAATTGGGGCACTCTTCCCACTTACCACCAATAAGCATTTTTAATAATGACCACCAGCGAAGGGGGCCTGTCTACCTATGATTACATTTATAAGGGAGTCCTTCTCCCACTGACCATCAATGTAAGGAGACATTTCTCAAATCATCCCCAATGTGAGGAAACACTACATTTTATTTTCGTACATCATGGGACACAGAGCCATAAATCATAACATATGAGTTATATAGCCACCTATAGGTGAATGACACTGGCAACCAGTCAGAATTGATGACCCCCTATATAACAGGACTGGGGAGTCTATTTTAAATATTTACACAGCAAACAAACCTTAAAAGGTTAAAAATTGCAAAATTGTAAATATTTTATGCACTGTTCCCTTTATAAGATTACAGAGACTTGTGCCAAGTGTATTTCTGCTATTAAAGCATACTGTTACACTGTTTCTTACCCTGGGCTGATCACCTGAAAAGTATCAGCTGTGACAAACAAGATTTAGCCTAAACTGCTCTCATTCCCATTTGTTTGTTGTGTTCGCCCTGGCACATAAGCATCCGCATGTTCGTCTCTGCCTATATCGTGTGTCTATGGCGTAGGCCTATTCGCGCGTGCACGGGAATCTTCTCCTTTAAGTACAAGTGTAGGCGGCGTGGTGGGCGTGTTCTAACGCAAGTTGGCATGCGCGTGGACGACACATACCATGCCGCACATGCATAAAAGGGCGCGTTCTGCAAGGAACTGTCTCCAACACACTAGCCTCTGCCACAGGCTGAAAGGGACACAGAGCAGCAGCAACTGGGTTGTGTAAGTCCCTGTGGGTGTATGTTACTGGCACAAATAGGTCCTGTAACTTAGGATAATCAGTTTTATGTGCATTTGGCTGTATAAGCTTGCCAAACACCTTCAGTACACTTTAAGGTAGTACCTCAAGTTATGTCTTGCTATAAAGCAATGTTGGAGTACAGTTGGAAAGGGCACTATGATGCCACTGTCAGGCCTTGAAGGTCCTAGCTGTGCTTCCACTGTGTCTACTCCTCTTGATAAGCCCGAGGAATCTAGCCAATGTGAGCCATTATGGTTGTCAGGCATAGTAACTACTCCGTGTACTTTTCCCACAGCCTATGTTACCAAGGAGGATTTGGCATCGGCATAAGCCAGCCTGGAGGGTAGGATTGCTGACATGATTGCAGCACCACATGGAGGAAAGAAGCGGGTTAGATCCCCCTCTCCTAAGCCGCCCCTGAATCAGTTGGAAGGATGTGGAAGATGTAGCTGAGGGTGACCGTAAAGAAGGTCAAGCTGAAATTTCAAATTCCGGGGAGTCAGAGTCAGAGGAATCTCAATCAGCCTCTCAATCCCAGAGATTGTTTATCCAGTCTCTTGCTGAGATGGTCCTGGCTGAGTTTAAACTTCTGCCCTTGGAAACAACTGAAACCTCTTTTTCCTCCCTGGGCTCGATGCATTTCCCATGCATCCACTCTTGGAGCAAGAAGTGTATAATGATTGGGATCATGCCGATAGGATGTTTGTTCCTCCTAAAAGATTTTCATTGTTATATCCTATGGAGGATACGTTTTCTAACAGATGGAACATTCCCACTGTGGATGCAGCCATTTCTTCAGTTAACAAGAATGTAACCTGTCCTGTGGATAATGCCCAGGTTTTTAAAGATCCAGTGGATAAAAAGTTGGAATCTTTATCGAAAGCCTCCTTTGCGGTTGCAGGTTCTGCGTTACAACCAGCAGTAGCAGCCAAAGGAGTGAGTCAGTCTTTGAAAGACCGCATAAAGCGAGTGGCCAAGACAGTTCCTTCTCAAGGAGAGTCTGTGGAGGATCTGTCAGATCTACCTTGCACTTTGTGTTTCGCAGTAGATGCTCTTAAGGACTCCATAAAGCAAATGTCACGGGTTGCTCGGATGACAGTGCATATGCGCAGAATCCTTTGGTTAAAGAGCTGGTCTGCGGAATTACCATGTAAAAAATTACTGGCTAGCTTCCCCTTTCAGGGAGAATGCCTTTCTGGGCATGCCCAGAAGCTGTTTAGCAGGGGAATGCGGCGTCGCCCGGAAGTGACGAGCGGGGCCGGTGCCGTCGCATTGATTCCTGGGAGCGATGACGTTCAGCTCCCAGGAATCATCGCGAGACAGGAAGTGACGGCGGAGCCGCGGCGCTGAGGGAGGAAGTACACGGAGGTGAGTATTTAAGATCTTCAATTACAAGGTGAGTAAACAAAAAAAAAAAACCTAATTATCCAATTCCTTTTCAGGTGATGTCGAACTAGCGGACAGGCACAAAAAAAAATATCGATTTTGTGCCCGGAACTCCGCTTTAAGATCCCCAGCACTCATAATACCAGTGCTTCAAATTCCAGGCAGTGGCGACGGCCTCAACAGTCTGCATCCGGCCCCAAGCCTTCGGGGCAAGGTCAGAAAAAGCTCTGGGCCCAGAGATCAGCCAAGTCTTCCTCTAAGCCCTCTCAGTGAAGGGGCACCCCCACTCTCCTGGGTGGGGGGGAAGGCTCACGCAGTTCTCAGGGGTATTAGTAGAGTTGATTCAGGACAACTGGGTTGTCTCCACCATTTCACAGGGATAAAAGCTGGAATTTCGGGTGTTCCCGTATCCTCGGTTTGTGAGGTCAAGTATACCAACAGATCCCCTAAAAGAAAGATCTCTCTTTCAGGCATTGGACCAGCTGAGAGCTCATATGGTGATAATCAAGGTTCCAGAAAACGAAAGGTTCAAGGCTTTTTACTCAAACCTATTCAGAATCCCCAAACCAAACGGGGATGTGAGACCTATTATGGATCTCAAGGCGCTGAATCCGTTTCTGAATGTTCGTTCTTTCTGCATGGAATCAATTCGTTCAGTCATAGCCTCCCTGCAGGGAGAGGAACTTCTAGCATCCATAGACATAAAGGATGCATATCTTCATGTGCCTATATTTCAGACCCATCAAAGGTTGTGATTGGAAACCATAATTTCCAGTTTGTGGCCCTGTTCTTTGGGTTGGCCAAAGCTCCAAGAGTGTTCACAAAGATCCTAGCTCCAGTATTGGCTGTCCTAAGGTCCCGATGGATATCTGTAATAGGATATCTGGACGATCTATTACTAATAGATCTATCGGTATTGGCTCTAAGCCGAAATATCCTTCAGACAGTAAATTTTTTGGAACGTCTGGGTTGAATACTGAACTTAGCAAAGTCATCATTACAGCCAGTCCAGCATCTGGAATACCTGGTGCTTCTTGTTGACATGGTGCAGGCAAAGATATTCTTACCAGCAAGTAGGGTCTCAGACCTAAAGGGTCAGGTTCGGTCTTTAGTAAGGCTGAGATATCCGTTTATACGTCTTTGCATGATTTTACTGGGGAAGATGGTGTCCACATTTGAGGCAATTCCCTATGCTCAATTCCATGCCAGACCCTTGCAGAACAACATTCTGTCTGCGTGGAGCGGAAAATTTCAGTCCTTGAACTGGTCCATATCTCTACTACCAAGAGTACGACAGAGTATGAATTGGTGGTTGCTGACCAGAAATCTGGAGGGGGGGAATCCTTTTTCTTCCAGTGACCTGGAATGTAGTGACTTGGCCCCACCCCCTGGATGCTAGTCTCTCCGGCTGGGGAGTGGTTCTAGAGGAAGCTACTGTCCAGGGGAAATGGTCTTGGATAGAGATTCATCTCCCCATCAACATTTTGGAAATTTGTGTAGTCGGGCTCTGAAATTCTGGATGCCCAGACTTCGGGGTCACCCTGTCAGGGTGCAATCTGACAATGCCACAACTGTGGCTTATGTCAACCATCAAGGAGGCACAGGGAGTTGATCAGCCCAGAAAGAGGTGGATATTATCCTGTCCTGGGAAAGTTTGTGCCATGCCTGTCAGCAGTGTTCATTCCAGGAATAGAGAAGTGGCAGGCAGATTTTTTAAACCATCAACAGATGTTTCCAGTGGAATGGTTCTTACATCCTGATATTTTTCAATTTATCTGCCTACGCTGGGGGGTCCCAGATGTAGATCTTTTGGCATCCAGTTTCAACAACAAGTTGGAGAGATTTGTGTCCAGGACCTTTCCTCCGGTACAGCTGATATCACGTTTGTTGCGCAGGGTCCAGCTAGAGGGGAAACCAGTAATTCTGGTAGCTCTGGCTTGGGCGAGGAGGGTTTGGTATGCACAAATCCAGGAGGTTGGCAGTGACGAGGCCTTGGGCCCTTCCACTGCATCTGAACCTACTCTCTCTCAAGATCCGATATTCCACCCTGCTGTACAGTCTCTAAATTTGACGGCTTGGCTATTGAAGCCTTAATCTTGGAAGAGCAGGGTGTATCTGGCCTCGCAGTTCATACACTGATAAACGCCAGGAAGCCAGTCTCTAGAAATATTTATTAATTACAGTGTTTGGAAATCCTACATTGCCTGGTGTAAAGCCAGGGAATGGCATCCCCGCACATATATTATCGGGAGAGTTCTATCCTTCCTTCAAACAGGGGTCGATTTGAAAGTAGCCCTGAGCACGATCAGAGGGCAGATTTCAGCTTTATCGATTTTTCTCCAGGAACCGATCGCTTCCCATTCATTGGTTCAAACCTTTGTCTGGGGAATATTGCGTTTGCTTCAACCAGTGAAGCCACCGTTGTGTCCTTGGGACTTAAATTTGGTGTTGGCAGTTTTGCAAAAACAGCCTTTTGAACCTCTGGAGCAGATTCCCCTGGTTCTTTTGACCAGAAAACTGGTCTTTTTGATTGCGATAACTTTGGCTAGAAGGGTATCGGAACTAGCAGCTCTTTCTTGTAAAGAGCCATTCTTGATATTTTATCAAGATAGGGTGATTTTACATCCTCACCCAGATCCTTTGCACAAGGTAGTGTTTGCCTTTCATTTGAATCAGAACATTATGCTACCTTCTTTTTTTCCAGTTTCTCACTCAGAGGAAAAGTTATTGCATTCTCTTGATGCAATGCGTGCACTTAAGATTTATTTACAGGAAACAGCTCAGATTTGTAAGACCAAGAGCTTGTTTGTACTGCCAGAAGGCCCCAGAAGGGGATTGGCAGCATCTAAATCTACAATTTCTTGTTGGATTTGTCAGGTTATTACTCAGGCGTATGGTTTTTAGTAGGAAAGGTTCCAATTTTTCCTGTAAAGGCACATTCTACCAGAGGAGTAGGTGCCTCTTGAGCACATCGGCATCAAGCCTCTATGGCTCGGATTTGCAAAGTCGTGACCTGGTTGTCGGTGCATACGTTCACTCGTTTCTATAGAGTGGATTGTTGGGACCCAGGAGGAGTCTGCTTTTGGCCGCAGTGTGCTGCAGACAGCAGTGTAATCCTTCTGTTCAGGGTCAGATGGCGGTATTTTTTTGGTGTGCCCCTACCCTCAGATGCATTGCTTTGGGACGTCCCATATGTTATGATTTATTGCTCTGTGGCCTGTGATGTAAGAAAAGCAAAATTGATTTTTAATTTATACTTCTATGGGGTCATTTATTGCTTGCTACAAAATTGAGATACTTCCTGTGTGGGAGGGGTTATATAGGGGAACCTCAATTCTGATTGCTTGCCAGTGTCCTTAACCTATAGGTGACTATATAACCCATATGTTATGATTTAGGGCTCTTTGTCCCGTGATGTACTTCAAGAAATGGATTTTACAGGTAAGTATGAATTAAAAATCAATTTTTTTCACTGTTACTTTAATTTTATTATTAAAAACAATTATTTTGTCATGTAGAGCAGCTCTAAGTGTCAAATACTGTAAGTTTGTCTCATTGCTTATTCTCTGATTTACACCTATGTTTTAAAATGCTCTTCAATGTGCCGTAGGCTGTGGATACTGCAATTAGCAAGAATTCTCAGAGACTTAAAAGGCTTTTTAAGGATTCCTCAACATTAAAAAGATTGAGGCAGGCTAGTCTGTTGTCTCCTAGTAGCTTGTCTGTTCCCCATTACTGACATATTAAAGCGTTTGTTACCTTAAAAAAAAAAAAAAACACAGATCCTGTTCCGTTAAAGCATGATATACAGCACAGTGCTTGTGCTGTGTCATTTGGCCCCCTGTATCACCTAAAAAACCTGGCTGATCATGCCAGTTTCTACCCTCCCCTCTGTACATTGACCATGGTGTATCACAGCTGCTGAGCCCTGACACCATGGTCAGTGTACATGCCTCCTTCATCCGCAGCCATCTGCAGGTCTCTTTTGTCAGCTCTTACTAGCGCCACTCTGCTCCCCTCCCCTCTGCTACAAAACTATGTGATCTTTACATCATCCCCTCTGTTAGATTACAACTTGTATTCTAGTTCCTCTCCGCCTACCTGGCTGACGTCAGAGGAAGTTCTTGGCCCCACCCCCTGGAGATGTCAGATGGGAGAGAAGAGGGCCGGGAGTCACATAAGCATCAATAGGAACTGTGAAAACAGTTAGAAATTGGCTTTTTTTTTTTTTTAAATAAAGCACAGGAACTAGAATACAGCTTGTAATCTAACAGAGGGGATGGTGTAAAGACAACATTGTGGCTTAACAACCACTTATTCTTGTTCTTCACAGTGTTTCTACTTAGAGGCAGCCATCCTAAATGACAAGCAGGGTTTTACTTATGCAAGAGCTGCCCCCTAATGCCTGGTAATTAGATGAGTGGTGTGGTAATGATTAAGAAGCAGCAGGAGAGAAAAGCACAGCTCATCAGAATGAATAAAGCAGGGAGACTCTTCTACTGCAGGTTCTCAGGGACTGTTTTCTCTCCAGCAAGACAAACAGTACATAGCACAGTAGTGGCATCACCTAATCTCAAGCTGGAGAGGGTTTAGCCCTGTCTTTGAGAATAGCAAGCTCTCATCAACTAATTTATTTCAGAAAAAAACTCCACTATTTTTAAAGTCATAAGAAACATCAAGGTGTTGATATAGGAGCTCAGCATTCAGATGTGAGTGCAAAGTCTACACTATAGAACCAGGTTGTATGCAATTGTTCTACTTTGTGGTTTGAAGAAGCCACAGCATCCTTTAAATTTTTGATTTTGTTCACTTTACTGAGGCAGAAGCCAACTGGCCAATTAAGTTAAAAAGTTACATAGTTAGTCAGGTTGAAAAAAGATACAAGTCTATCTGGTTCAAGCAATAAAAAACAAAAAACAGTAAAGAAGACCCAACCATACAATTCCATATACACAATCCTATACCCGCAGTTGATCCAGAGGAAGGCGAAAAACCCGAGCAAATCATGATCCAAATTGCTACAGCAGGGGAAAAATGTAATTCCTGATCCTCCGAGAGGCAATCAGATATTTCCTGGATCAACTTTACCTATAAATATTAGTACCCGTTTATATTATGTTCACCTAGGAAAGAATCCAGGCCTTTTTTAAAGCAATCTAGTGAGCTGGCCAGAATCACAACTGGAGGGAGTCTATTCCACATTTTCAAAGCTCTTACGGTGAAGAAACCTTTCCGTATTTGGAGACAAAATCTCTTTTCCTCTAGACGTAAAGAGTGCCCCCTTGTCCTCTGTAAAGACCCTAAAGTGAATAACTCAACACCAAGTTCACTATATGGACCCCTTATGTATTTATACATGTTGATCATATCCAGGGCTGCTGTTAGAAATCGTGGGGCCCCGTACAGACTACCTGGCAGGGCCCCCCCCAAGAAAATATTAAAGATATATTTAGCTAAAATTACAACAAAATCACTATTATCAGACATAAATATAACATAACTCACATAATTCCTGCTAAATCTAAAAAAAAAAACTCTGTTAAATAAAAAAGAAGATGAGATAAGAAAAATATTTAGGCTGGGCAGTTGGAGCTCAGTGATCAGAGAGAAACAAAGTTACAATTTACAAATAAACTCCTGAGCAGAGATAAGTGCTGGGTGGGAGGGGGGGGGGCACACAAGGGAGGGGGATTAGTGAGGGACAACTGTCTCTTTCTCAACAGATAAAAGCTGATAGCAGGGAGAGGAAAAGATCAGATTCAGGTGCTGGAGGAAGATTTCTGTATTTGTTGTCAATCACTAATCCCCCTCTCTGTGTGGGCCCCCCTGTGTGCTCGGGCCCCCTACAAGAGGGCTGGTGGTCCCCCCCTATCAGCGGCCCTGATCATATCCCCTCTTAATCTCCGCTTCTCAAGAGAGAATAAATTCAGTACCTCTAATCTTTCCTCATAGCTGAGCTCCTCCATGCTTCTTATCAGTTTGGCTGCCCTTCTCTGCAATTTAATAGCATGCAAGCTTTAGCTGCATTCAGGAGATGTATCAAGAATGATTATTTGTACTTTTTCAAAAGGTAAGGATATAAGATAGAGGAGGAATGCTGCTGGGTTGTGCATTGCAATATTTCAGGACAAATCCAAGTCAAAAAGTATAGCCTTTCATGGTACTGCTTCTGGCACAGTTAAAGTAACACTAAACGCTAATGTTTTTATACATCGATCATTATAAAATGTCAATTCTATCATGACTTTTTGTTTGTTTATGTAGCACCCTCCTAGGTAGGTGCTAGAGATTAAGTATAGTTTTGGCTCTGTCTGCCTATCAGAGGAGCAGAAGGCAAATTCTATATTGCTTTCTGCTTAACAGAGAACACGATCTGTGAGTTAGGTCTGCTCATGGTGCTCAGTGTGTGATTCATCTGGTCTGGGGAGTGTTCCTACTGGTCCAATAGGGAGGCATGTTGGACAGTGGAGGAAACTTGACCAATAGACACACAGGCTTTCCTACAGCCCCAGTGATTGGCACAGACTGCTGTCTCGGTGCATTGTCGGGTGTGGTATAAAAGCCAGGAGCACATGTGCTCGGGGTCTTTGGCTGGTGAGCAGAGTCCCGGAAGGACTGTGTCAGCTGCCTCCTCTTCTGCAGCAGTTGGTGTATGGTCACAGGCAGTCGGCCTGGTGAGCCAGAAGGAAGGAGCTGAAACCAGAGGTCCAGGAGAGCTGACTAGAGGGGTTGAGACACTGGAGAACCTGGAAAAAAAGTATTGCGAGTACAAGGGGATCATGTCCAAGGGCCTGACCAGGAAAGGGGCCATCCCGGAGTAGAGTAGTCAGAGGATGGGTATCAGCTGGTGGAGTGAAAGGGGGTGCTAGGGGAGTACCCTGAAGATAGTGTGCAACCAAGTCTTTTGTTCAGAGACTCAGTATCTACAATTCATCTAGTGGCAAGGTGAAATTAGCAGCCAGGCTGCATCTTCAGATAGAAGTTCTCAGAATTGTGAATAGTTCCAGTTCCGGAGTATCCCACTCTTCCCTTCTCCCATCCCTATTTAAAATAAAACAACAAAAACAACCAAAACCCCTAGACTGTTCAATGACTGAGCCGGAAGAGTAAAGTGTTAAGTTTCTGCATGCAGTTGCTAACGGTAACCCAGGGGGATCCGAAAAGTGAACAATCCAGAAGTCCTCTAGGGGGCAGTGCTACATTTAGAAAGTCTCTTACCATTGTTTTTAGGTCTTTTTTGTTCTGTGCACGCTCTCTATTCTCTATTGAAGCAACTCACTGCTATTAGGACCAGTTTACACCTGAATTACACAGAAATGCAGTCTGCATTACTGTGGAAGCCAGTGCGGTGCAATTTTTAGTTTTTTTAACAGACCAAGCTGTCCTGCAGATGTAGCAGTTATGAGGGTTGAGACAAACCATGTACCGCCAACATGGCTGCTTTTAATTTATTTATTGATTTTATTGCAGTTACTTATTTAGTAGAGTGAATTTACACATATTGTACATCCACATCAGTCCCTGCCCTCAAGAAGCTTACAATATAAGGTCCCTAACTCACATTCACACATACTAGGGCCAATTTAGACAGGAGCCAATTAACCTACCAGCATCTCTTTGGAGTGTGGGGAGGAAACTGGAGTACCCGGAGGAAACCCACACAGGCACAGGGAGAACATGCAAACTCTAGACAGGTAGTGCCCTGATTTGGATATGAACCAACAAACCTAGTGCTGCTAGGTGGAAGTGCTAACCTCTTAGCCACTGTGCTGTTCCATTGGAATGTTCCTAGACAACAGGAAAATGCATTTTTTTAAAAGTTTTTACTATTTTTTCCCAATAAAAAAAAAATACAGTACATATGTATAGTATATATTCAAATTTGTTACCAAATTGACACATAGCGAAGTGCATTCCTATAGTATTCAGACCCCCTTCCCTTTTGTTATGCTGCAGCCTGATAGTACAGTTTTTAAATTCATTTTTACTCATTAATCTACACTCAGTACTCCATAATGACAACATGAAAAAAAGAATTTTAGAAAAGTTTGAATTTATTAAAAAGAAAAAACTGAAATATCATATGTACTTAAAC
This sequence comes from Pelophylax lessonae, assembly GCF_965119305.1. NCBI lineage: Eukaryota > Metazoa > Chordata > Amphibia > Anura > Ranidae > Pelophylax > Pelophylax lessonae. The sequence continues at coordinate 189,106,969 of NC_138774.1, forward strand.
CGCTTGCCGACCATATACTGTGACCATATACTGTACATATACTGCATCAAGGCGGCTCTCCTGTGCTGGAGCATGTACCTAATATGTGATCAAGCACTTCCGGGTTTGGGGCGCACGCCGGCGGCGGCAGACCGTCCCCACTGTGATTAGACAGAGCAGGAGCTGATTGACAGGTAAGGCAGACTTCATGTCCGCCGAAACCTGCCAAAGCTTCAGTACACTGACAGAACAGCAGACTGCCTGTGTAAACAAGACAGATTGCCATTTTTTAACTACAGAAGACATGGATCCTGTGTCTCTGCTATGGAGAGGCACCGAGGAATGTCTTCTCCTAGTACAAACATCTCCCCCACAGTAGTAAAGCACATGTCAGGCACACATTTAACCCTTTGATCGGCCCTGATGTTAACCCCTTCCTCGTCAGTGTCATTAGTACAGTAATGGTTAGCATTATTTTAGCACTGATCACTGTATTGGTGTCACTGGTCCCCAAAAAAGTGTTGAAAGTGTCAGTTAATGTCCCGACTGGCCGCAGAAATATTGCGGTCCCACTATAAGTCGATGATCGCCGCCATTACTAGTTAAAAAAAAATAAAAAATCCCATTGTTTTGGAGCTATACCTTTTGCACAAACCAATCAATATATGCTTACTGGGATTTTTTTTTTACCAAAAATATGTAACAGAACATATTGGCCTAAATTTATGAAGACATTTTTTTACATTTTTTATTAGATAGGTTTTATATCAGAAAGTAAAAAATATTTTTTTTTTCAAAATTGTCGGTATTTTTTTGTTTATAGCGCAAAAAATAAAAATTGCAGAGGTGATCAAGTACCACCAGAAGAAAGCTCTATTTGTGGGGAAAAAAGAACATACATTTTGTTTGGTTACAGCGGCACACGACGACACAAATTATCAGTTAAAGTATTGCAGTGCGGTATTGCAAAACAAGGCCTAGTCATAAAAGGGGTAAACCTTCCGGAGCTGAAGCGGTTAAAGTGTAGGTAAACCCATCAATTTATTAATTTCAAAGAACAGTTACATTCCTGGCATGCCGGAAATGCTATCGCGCACATCGGTTGTGCTCTCAACCAAACTGTCAAACCATCCAATGCCTGGTTTCAGAACTGATCCCATGTGTATCATCATGGCAAGTTGAAGATGAAACAGAGGCTAAGATGGCAACTTCCTTGGCTTAAAACGATAGGAGGGTTTACTTCCACTTTAAATATTTATACCCTTTACTCAGTAATTTGTTGAAGCACCTTTGGCAGCAATTACAGCCTCGAGTCTTTCTAGGAATGACGGGACAATCTTTGCACATCTGGATTATACAATTTTTTGCCGTTCTGCTTTGCATATCCTCTCAAACTCAGTCAGGTTGGATGGGGACAGTCAGTGGTAAGCTATTTTCAGGTCTCTTCAGAGATGTTCAATAGGGTTCAAGTCAGGGCTCTGGCTGGGCCACTCTAGGACATTCACAGTGTAGTCCCTGAGCCACTCCTGTGTTGTCTTGGCTGTGTGCCTAGGATCGTTGTCATGTTGAAAGGTGAACCTTCGGCCCAGTCTGAGGTCCTGAGTGCTGTGGAACAGGTTTTTATTAAGAATGTTTCTGTACTTTGCTCCATTCAACTTTCCCCCAACCCTGACCAGTCTTTTAGTCCCTGCTGCTGAAAAACACCTCCACAGCATGATGCTGCCACCACCATGCTTCACTGTTGGGATAGTATTGGGCAGGTGATGAGTGATGCCCTATTTCCTCCAGAAATAACGTTTACAATGGAGACCAAACTGTTCAATCTTGGTCTCATCAGACCAGAGAACCTTGTTCCTCACAATCTGAGAGTCCTTCAGGTGCTGTTTTGAAAAGTCCAAGAGGAGAGGCTTCTGGGCTTTATGGTAGAGTGGCTAGACAGATTGGTGGAGGGCTGCAGTGATGGTTGTCCTTTTTGAACTTTGTCCCATCTCCACACAGGATCTCTGGAGCTCAGTCACAGTGACCATCGGGTTCTTGGTCACCTCTCTTACAAAGGTCCATCTATCCCGATTGCTCAGTTTGGCCAGGCAACTGGCTCACGGAAGAGTCCTGGCTGTGCCAAACTTCTTCCATTTGAGAATTATGTGAGGTTAATCCACCATGTTTGTTTTTTATGGGATAAGCTGTGGTAAATGTAAGGTTAATCCGTCATCTTGGTTAGGTTTTGATCCAGCCATTATGGGGTTAATCTGTCATGTTTGCTATTAAAGGAGGATACTGTTTCCGCCCAAATCATCTTTTGGAAGAAGTCAGTAAAGGTGAAACATGACGGGATGTGGATGGGCGTAAACAGGGAGTGAGTTTACTGATTCACTGTACATACAACAGTCATGTGAATTATATCATATGTGATATGCTAAGTTTCAAGAATTTGTCTGGTGAGCCTCATTACATATGAAATAAAATATAGAGTTTTCGGTTTTATTAGGTCAGCCATACACGGAGCAAATTTCTTTTTTGGCAACCATGGGTTGCTGGAAAAAAAATTTGCTCGATTTGTACATCAACACAGAGACCGTTGATGTGGAAATCCCTCCTTTTTGACCATTGTCTTCTCCCATGGGGAAAACATCCCCGTTGGGAGAAGACAGTGATTATCCATAGCGGCTATAACAGCCACTAGCGCTAATCGCAAGAGAGCCTGCCAAGCTGGTTGTACCCTAGTTGATCGATCAATTTGGTACATTAACAGTTCAAATATATGGCCGGCCTTACACTATTAGAAGCATTTGCTTTCTTTCATTAACCTATTATCACACTGAAAACAGCGTTCAGAAGGAGAGGTGTTTGTTGAAAACTGGTCTGCATGTTGTTCTAAAGTGCACTATTGATAATACTGTACTATATATTTTTAAGTGGAAAGAAGACACAAGAGTGGACTTTGTATTTCTAAAATGACTTCAAAGTTTCTTGGGACTGAATGCACTAGACTTTGTTTAACCACTTCGTCTCTGGAACATTTACCCCCTGACCAGGCCATGTTTTGTTTTTTGGCACTGTGTTACTTTAACTGACAATTGCGCAATCATACAAAGCTGTACCTAAATTAAATTTATATCATTTTTTTTCACACAAATAGAGCTTTCTTTTGGTGGTATCTGATCATACTGGGTTTTTTTCCTCGCTATAAACAAAAAAAGACCGATAATTTTGAAAAAAAAAAAAAAACTAATATTTTTTTACTTTCAGGTATAAAACATATCCAATAAAAATATTTAAACCTCAAACTTCTTCATAAATTTAGGTTAATATGTATTCTGCTACATATTTATGGTAAAAAAAGAAATCCCAATAAGCATATATTGATAGGTTTCCACTAAAGTTATAGCATCAACAAACTATGGTATATACAGTATACTGGAATTTCTATTATTTTTTTTTTTTTTATACCAGTAATGGCAGCAATTAGCGACTTATAGCAGGACTGCGATAGTATGGCAGGGATATGACACTAAATGACACTTTATGGGAACCAGTGACACTAATACAGTGATCATGGCTAAAAATATGCACAGTCACTGTACTAATGACACTGGCTGAAAAGGGGTTAACATCTAGGACAATCAAAGGAGTTAAATGTGTGTCAAAATGCAAAAAATACAAATCTTTATTGAAAAAAATATACAACACAAATCCGAAGAAATTGCCAAAACCCAGAACCCCAAAGTTAATTCACACCAACTAACATGCCACCGGTATCTTCACTAGAGTTCAACTTGATTAATTGAAAAAAAAAAAAGAGGATATGGATCTAGTGAATTAAGAACAGGAACACTCCTGGTGTCTAAATACTCTTGTCCTCAAAAATAACATCCAGAAGTTGCAAAAAGTTGAACATAAAGGAAAAGATACAGTTCAAAAAGCTTGAGGTAATGAATATGGATAGTGAGATCAGCCCTTGATCAAACTAATTGGCATAGATTATGGCAGAGCAATGACTTCCTGAAGAAGAAATGGATAATTATTTTAGGCACTGATGCAGGGGTGCATCCCCTGGTGATGCAAATTGACTATTTGTCTAGAGCAAGTCTGGCTGCACCTGATTTAACGACAAATGGTTTATCCTGTGTGTGACTCCACATCAGCTGGATATAGATATAGGCACTGAGGTCTCAGATATTGCAGTCAATTTAGGAAATAAACCAAACAGTCTTAGATTCAGTGTATTGCAAAGTCAGACAGGAAGGAAAAAACTGAAGTGCCAAATGGCTTCTCACCATTCTTGCATATCCAGGTAGCATCCACCTTCTGCCTGAAAGTCCATAAGCCTCTTATGTGGAAAGTCACTGCACATTCAATTCAGCCATTTCAAAGAGACTATACTTCAAAGTCTCCAGGCTTGCGTCCATCAGGGCTACTTCCATATTAGTGGCTGGCGTAGAGCACCTAGCGTGAGCCAGAACTAGCTCAGACCTCAGGTGGAAAGCACATTGGAACGTAGGGCTCTGTGCGCTTCTAACGTCAATGTCACGTACGCTTCATCAGGACGTGATGCCGCTCTCATTTTATGTCTATTTATAGTGGTACACCCACTTAACAAATCGAGGGCGGCCGCGTCAAGAAGAACACCATTTAGTGGTGAAAGTGAAACCTTAAGATTTCATTGGAGATATTACATAGTCAAAACCTACAGCATTTTTCCCCTTATTCATCTCGGAGGTATCCATCCGCCGGACAGCGACTTAAAGAAAAACGCCATTCACGATCCTTCAAGACAGACACCTATATATACTATGACTAAGAAAGAATAGAAAAGACAATAAAAATAGAGATAAAGATTTAAATAAAATAAGAATGGAGAGATAACAGAGTAGTTTAGATTAAGGTTCCAGGAAGACCTTTAGGCTCATTTCATTGTTTACCCCTTGGGGGCCAAAGTGTCAAGCCTAAGGCCCCTTTCACACGGCTCTGTTCCTTCGATGGAGCCGTTCTGCTCAGCGGGGCATTGATCCGCCGATCCCCGCTGAGCAGGCGGATGACAGCTCCGACTCCGTTCTGTGTGCGGAGACGGAGGTGTCAGATCCCCGCTGTCCCCTATGGGGGAATCGGATGAGAACGGACCGCCTGTCCGTTCTCATCCGATACGATAGACGGATGGAAAATAGGGTTTCCATCCATCCGGATTTGACGGACAGGATCGGATCGGATGTCAGCGGACATGTCTCCGCTGACATCCGCTGCCCCATAGAGATGCATGGGGCATCCGTTCAGATCCGCCTGAAAAACTGGCAGGTGGATCTGAACGGTCCACATGTGTGAAAGGGGCCTAAAGATCCACAATTTTTCCTTTCAAAGCAGGATAGTATCAAAATCTCCTCTACGACTGGAGATTTGTAGAACAAAGAATCCTTTTACTTTTAACCCTATCGGCTACCCCCATGTTCAGCAGCAAAATGTAGGCCTATAGGTGTTTCCTCCTTCAATTTGATACTCTTTAGATGTTCACCAAATTGCACACGTAACTGACGCTTAGTTTTGCCAATATACATTTTCTTACAAGGGCACTCCAGAATATAGAGTACCCTTGAGGTAGCACAGTTAATAAATTGTTTTATCTCAAATCTCTTTTGCCCAGCAGAGTAAAAGAACGAATTAGATCTATCCACAAATTTGCACATAATACAGTGACTACAGGCAAACATCCCCTTCAGATCTGGGAGATCCATGAGCCAGTTTTTATTGGTAGTCCACTGAAATTCAGATTGTACCAACGTATCTTTTAGATTTGTGGCCCATCTCGCAACCATCATTGGTTTTTTCAATAAAGATTTGTATTTTTTGCATTTTTTACACTGTTGTTGGTCCTCCTTTACAACTACTCTGTCCTGTCATCCTCCTCGCCGATCAGAAGGTGGCGGAGGTCAATCATTGGCTGGCACCCGCTAATCGGCTTGTGCTGTGACTAATCACAGCAGAGCCAAAGTTGTGGGCACACATCCCCTACCCAAAAGTGCTGGATCATGTATCTAATATAGGAGAGCAGCTCTGCCACCATACTCCTACGTTGAGGCTGTTGGCAAGCAGTTAAATACATTTTATTTTTTTTTTACTTTGAACACTGTGGACTTTATTTTATATATATTTTTTCACAATTTTTTTGTTTATACTGTATGTTTTTCACAGTGCTTCTAGTGATTTGAGCCCTATATTGATCAATTACTGTATGATATTTTTAAAATTCTGTTCTCACTTTGTCATTATGGGGTACCGAGTGTAGATTATTGAGAAAACAAAAAGAAATTAAACAACTGTCATATCAGGCTGCAACATAACAAAATTGAAAAAAAGTGAAGGGGGTCTGAATACTTTATGAATGCACTGTACATTGAAATCAGTCCCTGTTCTCAAGGAGTTTACAACCTAAGGTCCCTAACTTACATTTATTCATGTAAAAACCTTTATCTAAAAAGGTGCTTGTAAAAAAAAAAAAAAAACGTGCTTATAAAGTGTTAGCTGGAGATTGGCTTCAGTTTGTCAAGTAGTACATCTAAAACTCCCCTCTGCCCAGATCACCTAGTGAAAACAGAGGAAAAAAGCCTAGAAAAAGAAAACTAATGCAGCCACCACATCTAAAGATTTGTAAGCTGAAATAGATTACAATTTTGGTTGTGGGTTTAATACCACTTTAAAATATTTTACTCTGGAAATAATTCTCTACACACTTCCAATACTATGTGCATTACATGTTGAAGCAATTGAGGTGTCCATGCAAGCTATTCTGCATTTTGGTTCAAACAGAGCCTTATGTGTGGAAAAGTTCATATCACAACGGTTTACAGAAATGACCACATGTGATTATAATTATTCTATGGAAATATACAGTGGGTATAGAAAAGAATCACCCCCCTTTAACCACTTGCCGACTGCCTAAAGACGATTTACGTCGGCAGTCAGCCCCTCACAGGCAAAGCTAGCCTGTGAGGCTCTAGGGAGCGAGCGCACCCCGCTGGAGGCGCGCTCCCGCTCGCTCATGGACCCCCCCCCCCGCGCGTGTGCCCGACGGACCCGATGTCCGCCGGGCACTCACGATCGTCGGTTACAGTGGGAGAAAGGCAGGCGGCTAATGTAAACACAGCCACCTGTCATTCTCCCTTGTGTAAGAATTAAGCTCACACGGTTCTGCTATGTAGGACCGTTGATCTCTATTCTTACACCTCAAGCCACATCCAATCACAGTTAGAAGCACGCCCCTAGGGACACACTTAACCCCTCCCTCTCAGTGTAATTTTTACAGTAACAGTGCATATGTATAGCACTGATTTACTGTAGTAATGTCACTGGTAACCCCAAAAGTGTCAAAAATGTCAGTCAAGGGTCTGATCTGTCCGCCGCAATGTCGCAGTCCCGCAAAAAAAAAAAAAAAAAAATCGCAGATCGCCGCCATTACTCGTTAAAAAAAAACAACAAAAATGACAAAAATCTTTCCCTTAATTAGTAAACGCAATAACTTTTGCGCAAACCAATCAAAATACGCTTTTTGCGATTTTTTTTTTTTACCAAACATATGTAGCATAAAACAAATTGGCCTAAAATGTTAAAAAATTTTGATTTTTACATTTTTTTGGGGGGAATTTCATATAAAAAAATGTGAAAAATATTGTTATTTTTGCAAAATTTACGCTCTTTTTTTGTTTATAGCGCATGATCAAAAAAAAAAAATCGCACAGGTGATCAAATACCACCAAAAGAAAGGTCTGTTTGTGGGAAAAAAAGGACGTCAAATTTGTTTAGGTATGGCGTCGCACATCCGCGCAATTGTCCGTTAAAGTCACGCAGTACCGAATCGCAAAATAGACCCTGGGCCTTTGAAGCCTAAAATGAAGACAACCTTAAAAAAACGGAGCTTGAAGATTCTGAGGCTAAATGGAAAAAGCTGTTATAGTCAGAAGAGACTAAAATGTAATTATTTGGCCTCAACACCAAATTTTATGTATGGTGGAAATCCAGTACAGCTCAACATCCTAGTAGCACCATTCCTACAGTAAAGCATGGAGGTGGTAATATCCTGACATGGGGATGTTTCTCTGCAGCAGGAACTGGAGCACTTGTCAGGATAGAAGAAAAATGGATGAGACAAAATACAGTCAGTCAAATTCTTGAGGAAAATCTGCTGCCTCTGCCAGAAAGTGGTCAATGGGAAGAAGGTTTACCTTCCAACATGACAATGACCCAAAGCACACAGCAAAAAATAACCACACAGTGATTGAAGGAGAAAAATGTGAATGTCCTTGCATGGCTTAGTCAGAGACCAGACTTAAACCCCATTAAAAATCTGTGGAATGACCCTTTTTTGCAATCTACATTATTAAGCATGCCATACACAACTCGATTAATCAACTGCTGCATTGGATAAAATTTGAGTACTGTAGTTGGTGGCCCTGTCGGCACCACCTAGGACCGTAAACTTCAACTGAAAGATGCAGTCACTGTTTGGGTACTCAGACAGCCGCAGATGCTGACTGTCTGAAAATCTAAACATACAGTGCATCCGGAAAGTATTCACAGCGCTTTAATTTTTCCACAGCTTTTTATGTTACAGCCTTATTACAAAATGGATTAATTATTTTCCTCAAAATTCTACAAACAATACCCCATAATGACAATGTGAAATAAGTTTGTTTGAAACCTTTGTAAACTATTTAATAAATTAAAAAAAAGTCACATGTACATAAGTATTTACAGCCTTTGCTATGACACTCAAAACTGAGCTCAGGGGCATCCGGCTTCCACTGATCATCCTTGAGATGTTTCTACAACTTGATTGGAGTCCACCAGTGGTAAATTCAGTTGATTGGACATGATTTGGAATAGCACACACCTGTCTATATAAGGTCCCATAGTTAAAAGTGCATGTCAGAGCACAAACCAAGCCATGAAGTCCAAGGCTGTGTCTATAGACCCCCGAGACAGTATTATATCGAGGCACGGATCTGGGAAAGGGTACAGAAAAATGTCTGCAGCATTGAAGGTCCCAATGAGCACCGAGGCTTCCATCATCCGTAAATGGAAGAAGTTTGGAACCACCAGGACTCTTCCTAGAGCGGGCCGCCCAGCCAAACTGAGGGATTGGGGGAGAAGGGCCTTAGTCGGGGAGATGACCAAGAACCTAATGGTCACTCTGACAGAGCTCCAGCATTTTTCTGTGGAGAGAGGAGAACCTTCCAGAAAAAAATCCATCTCCGCAGCACTTCACCAATCAGGCCTGTATGGTAAAGTGGCCAGATGGAAGCCACTCCTCAGTAAAAGGCACGTGATCGGCCTGGCTGGAGTTTGCCAAAAGGTACCTGAAGGACTCTTAGACCATGAGATATAAAATTCTCTGGTCCGATGAAACAAAGATTAAACTCTTTGGCCTGAATGGCAAGCATCATGCCTAGAGGAAACCAGGTACCTCTCATCACCTGGCCAATACCATCCCTACAGTGAAGCATGGATGTGGCAGCATCATGTTGTGGGGAGGTTTTTCAGTGGCAGGAACTGGGAGACTAGTCAGGATTGAGGGAAAGATTATTGCAGCAACGTACAGAGGAATCGTTGATGAAAACCTGCTCCAGAGCACTCCGGACCTCAGACTGGGGTGAAGGTTCATCTTCCAACAGGACAACGACCCTAAGCAAACAGCAATGATAACAAAGGAGCGGCTATGGGACAACTCTGCGAATGTCTTTGAGAGGCCCAGCCAAAGTCCAGACTTGAACCTGATTGAACATCTCTGGGGAGATGTGAAAATTGCTGTGCACCGACGCTCCCTATCAAACTTGATGGAGCTTGAGAGGTCCTGCAAATAAGAATGGAGGAAACTGCCCAAAAATAGGCGTGCCAAGCTGTAGCACGTGCGGCTGTAATTGGTGCTAAAGGTGCTTCAACAAAGTGTTGAACAAAGGCTGTAAATACTTATGTACATGTGATTTTTTTCATTTTTTATCTTTAATAAATTTGCAAAGATTTCAAACAAACTTATTTTATGTTGTCATTATGGGGTATTGTTTGTAAAATTTTGAGGAAAAAAATGAATTCAATCCATTTTAGAATAAGGCTGTAACATAACAAAATGTGGAAAAAGTGAAGCGCTGCAAATATTTTCCAGATGCACTGTATAGCTATCGTTATAACATTTAGTACTTTAAAGTGCTAAAGTGGCAAATACTATACAACACCCATTGAATTATATTAATTTACTTTATTTTGTCTGTAGTGGTTCAGGAGTGTATATATTTTATGTATATTTGGATGTCTTCATGCAAAATTGCTTTTAGAGGAATATTAATAAAGATATTTTCCCAACTATTCCTATTCAACTATATCACTTTTAAGCTGGCCATACATGGGTTCGTTTTTTCATACAGCCAGAGGGTTGAACAAATAAAACTGACCCGATTCCCCCATTCGCACATTCGATGTGGATGTGGGAATTCTCCCTGCGGTGTCTTTGCATTTTGACAGTTGGACTTCTCCACTGTCAAAATACACTGCTTAGCACTGCAGCCAATAGGCTGTAAGCAGTGATTGAATGGAATTTTTTTTTTTGGCAGGACTATCTATGAGATGTCGATAGATAGATCACCTTCTCATGAACAGAACAGCCATTGATGGATCGAAATTCAGCAACAGCCAAAAGATGGATCAAAACTCAGCTGGTTCAACAGGAACCGGTCAAATTGAAATCCATATATGGCTAGCTTTAGGCTTGCCACACGTTACAATTTGATTGTACAATCTCCTTCAGATCTACCAACAACTATGTAGTGCAAGGGTCTGCCTGATTGGATAAAACAAATAATTGGATAGATTATGTGGTAAATCTGATATTGAGTGTACAAAGACATCCCTACATTCTATTTTTGGAGTACAGACTAGTAGCTGTATAATTCACAATGGTGATAAGTAGGAAAGTTGAACGTATTATTTTCTCTATAATCGTAAGGAATAGGTGGTGAATAAGATAAAACTAATCAACCCACTCACCCAGCGCTATATTGAAACAAACAATACATTTTATAGAAATCTAATTCCCTTACGAGAAAAGTGAAGCAGCTGCTATAATAGTCGAGCTAAAGCTCCAATGATAACTTAGTGCACCTCTACCGCACCACTGTCTGAAGCCCCCTCAGCAATTCACACTCACCAGATGCAACTGTTACTGCGCCTTTATCCAATCACTTTAAGGCTTATGCCACCTGGAAGTTCCAAGTCCTGCTGCTCACCAAGACAGAATGATCCAGATGATATTCAGCCAAGGTCACCTTTGCTGGTCCAATGTGAATATCCAAGTCCTCCCAAGTTATCCCCTCGGAAGAGAAGTAGGGGGGTTACAGGTACATTCTTGAGGTCTGTACGTTTCCTCTGGATTCCGTGGTTATCAGATCCTGCTTATACAATCCAACTGAAGAAGTTGCAAAGCAGGCAAGGAGCTCAGAGGTGAAGTTTAGTCCAGCAGGGTGTCTTCAAAACCCATGATGGGCTGTGATAGTCCACAATGAGAGGTGCTGAGCTGGGTGACAATCTTCAGGGTGCTGAGCTAAGAGGAGGATAGGATGTCCTTCCTTACATAGCGACACCCAACTCATTCATTGGTGTCAGTGCAGCACCCAGCAGATCACAGAGGGGATCTGATCTCCAGACAGAGCAGTGTATCTCCAGCAAACTGTCTCGTATTATTTTCTCTATTGCAAAGCAATCAAAACCTGACAGAGAAGTTAAAGCGGAGTTCCACTCAAAAGTGGAACTTCCGCTTATCTGTAAAACCATAAAAATAGAGAGAAAACAAGAAGAGGCCAAAATTGACCTTCCTGTTACGCACTAACAGTAGGACTTTAAGGGATGTGGATTTGTCACAAAATGGTGAACATCAAATAAACTTGATTTGATAAAAAAAAGTCAAATTCCTGACCCTGTCGCTTCCGATAGAACCGGCCTCTTAAGACGCCGGATGGGCTGGGATGCCGGAGATGATTCCAAGCGGCGTAAATGGCGGATTACCCATCTGATCATAAAAGGTTTTACTTGTTTGGAGATCTACCCTCAACTATGACTATTAGGGGAAAAGGGTTGCCGGATAATGCTATATTTGCACCTAGAGGCCCTATATACAGGGTAGGGGGAGTTTTCCCCACCCCCCTTTTTTGTTATCAGGGCTGAGTACTGGATTTTTGGGCATTGACGTTTTATCGCTGCCACATTATGCTTGCTATAGCAGCATCTTGGGCTCCTAGGAATCTATCCCCAGTAAAATACTGATTATTATTATAACAAAAAATTGACAGCTTTAATATAAATTGTAGATGGGGATGGCTCCCATGATGGGATAGCTGAGAGTTGGATATTTCTATTTTTTATATTTTGATTTGTACCTCTTACTTTATATATCTTTTTTTTATCCACTATGTTTTATAGATTTGAGACCTTGAATATGCTATCCACCATAGATAGCACAACTCTAGCCCCCTGCCGTGTTCAGCCTTACTGGTATCTCTGCCCGTCTTGTCGTTTTGGGTATGGTCCGGTGCACACCTAGCCCACCCTGGCCGGTATCCACACTGTTCAGTGGCTTTCAGTTGCTCTAGAGTTCTGGGTTCTGTATCTTGCCTGAGCTCAAAGAAACTAAATACAAAAAGATTTTGATTATGTGTTATGGTGAGAACTTTTATGATTACTCTCTACAAATGTATGTTGTTTTCATTTGATCTGATATGTATATTTTGAATGATTATGTTCTTTTCATGACATATATATTTTTCTTAAGTTTATAGAAACATGGGTCAACTGATGAAGCAATTGATGAACAGTATGTTCTGCGAAACGCGTAGGCCCGCCTTATCATGTTTCTATACTCAGCAATGATATTCTGTATTGATGTTGATGGTACCTTTGTCTTTATATGTATAGTCTTTTTATGAAATATTTTTTCCAATATTGTATTAATAAAATTTGACTTTTTTTTATCAAATCAAGTTTATGATGTTCACCATTTTGTGACAACTCCACATCATTTAAAGTCCTACTGTTAGTGGGTAAAAGGAGGGTCGATTTTGGCCTCCTCTTGTTTTCTCTCTATTTTTATGGTTTTATGGATTAATTATGGTTGCAAATGTGATCAGTTGTCTCTAGAACTTATATTCAATATTTTATTTTGCTTATCTGTCTCCTCCCCCCCTCCGGTACCACAATGGCACCTTTCAGGGGGGAGGGGGAAGCAGGTACCTGTTTTTTTCAGTTCACACTGCCATAGGCGATACGCAGGGGGTGTCAATTAAAAGTTAGCGACACCCCCAGTTGCGATCGCATATCGCAGTGCGATCTGCAAGTTCGCACAGAATCTGATCGCACTAGTGTGAACCACTATGCGATCCGATTCTGCTGCGGATAAAAAAAAGGGTCAGGTGCATGTTTAGTGCTGATGCGGTCCGAATTCAGCCATACAAACTGTATGGCTGAAATTTGTACCGTACATGAGATTGCATGTAATTTAGGAGCAGTGCGCTCCAATTACATGCAATCTCCGTGATCGCACTATTGTGAACCGGGGCTTAAGCTTTCAGGTAGGCAGGCTAGTCATCAGCTTTATTTTAAATACATTTAGGCTCGGTTCACACTGGGGCGGCACGACTCTTCGGGGGCGACTTGTGCACCACGACTTCGGATCGACTTGCATGGACTTCACATAATGGAAGTCTATGCAAGTCGCTCCGAGGTGGCCCCGAAGTAGTACAGGACCCTTTTTCTAAGTCAGAGCTACTTGTGTCGCTCCTATTAGAACGGGTCCTGTAGCAGTCAATGGACCGCGAGGGAGCGCGACTTGTCAGGCTGACAAGTCGCCTGACAAGTCGCGCTGGTGTGAATGGAGCCGTAGTCACAATGTATTGATTTGCTGCCTACGAAGTATACAAAAGTTTTGAAGTCCGTCATAACAGTATGTTTGTCAAACTATACAAGCCCTGATAAAGCTGGCTATTCTTTAGTTAAGATATGACATGTGTGGGTTGGCTGATCATGTTAAAAAAAAACAAACATTCGAGGACAGATAAAGAAGGTTTTAGCTCATAGAGAGAGTGGGAATCCGACATGCAGGGACAAAACCATGCTAAAATACAAAATACCTTTCCAGACACTTTCTAAATATATAGATTTCTAATTAGGAAAATATCTTTGGTATGCAGTTACTTTTCCTGGTTTTATCATATCTTTTATGATCTTTTTTATTCCACACCGACTTTATTGAAAACTCTTATGATTTTTCAGTTTTATTCCTGATAAGAGGACTAATAGGGCCATGGATATCGGCCAATTCACAGACTGAAGAAGAGCAAATCTCTCCCGTACTATTCCATCACAGACCAAGTCAAGCCTTCAAAAATCTACTACGTGAGGCCCTCTTCACACCTGAGCGTTTTTAAGCTTGTAAAACGCTCATCTCTGAAGTCTCAAAATGCCCAACAAACAAAATCCCATTCATTTCAATGGCCCCTGTTCACATTTGAGCGTTTTGTCGCCTGAAGCAAAACGCTTGAAGCTCAAAAAAGTACATGAGCTTCTTTTTTGGCAGATTAGAAGCGTTTTTGTTAGATGTTAACGTCTGCCTTCAAACACCTGCACAAAACACCTGAAAAAAACGCCTGAAAAGCGCGTGAAAAAATGCCTGAAAAAACGCCTGAAAATGATACGCTTAGGTGTGAATGGAGCCTGAGGGAATTCTGTATTGACTTTGGGCTCTAGCAAATATTTGGCCACCCCTAATTTTCATGAGGAGACTGGAGCAGCAGATAAAAGAATGTTTTTGTGCGGTAATAGCTCCGATATCAGACTGAACACGAGTCTGTATTTAAATCTATGCCTAAAATAAGATGGGTGAAAAGCACCACATCCCAGGTTGTAAAGAATTGCAAGCGCAGACATGCACAGCTGAGGCAGACATGCTGTGATTTGTAGTTCCCCTGCAGATATGAGCAAAATCTAGCAGACCACGCTGCTAATTGTAGTTGTTCGCCAACTTAAATTCTGAAGAATGCTGACTACTCAAAAAGTAAACAAAGAGTGCTTCAAAAAATTGCAGCTCTTCGTTTGAGTGTGACAAAGTTTACAAAGACATTAAGTATTAGGAATACAAAATGGACTGACCTTAATGTAGGTATTTGGGGTCCAGTATTAGGGTCCAGTGGTCTTTTCCAGTGCCATGTGAGTGTTCCAGGGAGACACGGGGAGAGGGTGTCAGGCTGTGCACAGATTGGGTGCTGGGAGGAGCTGTCTGTCTGTCTGTCTCTCTGTCTGTGGGATACTTCCTCCTGTGCATTCCACAGTGCAAGAGTGTCAACCCAGTTCCTGAGAGTCACATGACAGGGGCTGGAGTAAATGTAGACGTACCTGGATGGCAAAAATCATTACAATGAATGCTATGCAGGACAATGATATTCTGTCTGGCAATAAACACTGTAAAAATCAATCATAAGAGTAAAAGGTATAGTAAAGACACTCTGTGCGGTGTCTGACTTAAATAAAGTTTAATGAAAGATTATAGCAGCATTATATAGGGGATCGCTGTAGCCCAGCCACTTCCAGCTAAATTGATAAATTCCACAACTGAGAGACTGGACTGCAGAGCTTACAATTTAGGCCTCATGTACACAGGCTTATGAGAATAAGTCAGAATCTGGCAGAAAAAAAAAAGAACGCCTCTAATGTTAAAATATGTATGTGTGTTTATGTGCGTATGGCGTTTGAATGTAAAGGCATTCTACTTGGCAGAATAATAATTTATTCTGGCCATTGATATATATTCACAGACATACGCATGCGTTTAGATGCATTTGCGCATGTTTTTTATGGGTAAAAGCTCCTTTGGGAATACATTTACAGGCATTCGCTTGTGTTTAGATGCGTTTACGCATGGTTTTTCTGGGTAAAAACTCTTTTGGGAATACATTTACAGGCATACGCGTGCGTTTAGATGCATTTACGCATGTTTTTTCCTGGGTAAAGGCTCCTTTGGGAATACATTTAAAGGCATACGCATGCGTTTAGATGCATTTACCCATGTTTTTTCTGGGTAAAAGCTCCTTTGGGAATACATTTAAAGGCATATGCATGCGTTTAGATGCATTTACCCATGTTTTTTCTGGGTAAAAGCTCCTTTGAGAATACATTTACAGGCATTTGCGTGAGTTTAGATGCATTTACACATGTTTTTTCTGGGTAAAAGCTCCTTTGGGAATACATTTATAGGCATACGCGTAAGTTTAGATGCATTTACCTATGTTTTTTCTGGGTAAAAGCTCCTTTGAGAATACATTTACAGGCACTCTCATGCGTTTAGATGCATTTACCCATGTTTTTTCTGGGTAAAAGCTCCTTTGGGAATACATTTACAGGCATACGCGTGCGTTTAAAAGCATTTACGCATGTTTTTTCTGGGTAAAAGCTCTTTTGAGATTACATTTACAGGCATTCGCGTGCGTTTAGATGCATTTACGCAGGTTTTTTTCTGGATAAAAGCTCCTTTGAGAATACATTTACAGGCATACGCGTACGTTTAGATGCATTTACGCATTTTTTTTCTGGATAAAAGCCACTGGCGCTTTTTTTTCCCTGCCTGTAAAGGCGTCTCTTAATATACGCCTGTAAACGCTTATATGAGCATGGTCACACAGGCTAACATAAAGGGTGCTTTTAAAAGCATTTAGAAAAAAACAACAAACGCCTGCATAAGCGGCATTTTTTTAGGCTCTGTGTGCACGAGACCTTCCTGCTTGCTTGAAGGAGTTACAACCAAAATAAAAACAGTTTATTCAGTATGATACATTGTAACAAATGTGACTGTTTAAGTTCACTTCACATATGTGCGACAGGGAATGCATGCGACTCATAGGCAAAACGCGCTGTTCTTTAGCAGATTATTTTTGAATGGTATCCCAAATGCTGTGCGTTTTTGAGTGCCCGAAACTCCATGGTGCTGCAGCAGCATGCGGTTCCATGCAACAGCATTTTAAAAAAAAGAGTCAGGGACCTTTTCCCAGCGTTTCCCGTAGGTACAGCAGCCCATTCAAATTAATAAGCTGCTGTGCCCATGCAAAAACGTGCCACGAAGGACCCGCACATGTGTAAATCTACCATTAAAAAGAAACTTTGAATCAGACAGACCTATGTAAAAGAGTTTTGTTGAGAGAAGAAGAGTAAAGTATTATAACTGTACAGCTCTAGGAAGCACAGTCTGTATACGGTACCTAACAAACATGACTGTCTACATTGTACAGATATAACTACAAACTATACACAAAAACAAGGTTTATAAAGTTCCAACTTACGTTTACAAATTGAATAATTTCAGGTCCATCACCGTCAGGTACCTCTACAGCAAACAAACAAAAAACAATACAAGCGTCAAAAAGACTGTAGCTGTTCTTAGAGCCAGTATATGTCAGTATAAAGGACAAGATTAGCACATCACAGCAGCACCAAGAGATATGGAAGAGGTCTCACAAAACCAGAGCTTCCTCCTCAGTCTTCTTCCCTTTTGTTTTGTCCTCAAAGTTACAAAACAATTACCAGCTGCTGTGTGAGCAAAGAATTGTGGATTAGCTGAGCAATTGGGTAATAATAACAGGAACACCGATCATTTGATGATTTACAGGCGATTAATGCACAGCAAAATCTGTATTCTCACATGTCACAGATTCCAGGTTTCCAAAAAAAAAAAAAAAAAACCTTCTTAAAGAAAAAAAAAAAAAAATCAGTGTTTTTTTTTTTTTATTATTGGAGTTTTACAGAAATTCCTTCTGTACAGTGCTCTTGAAGTTGTGCCTAAATGGAAATATTAAATATAAACTTCAGGCAGATATAAAATACAGCTCTGTAACCATTAATCCATATTTTAAATAGAAGCAGCGAAAAGTACCCAAATTTGATCTTATAGCCCCTTGGCATCTGCTGTACAGTCTGCAGAGCAGAACACGATGTAAAGGAGGAAGCAGAAGCAAGTTGGGTACAGTATAGTGTAAGAAGCTAAGCGGATGGAGAGAGCAGAAAGAGGAGCTCATCAGTCTGCTGCTTTTCCAAACAGTTTGGTCACAGGGTAGGGGTAGGCAGGAGCCCTGTAAGTGAAAGTGAAACTGCAGCAGAGGAAAACCAGGTGCCCATCCCTGCTAGACAGAGTTGTGCTGAGGGGCATAGCTGTGTAAATCTTGGGACTGGATGGACAGAAAAGCAAATCCTTTGGCAAGTAAAACACTTCTCATATACGTACAGTATTTATTCTTTGCATTTAGGGGTTTTCAGTTCAGCTTTAACATTTTGATTATATGCACTAGTAGGTCCTCTAAAAACGTGGAACCTTTGTAATTGGGTGCAGGGGATATTTTGTGAGCCTGAACCAACCAGCATGCAACTTTGGATAGATAATATAGGTAGAACTGGATAGATAATATAGGTTTTACCAGCGGTATTTTCAAATATATAATTCAATCAATATACAGCTAGACTAATGAGTGTTTTTCCCCTTAGAATTCCACTGTAGTGCAGTATTGTAAAATTTGATGTCCCCTAGGTTGTACAACGAGATACATTATACATAATAAACAGGCAAAAAATTTGGGGGAGCATACCCATGTATTTCCAAAGCTGCTGCAGCTATGAACCAAAAGACATGTATATTAAAAAAAGAATAGCGCGCAAATGCAAAAGAAATTACTACCAAATCTGAAGAGAGTCCATAAATAAAAATGGGGGTTTGGTCCCACCATATGGCCATATCGTGCTCAAGCCCACTACTGCGTCAAAGTACCCCATTATCAGTGGGTCCTACACTATCCATGAAAAAGAGATGAATCCAGCCCTTCTAACCCTTGGAGACAACACTCCTTGCTGGGAAAAATGTGCAAATGCACTACAGGGGACTCCTCCTATATCCATTTGATGGTGGACACTGATTGAGTACAGGTGTATGTGGGGGGTGGGGAGGGCTGCTCAACCTCGATAGTCTGGTCAGACCGAATACATAATAAACAGGCAAAAAATTTGGGGGAGCATACCCATGTATTTCCAAAGCTGCTGCAGCTATGAACCAAAAGACATGTATATTAAAAAAGAATAGCGCGCAAATGCAAAAGAAATTACTACCAAATCTGAAGAGAGTCCATAAATAAAAATGGGGGTTTGGTCCCACCATATGGCCATATCGTGCTCAAGCCCACTACTGCGTCAAAGTACCCCATTATCAGTGGGTCCTACACTATCCATGAAAAAGAGATGAATCCAGCCCTTCTAACCCTTGGAGACAACACTCCTTGCTGGGAAAAATGTGCAAATGCACTACAGGGGACTCCTCCTATATCCATTTGATGGTGGACACTGATTGAGTACAGGTGTATGTGGGGGGTGGGGAGGGCTGCTCAACCTCGATAGTCTGGTCAGACCGAATACATAATAAACAGGCAAAAAATTTGGGGGAGCATACCCATGTATTTCCAAAGCTGCTGCAGCTATGAACCAAAAGACATGTATATTAAAAAAGAATAGCGCGCAAATGCAAAAGAAATTACTACCAAATCTGAAGAGAGTCCATAAATAAAAATGGGGGTTTGGTCCCACCATATGGCCATATCGTGCTCAAGCCCACTACTGCGTCAAAGTACCCCATTATCAGTGGGTCCTACACTATCCATGAAAAAGAGATGAATCCAGCCCTTCTAACCCTTGGAGACAACACTCCTTGCTGGGAAAAATGTGCAAATGCACTACAGGGGACTCCTCCTATATCCATTTGATGGTGGACACTGATTGAGTACAGGTGTATGTGGGGGGTGGGGAGGGCTGCTCAACCTCGATAGTCTGGTCAGACCGAATACATAATAAACAGGCAAAAAATTTGGGGGAGCATACCCATGTATTTCCAAAGCTGCTGCAGCTATGAACCAAAAGACATGTATATTAAAAAAGAATAGCGCGCAAATGCAAAAGAAATTACTACCAAATCTGAAGAGAGTCCATAAATAAAAATGGGGGTTTGGTCCCACCATATGGCCATATCATATTGAGATACATTATACACCAATACGTGATGCGATCTTTATTGAAATCATTATTTTTAAGGAACTCTCTTGGTTTTAAAATAGCTATTGTGTAAATAGGCTTGGAAGAATAGTACTAGTTGTTTGCAGGGCCGGATTAAGAGCATCATGGGCTTGGTGCTGAGGATTTTGAAGGGCCTTAAGGGCCGTGCCTTGGCATGCACCCAGAGGAGGAAGGGTGCAGCCATACATGCCTAATTCAACATGGGATGCTGTCTCTGAAGCCCATAAACACATCCATGCATCGGCAACTGTCCCTCCTTGTCCGGCCTTCGTGCTGTGTGGGGAGGTTCTGAGGGAGCTGCCTGGGGAAGCGAGCATAGAAGCCAGACTTCTGTGTTTACAAGTGACAGAAGAGCGGTAACAGTGAATATGGCCAACCAGGGGCCTATATAAAAGGTAGGGGCCTGGAGCTGCAGCTCCAATAGCCCCTACGTTAATCTGGCCCTGGTTGTTTGCCACTTACAGGAACCCCCCCCCTCCCCCAACTTTTTGTGTGAATTTGCATTCAAGAAGTTATCATTTGATCTGCATTTTGCAATATCGGTTTATATGCTGTACACCAATTTTAATTCCATGGTTCCAGTAAGTTACTGAAAAGTCTTGCTGAGTCTGCAGTCAGTGCTGGTTGAAATAAGCACAGGGAAATATTTAACACTTGCTTTCACTTCTGTTTTTGAGCTGTGGGTGACAATTGTAATTTTGTGGAGTTACTACCATGAGCACAGTCAATCACATGGTCATTTAAACTGCTTTGAAATGTTATTTACAATTGGTCAAAAAGTAGAGAAAGTTGAAAGACTTTTAAAAGGGCAGATACGGGGTTGCATCTGTGTCTATGCAAGTGTGAAGATGCAGATACCAGTTCACTACTCATTTTAACGTAGTGTGGCAGTATCCAAGAGATGGTAGGGAAGGTCAGACAATCAATGCTGTTACAGAGATTGGGGAAACAGATGAAAAGGAATAGGCTGTGAAATGCAAAATGACAACCCAACTCTCCACTTGATAGAGACCAGGCCCACTTTTGGACTGACTAGCCCAAATCACTGGGGACCAACAGTGAGTCTCTCTCTGCCCCCCATCCTTCCCCAAACAGTAGTGTGGGTTTAGACTCAGGGTGATGGAGGGAACAGCTATAGTCCACTAAGACATAAGACTGTTCCTTAGGGAACTACTGACAAAAGCAGACTTGGAGATATTGAACGCATTTATCTGTCCCTAAACTTCACACCTACCAGTTTAACCATTGTCTTTAGGAGTAATTCCAGTGTTAGTGATCCACAAAAACTGGATTTTCATATTACCTGAATGCAAGTCAGACTCAGAAGGCATATTTTTGTTAGCTAAAGGGACTATCAATCAAAAGATAACCTCTGGCGTTTCTTTAGGTTAAGAATTTTTTTTTATTCTGATAAACAATTAATGTACCTATTTGTAATCAATGTACCTGCTGAGTTTTACATTTTTTTTTTTACTGAAAATTCTCAATAAACATCATTGGAAAAGAAAAGATACACTCTGGCAACCATTTGTAGTGCTACCTCAGGAAGGAGACGCTGGATAGGATGGGTCCTCTGTTCTTAGCCTCAACCTTCTCAAGAACCTCAGCTTCTCTGACACAGCAGGTTGAGTGTACAAGCATACGGTATCAGAGGAATGCACTAAAAGTAATACTTAGTACCCAATAGTAGTGCTATATCAAAGAAAACAGACATCAAACCAGGTAGTAAAGGCAAACTTTTTATATTGTCACCAAATATGGTTAGTAACTAGGCAAGCATAAAATGGATGAACAATGGTAGTAACAGAATTAGGCATACAAAGTGATTAACAGTAAGGACTAGGCACAAAATTATGTTTAGTGTCCAGATCAGCATAAACAGTAGCAAGGTCACCTCAAGTGCAGTAGAGAGCAATAGTAAAGTTTATTCTACTGAGTGCTGGAGTGTTACTGCCAGAGCACATTTATGGCTATGATGCTAGTCCTAGACCGACTATGTATGCACTGTCCAAAAGAAAAGGAGGATGGTAGTGGAGGGGGCAGGGAAAAAAAGGGGGTTTGCAGAAAAATTATTATGGGATGTTAGCTCTTCTGACGGCCATCGTTGGGGCCCTTTAAAAGTGTTGGTGCACTTAACAACATCCCAGTTAACATTCATGCAATATAGGTAGAGTATAGGTAAAACATAGTCTTGGCACAGGTGCAAGGTAGGTGTCCTTCAGATGTAGTAAAGGTTCAGTATAATGTTGTATAGGGTTGGTATAGGTGCAGTCTAGGATTGGAATAGGTGCAGTATATGGGGCTGTATGGGTACATTTGGTGTCCTGCTCTCAGAGGCTCAGTCTCTGCTAGCAGTATCAGTAATGAGCAAATAGCCCTCTCACCTGTTACTAGGATGCTGCGTCACCTCTCGCTGTAGAAATGGGGCCCCCTAGGTCTCTCCCCAAAAGCCTCCAGTGATCAGCGGTGGGAAGCAGAGGGTGAGTGGACATTCCAGTCTCCCTGCAGCTGCAGTACAGGTGATGTGATGTGGGCAGTGCTTTGCTACCCTTGGGTGTCTTCACTCCCAGTCCCAGATCTCTGCTGAATTAGGCTCCCACTGGCAGGTGAATATCCAGACAGAGATGCTCTCTTTCTAACTCACTGGTTCCAAGGACAAACTTTCCAGGCAGCTCATTAACAATAATCTCTCCACTCCTCCTACTGTACAGTACCTATTGTGATCTGTAGTGTAAGGAGTCCATTTTCCCCATTATATGGCAGCCGTCTCAAACAAGAAGGCCCTCTGCCTTCAAGTCTAAGCGCTTGCTTAGCTTTAGCTCTCCCCCTACTGGCCATAGGAGAATGGTGCAGCATAACATCCGTATCTCAGTAGAGGGAGAGAAGAATAAAAGGCAATGTCTCCTTTTCTATATTGCTGTAGCCGAGCACCTGTCTACACATTTATGCCCCAAAAATCCAGCAAGTAACATTTATAGATAAGATGGTAGCTGAGATGCTCAAGTTTTCTAAAGGCTTATTGATCTTAGGAGGCAATTTAAATGTCAGCCTAGAGCCTCCCTGGACACAGGCAACTTCATTCTCTTGATTACTGCTCTTAAACACGTTAAGAAATCCTTACAAACACTAATAGATTGCTAGCATGTGCCTGATAGAGATTGTACATTACATACTACTCCACCGGCCATCAAAAATATTCAGGATTTGGACTTTATTTTTGTTTCACTCACAAAGCAAATGTTTTTTTTTTTATCACACTTACTCATAAAAACCCTTATTCCTACTTCCTCCTTTATTACATGAGTACATGTACCCCGCTTTCATGTTTGTCATTTGACCTTTTTTTAAGAAGCTGGGATTGCTCAATTGACCTTATCAATTCTTATGGTTTGAATAAATAAATGTGGTAGCGCTGCTAAAAAGGAATTAATATGTAAAAAAGGCAGTGTAAAAAACCATACATACATGTACCATACATAAAAAGGTTGTGCCATATAAGGTAAGTATCTAATAAAGTGCAATATAGTGCAGAGACAACGTCTCTGATTATATAAAGTGCAAACAAGGCAATAAATCCAAACTGAAAAAAACAAATAAATAACCATTCTGAAAGTGCCAATGTGCAAAAAAGAAAGTCCAAAAGAGTCTATCAAAAATGCAGCCAGTGAATCATTCCTTGTGTGTCCACTCCTTGAACAGTGTGCTGCTATCCGCAGGTGAAGTGTCTGTTCACCTCCGCAATTAACCCACTAGGGGTCTAAAGCAGTTTGAAGGCAGATAGAATATTGCCGTCCGTTCAGTAGGTCATTCCACTATATTTGATGTTACTCCAAAAAGGTTAGCGCATGTGAAAATGAAGAAGACAATCTCCAATGGTGCAGTATCTACACGTTCAGGAGGCATAAAACCAGATCGTAACTTCAAATATTAAACTCACATCTAATAAAGAAAAAAAAACAGCTTTAACAATCACAATTCCAAAGAGGTCACATCAGAAACGTCAAACATGCCCACCGCTTGGTACCTCTACGCATTATGCCATATTCATCATGGTTTCAACTGAAGGAAGTAACCGAGCGTTGTGTGTGGCTCCAGTTGAAGCCATGATGGATATGGCATAATGCATAGAGGTACCAAGCCGTGGGCAGGTTTGAAGCTGGGATCTGGTTTTATGCCTCCTGAATGTGTCGATACTGCACCATTGGAGACTGTCTTCTTTATTTACACATGTGCTAAACTTTTTGGAGTAGCATCAAGTATAGTGGAGTGGCCTACTGAACAGACAGCAAAATTCTATCAGCCTTCAAACTGCTTTAGACCCCTAGTGGGT
This sequence comes from Pelophylax lessonae, assembly GCF_965119305.1. Classification (NCBI taxonomy): domain Eukaryota; kingdom Metazoa; phylum Chordata; class Amphibia; order Anura; family Ranidae; genus Pelophylax; species Pelophylax lessonae. Next base: position 189,131,396 of record NC_138774.1, read on the forward strand.
TAATTGTGGAGGTGAGCAGACACTTCACCTGATGATATCAGTACGTCACTTCCGGTTTTCGGCAACTTGGAGCGTGGAACGCAAAGCTGAGCACCACATAGCGGTTCCTGCTTAATTTATTTGATTGCTGTCTACAAGTGCCAATAGAAGTACTTTTGAATGTGAGTTCCCATTTTTTATTGTTTATTACTGCACAAAACAATAAAACTTACTGCACCATGAGATTTTATCCCTGCCTTTTCTTGAGACACCATGTATAGATGCCTCTGAGCAAAACACACAGGAGACATATTGGATAAAGGTACCCTTGAGTCTTCACCTAGGAGGAGGTGGTCGCTCTAAAGAAATTAGAGTTCTACAAGCACTATAGGTCCCCAGAGGCCTGAGTACTTCTGGTAAGTGGCCACGACTTACGGGGTGGAGGATCATTTAGTCCACGGTACCACGGAAAGAAGCACAGTTCAAGCACAAGATTATATCACCCCACTTGATTTTTTTATGGACACTTTATTATAATTTTTTTCATCATCATCAACTAAATATTTTTTTGTTTATCACCCACTCCGTGCTGGTATCACATAAGAATACTTATATAGCTATTTTCATTGCATGAAGCACCTTACTTTGAAGCCTTCATCTCTATACGTAGTGCACATACTTTACTTTTAACAACACCATTATTTATTGATTTTTGACTGATTACCTCTCATGTAACACTATATATATATATATATATATATATATATATATATATATGTATTGTAGTGCACTTATTTATCAGCATTTATTGTCATCACAACACATTTTTTATCAGCACTGGTCTTATCCTATTTATTTATTTTTAGTTTAGAATTATTTATTTATTATACTTTTACACTGTCTCACATCACAGTTGGTGAAATTTGTAGCTTTCATTGTGTTTATACTGGTCTTGTATTATATTTTGCAAGTTTTCATTTATGTTTATAATGTAGTGGTAGCGCCTCACTCCACCTACCAAGATGTCAATTCTGCCAGAGGATAGGTGATCACATCTTTTATTCTGGCAATGGAAAAATACGAACACCTGTAACGAGACACTTTGGGTTACACCACAGGTTTGACAATACTGCGGTGTCCTTCTGTGTCCTAGAGGTCATACCCCCAGACTCACGTGGGGTGATTGGAATCGATGCAGACGCCAACGCGAAACGCTTTGGATAGAATGCTTAAATACACTTTGTCCCTCCAGGTCTTAATGAGATGCACAAGTTCAAACCCTTTTTGTGACGATTCGGGTTTTAGTATAGTCATTTGGCTTTTCTCATATATTTTTCTCCCCTTCTTTTCTATCCCCCCTCCCCTTTTTTTTGTTTTCCTCTCCCCCTTTCATTTTTTCCTTCCCCCCCTCCCTTCCCCCAATTCTTCCTCTTCCCGGCTCCCTTTATTCTTCTTGGTCTTCTCTTTATTTTCTTTTTCCCCTCCCTTTTGGTTTTTTCCTCCTTTATCCAGGCTTACATATCCAGGCATCCCATATTTTGTTGTTGCTATGTGATGTATAGCTCATTATTATTATATAAATACGTGTATCAACACTTTGAAAGATTCCATTTCTTTTTCTTACTTTGTATTGAGGAATACTTTTTTATACTAAGTTTACAGTATTGTCTATTGTGATCCATTGTGATATTTGCCTCTTCGGATGATATCCATTTTGGGGTTGTCCATGGGCAAGCATGTGATGCCTGTAGAGGGAGGTTTAAATGGGAATTCCCATAGGAGCCCCTTCCTCTTGCTTGTGAGCTGCTTTAGCGCCGGGCTGAACCTCCGACATGCATACTGTGGATGGCAACTTAAGCCTCACATATACATATACAGTGCCTTGCGAAAGTATTCGGCCCCCTTGAACTTTTCGACTTTTTGCCACATTTCGGGCTTCAAACATAAAGATATAAAACAAATTTTTTGTGAAGAATCAACAACAAGTGGGACACAATCATGAAGTGGATGAAATTTATTGGATATTTCAAACTTTTTTAACAAATAAAAAACTGAAAAATTGCAAAATTATTCAGCCCCCTTAAGTTAATACTTTGTAGCGCCACCTTTTCCTGCGATTACAGCTGTAAGTCGCTTGGGGTATGTCTCTATCAGTTTTGCACATCGAGAGACTGACATTTTTGCCCATTCCTCCTTGCAAAACAGCTCGAGCTCAGTGAGGTTGGATGGAGAGCATTTGTGAACAGCAGTTTTCAGTTCTTTCCACAGATTCTCGATTGGATTCAGGTCTGGACTTTGAATTGGCCATTCTAACACCTGGATATGTTTATTTGTGAACCATTCCATTGTAGATTTTGCTTTATGTTTTGGATCATTGTCTTGTTGGAAGACAAATCTCCGTCCCAGTCTCAGGTCTTTTGCAGACTCCATCAGGTTTTCTTCCAGAATGGTCCTGTATTTGGCTCCGTCCATCTTCCCATCAATTTTAACCATCTTCCCTGTCCCTGCTGAAGAAAAGCAGGCCCAAACCATGATGCTGCCACCACCAGGTTTGACAGTGGGGATGGTGTGTTCAGGGTGATGAGCTGTGTTGCTTTTACGCCAAACATAACGTTTTGCATTGTTGCCAAAAAGTTCAATTTTGGTTTCATCTAGCCAGAGCACCTTCTTCCACATGTTTGGTGTGTCTCCCAGGTGGCTTGTGGCAAACTATTTAAACAGCACTTTTTATGGATATCTTTAAGAAATGGCTTTCTTCTTGCCACTCTTCCATAAAGGCCAGATTTGTGCAGTATACGACTGATTGTTGTCCTATGGACAGAGTCTCCCACCTCAGCTGTAGATCTCTGCAGTTCATCCAGAGTGATCATGGGCCTCTTGGCTGCATCTCTGATCAGTCTTCTCCTTCTATGATCTGAAAGTTTAGAGGGACGGTCAGGTCTTCGTAGATTTGCAGTGGTCTAATTGTAATGTTCTGGTACCTCTGGTACCCTTATTTCCACATTTCTCTCTTAATATTGCGTCCCATCTTGCTATCCAAATGGAACGCATACACCTTTAAGGGCAAAGACGTCATCGCCGGGCGCCGCTATGAGCGGCTATTTCAATCGCCGGCTTTCTCTCACTCATTGCTCGTTCAAACCGCATGTTGCCTTGTCCAATGCTGCCGGAGCTTCAAGCTATTCCCCTTGCCTGAACAAGACCGGAACCTCGCTACCGATCCAGTATCTCGCTACCGGATTACTCCATTACTCTTGGACCTTGCTACTACTAACCCATCTAGTGATAAGTACCCCGCAGGGGATTCCTTCCTCAACCTAACTTTCACTATCTACTACTGCATACTAAAGGGACTATTACTATCTAAGCTATTTCTATCATCTGCATAGATTGCTAGCTCTTGGGACTACCATCACCTATCATTGCACTAGGTTACTCTCTCTTGCATACTTCATCTGCTGTCCCCTACCACCTGTTACTATACATGATTGCTAAAACCTATCTGCATACTATCATCACCTACCACTCTCCTGAATACTACTACTAAGTGCTCACCATTCTATTGCCTGTCTCTCACCTCTATTCTATCATATACATTCTATCACTCCAGGAACATCATATTGAGTGTATGTATATTTGCATAACAGGCTGTACACAGTGATGAAGTCCTGAGAGTTGGATATGTTGTTCAACACATTCTCTACATGACTACTGAGTGTAATAATTCTGCAGCTGCAAATCCATTCACTAACAAAAAACGCATGAGCGTTACACTGATACTCCTTCCATTTCAATATTATCGCTTGCACAGTGCTCCTTGGGATGTTTAAAGCTTGGGAAATCTTCTTGTATCCAAATCCGGCTTTAAACTTTTCCACAACAGTATCTCGGACCTGCCTGATGTGTTCCTTGTTCTTCATGATGCTCTCTGAGCTTTAAACGGACCTCTGAGACTATCACAGTGCAGGTGCATTTATACGGAGACCTGATTACACACAGGTGGATTCTATTTATCATCATTAGTCATTTAGGTCAACATTGGATCATTCAGAGATCCTCACTGAACTTCTGAAGAGAGTTTGCTGCACTGAAAGTAAAGGGGCTGAATAATTTTGCACGCCCAATTTTTCAGTTTTTTATTTGTTAACAAAGTTTGAAATATCCAATAAATTGCGTTCCACTTCATGATTGTGTCCCACTTGTTGTGGATTCTTCACAAAAAATGACAGTTTTATATCTTTATGTTTGAAGCCTGAAATGTGGGCTCGAAAAGTTCAAGGGGGCCGAATACTTTCGCAAGGCACTGTATGTATATATATATATATATATATAATGTGTGTGTACCTGGTTCATGGCCAGCCTTCCCTGACAGGCCATTGGGCGGCCGCTTAGTCAGCCTTCCGCCTGGCCTCACTTGGTCTCAATAATAGCAGCGCGCATTCGCCCGTTACACCGATGCATGCGTGATCGGACCTTGTGACGTCATCCGCTGGTGAGCGGACCGGCTGTGCGCTGTGAGGTAGAAGCGATATTTAGGGGCCGTTCTGGCCATTACCTGCCAGACACGGCGATGGATGGATGTGGATGGCCACTCGATGCAGGTATTTAATTCACAGATGCCTTAGACCTCCTATAAACTAATACTCTTTTTTTTTTTTTACTCAGTCCACTATATGTTTAGCCACAGTTAAGCTACTATGGTCTGATTGTTCTATTTTTTTGTTTTGAAATGGGATCTTTGTGATTCCTGAATATCTTACCTATACATGCATGTCTTGGGGACTGGTATCTTGTTTTACACATACCATTCTATTTTTAGAACATCCTCATTGGAATATATATACCACTGAATAGGTGGAAAGAGAAATGAGATACCTTCATCCTTTGATTTAATCTTTATCTATATACTTCGAGAGTCATCCCAGTTTCATCTACCCCACTGCCCACCCAGCCTATGATAATTTTTTTCTATTTTACCATGATGGTATATATACTATATTGTACATGTCATTGTATCTGCCAACAATACACTGAAATCTCATATTATCATCAAATATTATAATACACTGCATTATATTCAGCATTCATAGGGGTCCCCTGGATTTGCTCCCATGCTCGCCTGGGGATGGTAACCTTGGTGCTCCTTCTGGTCTATTGCTTGGGTTGACTAGTCTTTCGAGGCAAATGTCCTGATGTACAAATTTTGGAATAATTGTAGACACAATGATTCACTGGTAATAATGAAAAGTGCATTATGTACTTATGTTTCTCATTGTCATTTATAGTATGTGGTCCCCCTATTTCGCTGTCTTACTCTCCTGAAGGAGCGGGTAACATGTCGGGAGTTTGTACGTCTACACTCACAACCTTTTCAGGAGGTAGGTTTTGGTCAGCACCCTCTTGTAAGGGACTACATTGAGGGACCCTTTTATTTACACTCTGTATATGCTTCTGTGATTTTAAATTGGAAGTTTGTTTTTTTTATATGTTCAATAAAAATCTTTTGGATTTTATCTAAACAGTGTAATGTTTGAGGATGGTACCATTAAAATCCCTCTACTCCAACCTTCCAAACAAACTTTTCCATGAAATATTGGGATGTGGGTATCTATATATATTACAATTCCCTGAGCAATCATTTTAGTCAAAATAGACAATTCATTTTTTTTTATTTGGCAGGTGATTGCAACCCTACATATCTCCTGGAACACACCAGCTGAGACTTTACATGAGGCAAAAAACAGAAGAGCACTGGCTGCTGAAACAAGAGATGAGAGTAAGGGAAAGAAGAGGATGTTACTGCTTAACCTTGAATTTTTCCCAGATGTTTTATAAAGTGCAGCAATGAGAGTTCAATGCTACAGGAATGTGGATGTGGGTGTTTAAGGGGAACACAATGGTGTTGCTTCATCCTCCTTTGGCCAGCAGGGGAAGAGCTAAAGTCAAGTGAGCCCCTGTACTTTTCCTGGGAGTTGTCAAAAATGGAAGCCATGTAGTGGAGCAACAGACTTTTTGAACTACCGATCCCAATAGACTTGGGCCACCGCAGGAGACTATATATACACACCTGTCAATGTATTCATCAGATAGCAGGAGGCCAAGGCAGCAAGACTTGAATTGATCCACTGAGAGCAGGGTATCCAGCACACCAATCCTTTACCAACTTGTGCCACGGTTACACTGAATTATGACCACCTCTGGCCCGCATCAATGTCTATGCCAAAATGTTACTGTCCCTTTCTAAATCTTACTGCATGCAGGTTTAACACCATCATTAAGTGCACCAACACTTCTGTAAAGGGCCTCCATGATAGCTGGCAGAAGGACAACCTTGAGAACTGCCCCTCCCATAAAACCATCCTGAAAATCCCATTTTATTCCCTTTACTCTTTCCTGCCATTTCATATACTGACAGTGCATACCTAGGAGGATGTAGCATCAGTCCCGTCCCACTGCACTTTTCACACTGAGAACCGAGCGATCGAACACCGACGATCGCTCAGTTCTCAATCTCCCTGAGCAGAGCTGGTGACTTTCAGTCAGCAGCTCTCTGCTCTGCCCCCCCTGCAGTCACTGGACTGCTGGGCTGTAGAGGGGGCAGGAGCAGCTTGAGCTCAGGTTCTCAGCGCCTCACTGAGAGGCTAAGCTGGGTGCTGGTCTAGCCATGTGGGCGGATCCAGACTCCTTTGTCGCAATCTTGCCCAAGCCTGGACGGGCTCTGTTTTTCAGCCCGCTGTCTGCTGAAAAAGGGTCACAAGAGTGCAGAACGAAATATACTCCTGTGATCCATAGGAGGAAGGCAGCCAAACTAGCACTGGCTGTACTTCTCTGATATTTATCTTGTACTTGCCCAGTTATCAAACTTACTGAGTGACAAATATATGAAGCTTACCTTTGCCAATTGGTTCAGAGACTGTTTCTTGATATAGCACTAATACTGGGTATTAGGAATTACTTTGTTTTATCGTATTTTTCATGTTTACACACTCAAAATGGTGTCAGAGGGGCTGAGGTTTTAAAGTTTGAGGCAAAGAACAGAGTACCCATCCTATCCAGGAGTTCCTACGAGGGTATCACTACAAATATATTATATATTTATTTTACACATACAAACACACACACACACACATATCAATTATATACTATATTTTGTAGCTACATATCTACCTAGGCCAGCTGTATACAAGCCCTGGTCAGCTGCACAGTGACTAAATTCAACATTTGCGCTGTCTCCTGCTGCAAGTCTGCCAGTCACATCAGACTATTAAGGCCCGTACACACGTACCGATCGTCGGCATACAAACGTCGGTGGACGAAGGATCTGCCGATTGTACGCGTGTTAGTATGGTGCCTCCGACAGATGTCTGCGCACAATCCGCGGACAAAAGTCTTTCTTGCAAACATGAAAATTTTTGTATGCCGACACCAGAACGGACGATTGTTCGCCTGTCAGTACACAATTCGGCCGACAGACCGCAGATTTGCAAGACTGGGCATGCTCAGAAAATAGAAAACACAGGGAAAGTTAACCATTACATGACATCACTTCTGCAGTCGGCGGACAAAATTCTTGTGCTGTCCTTGTGCTGTCTTTGCACTTTTCAGCAGACACCGACATCCCGGGGAGAAAAGAGGAACATTTGTATGCCGACCATCGGTACGTGTGTACGGGGCTTTACCAAACGAATACTATGTTTGCAGTCGTTTTTAAGAAAGGCTGTTGCCTGCCATTTTTTTGAGGTACAGATAGCCCATAGAGGTAGGATCCACCAATCAGTAAAAAAGAAAAGGCATGTAAATATGGAGCAGAAAAAAATATGTAAGGTTACATTAGAAATCAAAAGAAAACTTTCAGGTAAGTTCTTACTTTTCTGAGTTTGATGTTTTCCCAATGAGATTTTAAAAGCTGCAATTAAACAACGTTGTGTGTGTGTAGCAAGAGAATGCAGTAATGACTGTAGAACAGGAAAAATGAGTTTTATAACTTGTGTGTTTATCAATTATTTTAATCATGGTAAAAAAGGCCCCTCCCCACCTGCTCTGCAGGTCCAACCTGCTGTACTTTGACGCAGGTAAAACCTTTGCAGACGTCTCCATATCGACACACAAGCTTATATCCATTCAAATAAAAACCTAAAAAGATGAGAGCATAGTTTATACCTAAAATGGTCACATATTTTAAAACTGATGGGCTTTTTGTGAAAATAAATGTACTTTTTACTGTGTTCTTATTGTTTAAAACCACTTATGTCACGTTAAAGCCTAACTGCAGTCAAAATAAAAAACACAAAAATCAGCAGACATATAGGGGATATATAACTTACAGTCCGTAGGATTTGTCCCTTGTGCTGATGCCTCTTCTGTTAGGTGAAATCCTCCTCTATTGATTCTAAGGAATTCAGGTTTGGATCCTGGTTTAGCTTCCTATTTTAAAACATCCTTTTCCAAAGGAGCAGAATTTTTGCTTATAGTAAATCTTTCCTAAGGGAAATATATAATTTGCTGTTGCAGACTTCCTTCTGGAACACCAGTTGATCCTCAAGCTGGCCATAGATGAATCGAAATGCAGCTGGTTCAGCAGGGATTGGCCAAATTTTGAGCCATCTATAGCCATTCCTGTTTTAGAGCAGCCAATCTAAGGACTGACCGCTCTTGAATGATCTTGTTGGAAAATGTGTTGATCAGTGCTGTAGCCAATCAGATCAATGTGTTGTGATGGCAGGGGCAGTCTCTGATGTCAGAATACAATAGCACAGTGGAGAGGATGCCCTCATCCACCTCATATGTGTGGATAGGGGAATGGAGTAATTTTTTTGGTCAGCTGGCTGACTTACCAAAAAAAAAAACAATTCCCATCTATGACCAGCTTTAGGCTTTTGTAGTTTCTATGTCAAAAGCCCTTGTTGGCATACTTGTTCTCTGTTATTAAAGCCAGAGAGTCAGCATGAAAGCGAGACAAGTAGCATTTCCAGAAGGAGAGATGAGCAATTGCAGCTTCCATGTTTTTTTTTTTTTTCAGGAAAGGTTTTTTCGTAAAAGGCATGTGCACCCAGAATTGATATACAAGAGCTAAGGCACAATAATCTGTGTTTAGATGGTTTTCTTTGAATTTAGCAGCCATTGTTGTTTAGGTGATGTGATTGCCTAAAGGGTAACTCTAATTTCATGGGGAAAAAATAACAAATACCAATAATATAGCATATAGCAAGGCAAATTGAATTATTATTAAAATTACCTTTCCTTTTCAATCTGTAGTGCTGTAATTTTCTGCAAGATTCACTGCAAGATTGTTAAAAATCTATGCTTTGTGCAGTACATTAACCACTTCAACTTCAGACGGTTTTACCCCCTAATGACCAGGCCATTATTTGCGATACGGCTATGCGTTGCTTTAACTGAAAATTGCGCGGTCATGCGATGCTGCACCTAAAAAAACTTGATGTCCTTTTCCCCCACAAATAGAGCTTTCTTTTGGTGGTATTTGATCAGCTCTGCAGTTTTTGTTTTGTGCTATAAACAAAAAAACACAAAACACAATTTCGAAAAAAAAATATATATTTTTTTACTTTTTGCTATAAAACATACCCATAAAAAAAAAAAATCTAATGTTTTCATCAATTTAGGCCAATATGTATTCTACTACATATTTTTGGTAACAAAAAAAAAATTCCTAATAAGAGTATATTGATTGGTTTGCGCAAAAGTTATAGCGTCTACAAACTATGGGATACACTTATGGACTTTTTATTTATTTTTATTGTTTTTACTAGTAATAGCGGCGACCAGCAATTTTTGACACTAAGTGACACTTTTTGGGGACCAGTGACACCAATACAGTGATCAGTGTTTAAAAAATGCACTGTTACTGTATAAATGACACTGACAGGGAAGGGGTTAATACCAGGAGAGCTCAAGGGGTTAAGTGTGCTCCTAGGGAGTGCTTTCTAACTGTAGGGGGGAGTGGATGCACTAGAGCAGGGGTGTCAAACTGGCTGCCCTCCAGCTGTTGCAGAACTACAAGTCCCGTCATGCTTTTAACCATCAGCCTTGCAATGCCTCATGGGACTTGTAGTTCTGCAACAGCTGGGGGACCCCCAGTTTGACACCTGTGCACTAGAGGAAAAGAGAGCTCTGTGTTTTGAGCTTAGCTGAAACACAAAATCTCGCTTTTCCTCTGTCACAGAACGGCGGTCTGCCTTGTATCTGCAGTCGGACTCGCTGATTGTCTCCCGCTGTGTCCCCCCACAATTTCTGCATAAAATCACGTACATGTAGGAGATTTTGCGCAACCAGCCTGCTGCAGTTTATATGCTGCTGCCTCTGTACTACCAACGCAACCCAAAACTGTTCTTTCAGGACTGGAGGGCTGTATAACAGATAGGTGTATATAATAGGTGTATATTTCAAATAGGGATTGTCCACAATTGTTTTATGTTTTGATAAAGCGGTTATTCCACCAAGTCAGGGTTCCATTAGCAAACAGCACAAAGACTGAAAGTTCATGAACTTATAGCAACCAATCAGAATTCATGATGGGTTCTGATTGACAGGTCTACTGCATGATTCACTTGCATGGTATTTTGTAATTTAAAGTGAATCTAAAGACAATTTTTGGATTTCAGGTTTTTATTGCTGTCTATGTTCCTTCTGGGTAATTCACGATATCTGCTTGTATATTGACAAAAATTGTCAAAAGTAATTTGAAGTCCTCCAATAGGGACACCCGTTTTGGTGACAACTGATTAAGATAGGATTTAACCTCACCTTTGAGAGGTTTCTTTTTCCTGTTGTGTCTCTGGGGTAGGATGTAAGGAAAATTACCCCCCCATATGGGATTCTCATATGACAAAATACAACTTCAGAAGCAATGTAATGTGTTGTAATGTATTCTTTCCTTTCTGAGCGTGCGTAGTCTTGCTCTTCCGATTTTTTTCTTTCAAATATGGTACTGATTAACTGGTTCCGGACTGCCTACCGCATATTTACTGCGGCAGGCTGGCCATCCTGTGCGAACCGACGTAGGTCTAGGTTAGTCGCGCGCCTGCAGCTAGGGGGCGAGCATGTGCTGCCACACTACCGCCCCCACTCGGCAGCGGGGACTCTGATGCACGGCGCAGGCGGTAATCAGATCCGATCGCCGCCTGCCACCCGCTAACGCTCCCTGCTGAGAAAGAAGAACGGTCAGCTGTTGTAAACACGGTTGACTGTTCTCTCTGGAATGATCACAGAGCTCCTGTGATCCTCCTATATAGTTAGAATCACTCCCCTAGGCTCACATTTAACCCCTTGGTCACCCACAGTGTTAACCCCTTCCCTGCCAGTGTCATTATTACAGTAACAGTGCATATTTTTAGCACTAATTACTGTAGTAATGTTACTGGTCCCCCCAAAAGTGTCAAAAATGTCAGTGAGCGGTCCGATCTGTCCACTAAAAATCGCAGATCGGCGCCATTACTAGAAGAAAAAAAAAAAACAATAAAAATGATATAAATCTTTTACGTAGTTAGTGGACGTGATAACTTTTGCGCAAACCAATCAAAATATGCTTATTGTGATTTTTTTAACCAACAATTTGTAGTAGAAAACAAATTGGCCTAAAATGTTAAAAAATTTTATTTTTTTTAATTTTTTTTCTGGTTATATAGCAGAAAGTGAAAAGTATTGTTTTTTTCCCCCAGAATTGTCGCTCTTTTTTTGTTTATAGCGCAAAAAATAAAAATCGCAGAGGTGATCAAATACCACCAAAAGAAAGTTCTATTTGTGGGAAAAAAAAGACATCAATTTTATTTGGGTACAGCGCCGCACGACCACACAATTGTCCGTTAAATAATGCAGTGGCGAATCGCAAAATATGGCCTGATCATTGAGGGGGAAAATCTTCCGGTCCAGAAGTGGTTAAACAAATATCGTTTGATCTGGTATCATATGAGAAAAATGTTTGTGTTTGTTCTTTTGGATAATTTTGGATGAACTGCCATGATTGGCTCTTGAAAGCTGTGTACTAATGATCAGATTATTGTACAATCGATCCAAAAGCTGTATTTTTCATCCAATTTTCTGATCGTGTGTACTAGGTATAAGGCAGTCTGGGTAAGTTATGGATTTGTGTTACTTTGATAATTCGTGTTTTTTCTCCAGCAATTTCATGCGTAACAATCTTCAACAGTCATCTCTCTATAACCAACTTCCTGCAACTTGAAACCAGTGAATCATGCTATGAAAAAAAAAAAGGAAGGAAGGAAGGACCAGGCAACAGGCATTGTGCAACTGAGAAAAATGAATCAGCCCTTTAATTAAACAGCTGTGCAACTTCCAGGTACAAAATAAAACAAAAAATCTTTTCACCAGCAGGGCCAGTGCTGCAGAATTTTTCTTTGCAGACTCTGAAAACTGTGAATGTTGAACATATAAAAATATTAACATGAATAACTGAAAGTGTCACACTGTGTCAAACAAATACAAATACACTTTTGTCAGGTTAGCCAACCATGAAAACTGGTCCATAAAATGACGGAACGGACTTGAATTCTATAGGCAATGGACCCGCTCCTTTTTAGTTTATTTTTACAATAGAACAAAGAAGAGGCTCCTGGTGGAAGCACCAGTTTATCAACATCAGCTGAATAAAGCATACCTTAAAAAAAAAAAAGGCTATTTTGTGCATGCCTCTGATTATAGTTTCACTGAACTATGGTCTCATCATTTCAGACTTTTTGGGTAAGCTCCATCTACTAGGGCCAGACTCCATCGGTTTGCTATCCCACAATTAAATGGAGGATGGAAACAGGGCCCTCAATGGATTCTGTATTGTAATGGTCTTTGAGCCAGAGGGAGAGGCTAAAAGCCACAGTTAGGAGAGTCCAGCAAGTGTGAAAGCAGGATCAGAAAATGGCACACAAAAGGCCTTTTTGGCTAATGCAATAGTCAGTACCAGTTGATTCTGTTCTTAGGAAGGACTTTTATTTTTGAGGTTTTTTTGCAGAATTATTGGGTACCTCACTGGTCATAATGGACCATAATATATCATGCTGCTGCCCTGAGAGAAAACACCACCCTGGCTGGCAAGGCAGACTAAACAAATTGTATAATTTCATTGGTTTACCTAAGGCACATGCCCATATATTAGCACTGGGAACTTCCATATTGATAATCACAAGAATGGTTTACCAGTCACAACCCACGTCCCTTAGTATATGACCTTATCCCAGTGACAGGCTATCTAAGCATGGTTGTCAGGTTGCAGGATCACAGACAACCATCATGATCCCAACAAATGTGCAGAGCTACCATCACAGTTAAGGTTGGCCCTACATTTTTCAGTTTGATTGTACAAGCTTTTGATAGATTTAAAGGAATTGTACAATTAGATTGCAACACGTGTGGTCAACTTTAAGTGTTCTTCTATTTATGCTTTTCTTCACTCAAAACAACTATGGCTGGTGATCCTCTATGTTTCAGTCAATGAAGCACTTCAATTGTAGTAATAAAAAGTGTTTGAAATGATTATGTTGTATATTAAAGTCTATTTGCTATCTGCTTTAGACTTGATTGCAACCCATTTGATTTTTCCCCTTGGTGTAAATCTCTGACTTGCTTTCTTCCTTACTGGCTTACAGTCTGTTGTTTATGTTGTCTGTCAAAAGAAAGCACTAGTTACACGTGAGTAACACGGGGCATTGTTGCAGCTAAAATACACAATAAAACCAGTTTATATGGCCAATTTTACCAGGAACCCGATACTTGAATGTTGAATTTCTGTAACAAATTCCTAAAAGATGTCCCTTCCCTTCACTCAGAACAACATTTCAATGTAATAGAACATAAATAATGTAAACTACTAACAAAACATAATATATACATTTGCAACACAAAAAAACATGAAAACACTAAACAAAATGTATAGATAATTTTTAAAGAAAACCTGTATTCTGAGAAATATGTAGACCCTTCCTTCTGAAAATGCTGGTTGCTTTAGTTCTTAGCCTTTAGTATTTTCTGAGATATATACCCAGAACACATATGTAAGTCAGGAGATGTTAAAACCAGACACAGAAAGAGACCAGCAATGGCAGATTACATGTTCCCACAGTCTTAGCTTCCTTGGAGAACTCTCAAAAGTGTGGCACTTCCAGTAAGCTGCCATTTTGCGGCAAACTGTCTATGCCACAGTTTATCTGAAGCCACTATCATATTGATGTGAATTACATTGCCAATATTCAAGGGAAGCTAGAGCTGGTCATCCATAGGGTCATCACTGCTCAACACAATTAAATTCTCATTTTTAAAAGGACAGTTCTCCCATCAGTAAATTTTGATGACTTTGTCTGCTGTGAGCCAGTGATGACATAGTTTCCTTTAAATTTAAAAGGTGATAGACTTATACCTAGTTCAGTCACATTAAGGCTGTTGGCCCAGGCAAATGTAAAAAAGTGTCAAATGATTCAGCTTCAGTCAACAGACTACAATCCAGCAGAAATACAGTGAGATCAAATGCTGTTTAATGTAACTCCAAAGTAATAATGATTTTTCCAGCCCACTCGGTCTGCAATACGACTGCACCATACAGCCTTCCTTTTTGTTTCCTAAAAAAGAGCAAATAAAGAGGATCATAAGCACCCAAATTGTTCAAAGTAAACTAGACCAGACTAAAAAGCTAAGCATCTGCTCTGTCTCTATCAAGAATGAAAATCAATAGACATGTGCAATTTGTTTCAGTTCTAAATGTAAATTTGGATGAATTTTTGGTTATTCGGGGATTCGGATGTATCCGAATCTCCGAATGAAATAGTAACAAATATTCGGATGTAAAAAAAAAGTAACGAATAGTAACAAATTTAATTAAAATATGTTAAAATTTGTTTTGTTGTTTTCTAACGAATTCCAACTTTTCAGAAAGATTCGAATTCAGATCAGTCGAAAAACGATTGACTGATTTGAATTCTGTGTGAAGAAATAGCTGGTTGTTAAGAAGCCGGCCGCCTACGTCCTTAACAAGCATGAGTCATCATCTGTCAGGGGGCTTCCTCACTGAGAAATGAATGTAAAGAACAGAATGCCGCCAATTGCCTGGCAATAAAAATGTTTAAAAAAACGGCATAGAGCCCCTTCTCCCCCTTCAGGTCTGGCATGGATTTTAATACCAAAATAAAAAAAAAAGCGGTCTGGGGTCCCCTCCAAAATCCATACCAGACCAGACCCTTATCCGAGCATGCAGTCTGGCAGGGCAGCAAAGGGGCCACATGCCCTCAACATGGAGAGTGGGTCCTTTGGGGCAGGGGGGGCTCTGTGCCCCCCACCCTAAAGCACCTTGCCCCAGGGTTGTCAGGGTCTGTGGGCAGGGGGCTTATCAGAATATCTAGTTCTCTTCCACAAGCAGTGGTATCCAGCAGGGAACATTGATAGTTTCAAAAAACTATTAGATGGGCACCTTAAAGACCACAACATAAAGGGGTATACAAAGTATGGTTGAAAGCAAACACACACACATCACAGGTTCAACTGGATGGACTGATGTCTTTTTTCAACCTTCAACTATGTAACTATGTAATACTGTAATAATATGGAAACCCCCTTTAACAATGGGGCCCAGAGGTCCCACCCCCCCTCTTTGTGTGAATGGATATCGGGTACATCATACCCCTACCCATTCACCAAAAACGTGTCAAAAAGTATGAACCACAGGAAACGGTTTTTGACAATTCCTTTATTAAAAAATTAAAAATAGTGTCCCTCTATGTAAATCCATTGCCAATCACAACAACCGCCGGACGCAAAAAACAGAAAAAAATTAAATGTTTTCACCTCTTTGGAGGTCTCCCGTCATCTGCCTCCTTACTGCTTTGACAGTTCTTTTATAGGCAAGGGGTGGGGCCAGTTACGTCATCCGGTGGCACCGCCCCTTCTGACATCACATGACATCACGTGATGTCAGAAGCCCCCTTCTGACATCACGTTACGTCATATGACCTCAGAAGGAGCGGTACCTATTCACATGGGATCTGGGGCCCCCTAATAAAGATGGCTTCTAGATTCCGATAAGCCCTTGCCCACAGACCCCGATAACCACAGCTCAGGGTTGTCGGGAAGAGGCCCTTGTTCCCATCAACCCCCCCATGTTGAGCCATGTGGCCTGGCATGGTCTGGGGGGGGGGGGGGGGGAGTAGATGCAGCGTTGGTCTGATGCTGTATCTGTCCCCGGCTGCCTCTAAGACTGAGCAATTAAAGACCGCTGTTTGCTTAGTTCTTGGTCTTTACTGAGCAGAGAGCTTGTGACTTTCAACCACCGGATCTCTGCTCTGCCCCTCCAGCACTCACTGGAACGCCATGCAGGGGAGGCAGGAGTGGCAGGCTTAGTCTCCCAGCAGCTCGCTGAGTGGCTGAACCAGCTGTCGGTCCAGGCATCTGGGTGGATCCCGACATCAGCAAACAGCAGATTTTACCACGCTGTCAACTGAAAGCAGGTCACTGGACTGCAGAAAGAAGTGCACTCCTGTGACCCACATATAAATACATTTTATATAAGTGTGCGCATCCAGCCTAGTGACACCAGTTTGGGAAAGGCATTTTACAATTTTAAAAATACTGTGCTCCTAGCCACAAAGTCAGCCCCATAAAGACATGGTTTGAGGAGTTTGGTGTGGATGAACTTGAGTGGTCTGCACAGAGCTCCAACCTCAACCCTACCTAACATCTTTGGGATGATTTGGAACATCTTTAATGAACCAGGCCTCTCAAATGCTCTTTTGGCTGGATTGGCCATATTTCACCCACAGACACACTCCAAAATCTTGTCAAAAGCCTTTCCAGATGAGTGAAGGTTGTTAAAGGCACAAAGGGATGGCCAACACCACAATAATGCACACAGGTTATCAAAAAAGTATCAAGGACACTTTACAGTATTAATATAATAATTTGAGGTCAGCGTGGGATATATTAATGCGCTCATTTGTAGTAGTATACTTATATAACATGTTGAGAACAATAAATGCCCGTAGGGTAATATAATTTGGAGCTGAACTCCAGGCAACTAGCTAAATATACAGTAAGAACATTTGTGAACAGTTATACCTGCTAAAATAATTATAATTATGTTTGATCAGTATTATGTTCTACACATGCCTTCCACACTCCATAGCCAGTATGGCAACATTACTATTTTCAGTTTCATCTTAAAAGCTTCCTTTTGTTGCCTGCCTGCTCATTGGGCTTTGCCACTTAATTATTTTGAATCAAGTTAAAGTGTAAGGCTTCTTTCACACGGTCCGCCTCCGTAGGCGGATCTGTGCTGCTCAGCGAGGGGACCGATACATATATTCCCACTGAGCAGGCAGGTGACAGCTCCCTCTCCGCTATGTGTGAGGAGAGGGAGGTGTCAGAGCCCCATGCATCTCTATGGGCAAATCGGATGAGAGCGGACCACTGATCCCTTTCGATCCCCTGGACGGATGGAAAATAGGGTTTCTATCCGTCCGGATTTCACGGACAGGATCGGATGTGGATGGCAGCGTGTGTCAGCGGACATGTCTCCGCTAACATCCGCTGCCCCATAGGGATGCATGAAGGATCTGATCAGATCCGCCTAAAAAACTAACAGGCGGATCTAATCGGATTGCTCGTGTGAAAGGACCCCAAGTCCACCCTAAAATTAAAATCACTGCATCTATAGACATCCACGATCCAACAATAACCTATATAGCGCTGTAAAGAAGAAATAGGTATAAAAACCTTTTTTAAAGGCAATCCGATGTCCAGCGGCGGAAACTCTGCCGGGGGACGTGTCCTCTGCACCTGCCTCCACAGCAAAGCCATGGCTTACAGCTCAGCGTGGGATCGGCTTCATAAAAGGTATGTATACTGCTTTCTTTTTTACAGGGTTAGATAGGTTAATATTAGATCGTGGAGGTCTGTAGATGCAGGGATTTTAGTGTTAGGGTGGACTTCTACTTTAACCTTTCCCAAGAGACATACCTACGGAATATTCTAGTTGCCCTACTTTAATATTTTCCGAGTCACCGACCCATCACATGTATGATGCAAACTCACAAATAAAGTGTTACTGAACCCACAGCAGTAATATCAGTCTGAATATGCAGTAAAGCATGCTAGTTATACTCACTATGGAACCTAAGGGGTTAATCCTCTGCATTGTGGAAAAAGGCTGTTTGATCATTTATGCACAGATCCTCCCCTTCTTACATTGCCCCCAAAAACATGTCCTGATAACACAGAGTTACTGGAGTCAGGCTGCACATACTCAGTTTGGTGTGTATTGCTAGAAATGTTTTTTTTTTTTCTTGGGAGAGTGCATGTGATCAGCACAGGGTCAATCAGCACTGTTCAGTTAGAGGGTCAGGGGTCCTGTATCCTGATAGGACAGCCAGTGCAGCACAAACTTCTCCTACAAGCTTTAACCAGGCACTGATAGAAGTCACAAGACTGCTATATACTGCTGATAAGAAAATGTATTTAGCAGTTTATCCTTACTATAATGATTGCATTTCCACGTTCTGTGTACTGTGGGAGACCAGATATAGTGAATGCAGGGTCCTGGGTTTAGTAACACTTTAATTACAGAGTAATTCAGGATTCTTTTTTTTCTAACCCTGCAGCCACAATAAGGGTATTGCAAAGCAAATGATAATACATAGAAAAATAAATGGTGGCATGTAATTGCAGATTAATCTATATATTGTTACATGTAAGCAGGTCTGATATAAAGCTTCCCTGTTTATCACATACCGGAGTTTCACGTTACCGGTCGACAGTAAACACTTCTTCGGGTTAATATCCTTTTGGTGTTGTCAAGGCTGCTTGAGTTTTCAGTACTGCAATGAAACGCTGTCCCCTGTTAGAAAAATAATACACTTCAAAAGCAGTTCATTGTACTCTATATGCTCGTAAAGGGCACCTAGTACCAAATATATATTTTTTCAAGTTAACATATATACCCAGCAAAAACTTTGGTTTTGGATAATGTGGGGAAGGCTCAGAAACCCTATTGGGTTTTTACATCTGTCCAGTGCTCCACAACAGGGATTTCCACTTCCTCGTAAGGCCTCGTTCACATGGGCATACTCAAGCGTACACCCGTGTGAGGGCCACACTTTGCCTGCAAGGGATGCACAGGTGTTCCATGCATCGAAGAGCAGGCAGTCCCATTCATGTAAATTGGTATACAGTAGATGTACAGACACAGCCACTGCTTCAAGTTTGACAGCTGTGTGGGTGCTGGGTCCCTGAATGCAGACAGTGTGAGTTTGGGTACACTAGCATTTGCACAACTGTCAAATTGGTAACAGTGGTTGTGTTAATGCTGCCGCTGTGTTCAAACTGACATGGATGGGACTGCCTGCAGGCGGATGCAGAGAACACCTCTGCATCCCTTGCAGTCAAAACACGCCCCTCACATATGTGTACACATTACACTTAACCTCCCTGGCGGTATTCCCAAGTGTGGCTTGGGGTTAATTTTCAGTACCAAAAGCGGTAACCCCGAGCCACACTGGGGATTACCCCAGATCGATACTAACCTTCCCCCACCGTCCTCCCAGCCTTCCTCCCACTGTCCTCTCGCTCTGTGTTCGGCCGATGCCAGCACCTTCTACCGGTTCCCTTCCCTGCGAGCGCCGCGTCGCAGGGGGGTGGAACCGGCGGGAGATTAAAAAAAAAAATGACATGATACAGTGTAATCTGTTAGAATTACAATTCTGTATCATGCCATCTCACCTAGAGGCTTTTCCAGTGCCCTGCCTGTACTTTTTGCGGTACTTTGTGCCTGGAAAATTGATAACGCCCATGGCGTCCAAAAAGCGTTCTTTTAGCTCAAAAACGCTTTTGGACGAACTGGAAAACAGCGACGATGTATCGGAATGATTTGAAAAACTGAGCGATAGCGATTTGTGGGAAAAATCGTCATCAGGCACTAAAAGTGACAACAGCAATGATTCTGCAACTGAGCTCAGCGACGTGCGGACATGGTGCTCTATTGACTGCGATACGGATCAGGCAGTGCCCCCGAGTACAGATTCTCCCTCAATGAAATATCTCCACTTCGAAAACAATGAAGAAATTTGATCAAATGTATTCTTATTACATTATAATTTATGATTTCGTGTTTCAAACTTTATCATACCCGGGATGTCTACTAGACTCTTGTTTGGACAGATTTAATTGAGTTATTCCTAAGAATTACAAGCCTAAAGAAAAAAAAAAATTTCCATGCAAAACAATGTACTGCTTTTAGCACAGAAATTTTGACATAATCAGAGAGGTTAAGTACACTAATGTGAAAGAGGCCCACTTGTTGTCAGAGTGACAACATTTTCACAATCTAGGGAGTGAGAGAACCTTCCAGCAGGATCAAGGACAGGAATAAAAAGCTGGCTGTGGTTTTACCCTTCATTTACTCTACTGAAAAAATTGGATTTTTGACTTACCGTAAAATCCATTTCTCTGATGTTCATTGACGGACACAGCTCCCGATATTCTTAAACATTGGGTTATACTGCCTAGGATACTGGGCAGAAAAAAAGTCTGGCTATGCCTATGGGCAGTCCCAGGGGGTATACTCCCTCTCCCTGCTATAGGTACTCAGTTTTGTTACAAGACAGAGCTCCTGACATTCCTTACCATTGGGACATCCCAAAGCAGTGTTAAAAAAGGGGGGTGGGAACAGCAAAAAAATTCCTAAAGCTAAACAGTAGCCAACCATGCAACAGGAGCTCAACCAAAACAGCTGGCGCCCACCTGAAAAAAAAAAAAATACACCCTAAAAGAGGATCAGGTCCTCCCAACAGCAGCCTGCGAAACCTTGCGGCCAAAAAAAGCATCCACAGAGGCCAACACATCCACTTTATAAACGTGTGCACCGATGACCAGATGCCTGCCTTGCAAACCTGAAGACGGAAGGCCCAGGAGGCACTAAGCACCCTAGTAGAGTGCACCTTAACAGGGAAAGGAGGAACCTGACCCTTGATGGAAGAGGCCTGAATCACTGTCGATAGAAGCAAGGAAATCCCTCTGACACAGGGATGCCACCACCGTGTGATTAGACTCCATTTGGAACTTCTGCACCCGCACAAAGCAGTTCAGTGCCTTAAGGTCCAGGATTGAGCGCACTTTGCCTTCCTTCCTGGGAACTGTAAACAGGTTTGAGTAAAAACCCGAAAACTTTCCGAAGTCATAACCAGGACAATCACCCCTTGAAGCAACAGGTCTTGTACCACCTCAAATAGACCCTGTAATGGGTCCGGGGACAGGCGCAAGTTGGAAGGAAAGAAACTTGTCGGGGGACAAGAGCGAAACTCAATCTTGTAGCCGGACTGAATGACTTAGTGGACCCACTTGTCTTGTACCAGCACCCCGCCCCACCTTCATGTTGAAGGAGCCTTGTCCACGGGTCTGAGGAAGCCCACTCTCGGTTTGCCAGACCAGGTTCGTTTGGATCCTCCAGAAGAGGCCTGAAAGGCTTCGAGCCCTTGTCAGTCGACCCTGAGGGACGAAAAAACTTCTTATAAACTGAGAAAGAAGGCCCACCTCTACGAGGTTCCTTGCTCTTAGTAGCCTGTGAAAGAAAGGTACTCTTCCCCCCCTGTGAGACCTTTTATGATGTCATCCAGGGTAGCTCCAAACAGGCGATTTCCATGAAAGGGAATATCAGTCAAGGCCCTGTAGCAGTGGCAGAACTACCAGAGTCGCAGCAGTCGCCGTTGCGACTGGGCCCTGGAGTTCCGCCACTGTGGGGGGGGCCCGGCGGGCCCGCTCGTTCGTCAGTAAGTCCGTTCCTCAGTCCTTTGTTTATTTTATTCTGCCGCGTGGGGGGTGTGGCCGGCCGCTGAGGGGAGGCGGAGCTGAGCACAAGAGTCTGGAGCCCCGTCTATCCTCTCCAGGGATAGGGGGTAGGGAGGAGGAGTAGGAGATAAAAAAAAAGTCTGACACCAATAGAGATGGGGGGGGGGGGGAGGAGCTCTCCCCTCAGCAAGGAGACCCCATGGAGGCACGTGTAGTGGATGCTCAGGAGGAATGGACGGACTGACAAGGTAAGTGACAAATTGCTAGTGCAACTGTACCCATCCTCCACCACCTGTGCCTCTTACTGATCCCGCCCACCCCCCCACACTACCACAGATCTCAACCCTATTCCCCCATCACCTCTACAACAGATAGGAATGAGATCTGTGGTGGGGGAATCAGTAAAAGGCAGAGGTGGTGGGGGGAGGATGACACCACCGCTGTCACTAATCCCAACCCCTCACCAACAACGCTGTCACTAATTCCACCCCCCTCACCACCACCGCTGTCAATTCCTCCTCCCTCACCACCACCACCGTTGTCAATAATTCCACCCCCCTCACCACCACAGCTGTCACTAATTTCACCCCCCGCCCCACCACCACCGCCGCTGTCACTAATTACCCCCCCCACCACCGCTGTCACTAATTCCCCCCCCCCTCACCACCACCGCTGTCACTAATCCCACCCCCTCACCACCACCGCTGTCACTAATCCCACCCCCTCACCACCACCACTGTCACTAATTCCACCCTCCTCACCACCACCACTGTCACAAATTCCACCCTCCTCACCACCACCACCGTTGTCACTAATTCCACCCTCCTCACCACCACCGCTGTCACTAATTCCACCCTCCTCACCACCACCACTGTCACTAATTCCACCCCCCTCACCACCACTGCTGTCACTAATCCCACCCCCTTCCTCACCACCACCTCACCACCACTGCTGTCACTAATTCCACCCTCCTCACCTCCACCGCTGTCACTAATTCCACCCTCCTCACCACCACCGCTGTCACTAATTTCACCCTCCTCACCACCACCACTGACCCCATCCCACCCCCATCACCGTTGCCACTGATCCCATTCCATCCCCCCACCACTACCACCACCACTCACCCCCCCCCCCCCACTACCACTTATCCCATCTCCCCACCACTACCACTACCACCTCTGCCACTTATCTCATGCTATCCCCCCACCACTGCCACTCATCCCATCCCACCCATCCCATCTACCCCACCACTACTGCTGCCACTCATGCCATCCCTTTACCGTTGCCACTTATTCCACCCCCCCATTAATGCTGCCACTCATCCCATTCCATCCCCCCATCACTACCGCCACCACTGCAACTTATTCCAACCCCATGCTCCAGGGGGCCCATGCCTCACCCCTGTACACCTGGATAGAAGGGGTGGTGGGGGCAGCATATAGAAGAACCAATCCCCCTTTGCTGCAGGAAGAAAATGTAGTGGATTGGTTGCTCTATATGCCACCCCCGCCGCCCCTTTTATCCAGGTGTATGAGTGTGACGCAGTGTGACGTCCTTCATGGTTTCTTGCACTGGGGCCCTGAAGGTTCTAGTTACACCTCTGCCTTGTGGAAGTCTGATTGTAGATTTCACAGGAAAAATCCAGGAGGAAAATTTCTACTTAAACTCTTCCGGACCGCCTGTCACAGATATACTATGGCAGGCAGCCCCTCCTGCGTGAACCGACGTAGCTGCACGTCAGTCGTGCGCCTGCAGCTAGGTGGCCAGCGTGCGACGCCAGCGGCGCGCTCCCGCCCCTACTCGGGAGCGGCGACTCTGATGCACGGGGTCAGTGGCTCAGATTGCCGCCGGGCACCCGCGATGGTTCCCCGCTGAGACAGAAGGATGGTCAGCTGTTGTAAACACAGCTGACCGTTCTCTCTGGAATGATCACAGAGCGCCTGTGATCCTTCTATGTAGGATCAGAGGTCTCTGATCATTTCAAATGCCCAACTCCCATACAGTTAGCAACACTCCCCTAGGCTTACATTTAACTCCTTGATCACCCACTGTGTTAACCCCTTCCCTGCCAGTGTCATTATTAACCGCTTGCCGACTGCGCACAGTATATTTACTGCGGCAGTCGGCCCCGGCCAGGCAGAGTGACGTAGGTCTACGTCGCTCGCCTGTCACTCCTTACAGAGCCAATAGCGGGCGGGCGCGCGCCCGCCGAGGCGCGCGCCCGCCTCGGCTCGTTCACGGAGGAGTGCGGGAGTGTGACTGGCGGACCCGATGTCCGCCGGTCACACTACGATCGCCGCTACAGCGGGAGAAAGACAGAGCGGCTTGTGTAAACAAGCCACCTGTCAGTTCTCCCTGTGTAAAAGTGAAGATCAAACAGTTCTACTATGTAGAACTGTTGATCTTTGTTTTTACACTAGTAGACCTGTCCCTACACAGTTAGAATCACGCCCCTAGGACACGCTTAACCCCTCCCTGTCCAATACTGTTAACCCCTTCCCTGCCAGTGTCATTTTTGCAGTAACAGTGCATATGTATAGCACTGATTACTGCAGTAATGTCACTGGTACCCCCAAAAGTGTCAAAAATGTCAGTCAAGGGTCCGATCTGTCCGCCGCAATGTCGCAGTACCGCAAAAAAAATCGCAGATCGCCGCCATTACTCGTTAAAAAAAAAAACACCAAAAATGACAAAAATCTTTCCCTTTGTTAGTAAACGCGATAACTTTTGCGCAAACCAATCAAAATACGCTTTTTGCGATTTTTTTTACCAAACATAGGTAGCGTAAAACAAATTGGCCGAAAATTTTAAAAAATTTTGATTTTTACATTTTTTTTTGGGGGAATTTCATATAAAAAAAAGTGAAAAATATTGTTGTTTTTGCAAAAATTACGCTCTTTTTTTGTTTATAGCGCGTGATCAAAAAATCGCACAGGTGATCAAATACCACCAAAAGAAAGCTCTGTTTGTGGGAAAAAAAGGACGTGAAATTCGTTTAGGTACAGCGTCGCACGACCGCGCGATTGTCCGTTAAAGTCACGCAGTAAAAAATCGCAAAATAACCCCTGGTCTTTTAGCAGGAAAATCCTCCGGTGGTAAAGTGGTTAAAGTAACAGTGCATTTTTTTAGCACTGAATACTGTAGTAATGTCACTGGTCCGACCAAAAGTGTAAAAAATGTCAGAGGTCCGATCTGTCCACCGCAATGTTGCAGTCCCGCTAAAAATCACAGATCACTTCCATTACTAGTAAAAAAAAAAAAACCACAATAAAAATGAAAAATCTTTCCCGTAGTTAGTAGACGCGATAACTTTTGCGTAAACCAATCAAAATACGCTTTTTTACCAAAAATATGTAGCAGAAAACAAATTTGCCTAAAATGTTAAAAAAATTTGATTTTGAATTTTTTTTTGGGGAGTATTATATAGCAGAACGTGAAAAAATTGAATTTTTGTAAAATCTTACCGTAAAATTATTTTCTCTGAGTCCTCTGACAGTCGCCGCCCATTCATACAGTCTTCACGATTGGGTATTGGCCTTCTCCGCAGGAGCAAGCTAGGCAGTAATTTTGTTAATACAACAAACATTAACATATAGACACACCCACAGGGGGCCGTCCCTCTGGCCTATATCCTGCAGCCAGTACCACTCTAATCTAGTTATGTAGCAAGCAGTCCATGAAAAACTGTCAACCCCAAAGAGAGGGGCGGGGGCGGCGACTGTCAGAGGACTCAGAGAAAAGGATTTTACGGTAAGATTAAACAGAAATTCTATTTTCTCTTACGTCCTCTGACAGTCGCCGCCCATTCATACAGTCTTCACGATTGGGACGTTCCAAAGCACTGTAGATGTGAGGGGTGGGAAGACGCAACCTTAAAATAGGGAATGCAGTACCCAGGTCAGAGAAAAAACGGAACTGAACCAGTGGGGTAAGTAAAGCTCAACAGGAGCTAACCCAGGAAAAAAATGAAATAAACCCCATGACTAAGAGACATTAAAAAAAAAGCACGTCTCTTTAAACCACTGCCGCACTCAAAACCTTGCGGCCAAAAAAGCATCCGAGGATGCCAACACATCAAGTTTGTAAAACTTAGAAAATATGTGTACAGACTACCAGGTCGCCGCTTTCCACACCTGAGCCACCGATGCCTGGTGGCGAAAAGCCTAAGAGGCACTAAAAGCTCTAGTAGAGTGCGCCTTAACAGGGAAGGGAGGAACCCGACCCTTAATCGAATAGGCCTGCACAATCGTCTGTCTGATCCATTTGGAAATGGTTGCCGCAGATGCCGCTGTAACCTTCCGAGGTCCTTCAGGAAGGACAGACAGACAATACGACATCCAGAAAGAGTCCGTGGCGGAAAGGTAAACCTTGATCGCCCGGATCACGTCCAAGGAATGCAAGGCAAATTCCTTCGGATGCTTAGGCTTCGCACAAAGAGAAGGCAACACAATATCCTCATTGAGGTGGAAAGCTGAAACCACCTTAGGAAGAAAAGACTGATTTGATCGCAGGACCACTTTATCCCTATGAACAACCAGATAGGGGGAGCGGCAAGACAGAGCCGCCAACTCAGACACTCTGCGAGCAGATGTGATCGCCACTAGATAGGCAACTTTCTGTGACAACACAGGCAGAGGGATCTCTCTGATGTTCTCAAAGGTAGGTCGTTGTAAAACGGACAGAACCAGATTCAGGTCCCAGGGAGGTAAGGGAGCCTTCCTCGGGGGAGCCAGATGACGCACCCCTTGAATAAATGTGCGAATCAAGGAATTAGACGCCAAAGGGCGCTGAAAAAGAATGGCCAAGGCCGACAATTGGCCTTTGATCGTAGTCAGCGCCAGGCGCTGATCCACCTTAGTCTGTAGGAAGGCCAAAACTCTTGCCACTGAAAAGGAGCGGGGGTGAAGACCTTGTGACTCACACCAGGCAAAATATGCCCTCCAGGTGCGATGATAAATCTTCCCAGAGGAAGCTTTTTTAGCTTTTAGCAAGGTAGGAATGGCAGCCGACGGGGTACCCCTGTCTTGGCTTTCAACAGCCAAGCCATCAAAGCAAGCGACTGTAAAGCAGGATGGAAGTTCGGTCCCTGAGACAGAAGATCGTTTCTTAGTGGAAGCCACCAGGGAGGCTCGACAACCATCTGCATAACGTCCGCGTACCAAGACCGACACGGCCAGCCTGGAGCTACCAGAATCACCAGCATCCGTTCCGAGGCTAACCTGCGGAGGAACCTGGACAACATTTGAATCGGAGGAAAGGCATATCAGCCAATACCGATGCCACGGCACCACTAACACTTCCGAGGCGTCCGCCAGAGGATCGGGAGATCGAGCCATGAACCTTTCCACTTTTTTGATGAGATGCGAACAGATCCATGCCCGGAGATCCCCACCGGATGCACATAAGGTAAAACACCTCCGGATGTAAGGACCATTCCCCCTGGTCCAGGGTCTGGCGACTCAGATAGTCCGCCTGCCAGTTTT
Source organism: Pelophylax lessonae (assembly GCF_965119305.1). Classification (NCBI taxonomy): domain Eukaryota; kingdom Metazoa; phylum Chordata; class Amphibia; order Anura; family Ranidae; genus Pelophylax; species Pelophylax lessonae. The sequence continues at coordinate 189,158,647 of NC_138774.1, forward strand.
CCACCCCTGGAATGTGGACGGCCGAAATTGCCAAAAGAATCTCAGCCATTTCCCTGGCTGCCCGGGCACTCCTGGCGCCCCCCTGATGATTCATGTACGCCACCGCTGTGGCGTTGTCCGTCTGCACTCGTACAGGGCAGCCCTGAATCCGAGCCGACCAAAGGAACAAACAGAGCTTGATTGCACGGAGCTTCAGGACATTTATCGGTAGGGAGAACTCCTCCCACGACCACATACCCTGGGCACAAATCGTGTCCAGAACTCCACCCCAGCCCGACAGGCTGGCATCCGTGGAGAGCCCCGTCCACAATAACGGCCGGAAGGACTCAGAATCGGTGACTGGAGCCACCACAAAAGATCCGATCTCAAATGGTGGCTTAGAGAAATCCTTCTGTCCAAGACTGAGGATGCATGTCCCACCTGGTAAGGATCTCTGCCCTGTAGCAGAGCCAACACAGGAGCCAAAACCTTGGTGAACACCCTTGGAGCTGAAGCGAGACCGAAGGGCAACGTCACGAACTGGTAATGCTCCTCTGCAATTGCGAATCGGAGATACCGCTGATGACCCTCGTAAAAAGGGATGTGCAGATATGCATCTTTTAGGTCGATAGAGGCCATAAATTCCACTGGACTCAGACATGCCACCACCGACCGGATGGATTCCATCCGGATCTTCTGTACCCGCACGAAGCGGTTCAGAAACTTTAGGTCCAAAATTGGACACACCTTGCCCTCTTTTCTGGGCACTGTGAACAGATTGGAGTAAAACCCCCGAAACCTGTCCCGCGGAGGGACCGGAATGATGACCCCTTGGGCGAGAAGATCTTGAACCGCCCGTTGTAGATCCCGGAAACGATCGGGAGTCAGGTGGAGATTTGATGGAAAGAATCTGTCTGCGGGGCGCGAGATCGGAACTCGATCTTGTACCCTGAACTAATGAGCTTGCGAACCCACCTGTCCTGAATGTCGGACAGCCAGGGCTCGGGAAAACAACGCAGACGTCCCCCCACCCCTGATACGGGTGAGGGCGTCCCTTCAGGAAGGGGTGGACTGGGTTGCCTGCCCAGCTTGACCCGTTTTGGGCTTACCCGCCCAAAATTTCTTGTGACCACCGGAGGCCTTGAAGGACTTACCCTTTTCCTGTGCCCCGAAGGCACAAAAGGACCCCCGGTTAGTCTTAAAGGAGGGGCCCCACTTAGCGTAGGGAGATTTACCTTTCAAGACTTGAGGCAAGAGAGTACTCTTACCCCCAGTAAGCCCCTTGATCAGCTCACTCAGAGTCACCAAAAAGACGATCCCCGCATAAGGCTCCGTTCACATTATAGCGTATGGATCATGGGTGGAACCGCCGCGGTTCCGCCCGTGATCGGGAGATTATTGCAAATCGCGGGACGCCTGTGCATTGCCCGTTGATTTGCAATAGATCCCCAAACGCTGAGCGATGTTGCCGCGATTTCCGCCTGCCGAATCGCGGTAACATCGCGCAAAAAAAAATCGCGGGACGCAATACGATCCAAATAAGCTCTTGTACTTTTTTGGTCGTATTGCGTCCCGCGATTTTTTTTGCGCGATGTTACCACGATTTGGCAGGCGGAAATCGCGGCAACATCGCTCAGCGTTTGGGGGTCTATTGCAAATCAACGGGCAACGCACAGGCGTCCCGCGATTTGCAATAATCTCCCGATCGCGGGCGGAACCGCGGCGGTTCTGCCCGTGATCCATACGCTATAATGTGAACGGAGCCTAAGGGATGTAAGACACTGTCTTCTTAGAAGCTTGGTCGGCCGACCAGCTTTTCATCCAAATAATGCGGCGGATTGCAATCCCGACCGCAGATAGACATGCGGCCAAAGGAGCCTCGTCCAAAGGCGCTTCACACAGGTACATCAAGGCCTGTGCCATTCATGATCCAACATGTCCAGCGCAGCAGCAGAAACCCACTCTGCTACCAGAGTACGCCTAAGCACCATGGCCCATTCTGCGATAGTCTGAGAGACCATCACTTAGGCGAACACCGGTTTCAGCATGGAACCCGCCACCATATACATGTGGCGGGAAAGCGTTTCCACCCATCTATCTGCCGGGTCCTTAAACACCGGGGAGTCTTCCACGGGCATCAAGGTGGATTTATTCAGTCTGGAAACAGTGTGGTCCACTTTAGGAACCACAGTCCAGCGGGAATCAACCGAATCCCCAAAGGGATAACGGTACTTAAATCTCTTAGGTACTACCAGCGTCTGCTTAATGCGACACCATTGGTCATTTACCGTTTCCTGAAACTCCTCAGGACAAGGAAAAACCTGACCCGTCTTCAGGGCCTTGTGGGTCCCGAAGGAAACCCGCTTACCTGCCATGGAGGGCTTATCATCAAGATTTAAAGACTCCTTAACGCAGCTAATAAGTGTGTCTATCGCAACACGGTCACGTGCTATCCCAGAGGAAGAATCCTCCTCCACATCCGACTGAGAAGACAGGGACCCCTCAAGGGGACGTCGCCGTGGCAACCAATTCAGGCTCAGAGTCAGGAGACTGAGAGGGCATAGGCCGTTTCTTTGTAACTCGGTCAGACATCAGCAGATCAACTTTTGATGCTAAAGTCGGACATCAGCAGATCAACTTTTGATGCTAAAGTCGCAAGTACAGCAGATTAAGAGGCTAAGGAAGTGGGATCAGGAGTATCTGAACCATCAACTAGGTCTGTGGGGAATTTGCTATCCTGGCACTCCATATTAGCAAAGTGCAAAAAAATGACACTGGCCCTTTAAAACGACGGTTCCCGTGGACCCCTATCTCAAACTGCACTACAGGTGGAGACCCTTCCCTTAACTAAAGCTAAACTGACAAAAGAGTGCTAGCAGAAATATAGACAGAGAAAAACAGTAAAATCCCCCCACAGTGTACATATACTTGCCACGCTGCTTTTGAGAAGGCTGATTATAAAGAGGAAGTGACCTCACGTCCCTAGAGGCAAAAGCCAGCCCTGAGCCACAAAAAAAATGGTGCCTGATAGAGTCAAATGGAGGAAAAGCACTTAGAAAATGGCCACTGCCCAGACAGGACATCCGCCCACACTAAAGATGGCGCCCGATCGCCGCTGGCAATGATGATGGAAAATGGCCACTGCCCTCACTCTAAGGCCAAACAGCCAGCCCTTACCAAACATGGCGGCCGGGCGAAACAGCGCCAAACGCCGCAGAAAACGCATGCACTGTCCCCCACCGGGATCTGCACAGAGCACCCCCCGGGAGAAGGAAGCCCCCCACACCCCCCCTCCGCCGTATGTCGGTCTGCACCGCAGGAGCGCCCCCGCGGGGACAAGGAAAGTAAGACACAGGGGGCCATCCCACGGCCATGAGGAGGATATTACAGCAAACTTTACATGTACCGCCATCCCCAGAGTGGGCCCACTCAATAACCCCTCAAAAACCTGTTCCCAGGGACAGAGGGGTAGTAGTACTCACCATACCGTGAACGTGGGCACCGCCCAGATATGGGAGACCTCCCACCTGGGTGGGGTGCCGTCAGCCAGGAAGGATGCTAGCAACCCCGGGCGTTCTGACGTTGAGACATCCCAGCGAAGATAGAAAAACTTAGCAGGCTCGTCCCCGCTTCCAGGGGCACAGTGGTTGCGAGCTTTGGTGTACCAAAAGCCTGTGACGCTCGATGGCAGACTGGGACTCCATGAGGTTCTATATTAACCAGTATGAGGCCCAGTTCTGCTGACGCTTGTAGTCCTCCAAATTCTAACTAGCGTAGGTGAGAAAAAATAAAAAGCTGTTTTTAAAAGAAAAAACACTTTTCAGAAATAAAACAAGAAAAAAAACAGACACTAGGTCCCAGCAGGGAAAACCTAGCCTACTCCTGACGCTAGGCAGCAAAGAACTGGATTAGAGTGGTACTGGCTGGAGGATATTGACCAGAGGGACGGCCCCCTGTGGGTGTGTCTATATGGTAATGTTTGTTGTATTAACAAAATTACTGCCTAGCTTGCTCCTGCGGAGGAGGCCAATACCCAATCGTGAAGACTGTATGAATGGGTGGCGACTGTCAGAGGACGTAAGAGAAATTTTTTTTTTTTTTCTTCAGAATTGTCGCTCTTTTTTGTTTATTGTGCAAAGAAATTTGCAGAGGTGATCAAATACCACCAAAAGAAAGCTCTATTTGTGTGAAAAAAAGGACAAACTTTATTTTGTTACAGTGTCGCACGATTGCGCAATTGTCCGTTAAAGTAACGCAGTGCCGAATCGCAAAAAATGCCGTGGTCATTAGGGGGCAAATCCTTCCGGTCCAGAACTGCTTAAAAAAGAAAAAATAGCCAGGATCAGAGATCCCAGCAAGGAACTAAGTCCTTACTCCATGACTAGGCAGAAAAAAAACTGAGTACCCTTAGCATGGAGAGGGAGTATACCCACTGGGACTGCCCATAAGCATAGCCAGACTTTTTCTCTGCCCAGTCTCCTACTCCTGTATGGGGCAGTATAACCCAATAGTTAAGAATATAAGGAGCTGTGTCCGTCAATGAACGAAAGAGAAAATGCATTTTTATTTCTGATTGCGTTGTTGTTACTGATTTTCTCTCACTTCTGTCTGGCAAAACTGTTGTCACCAACAGTAAGAGGAAATCTCTCTAAAAGAGCTACAGATAGCAGTAAAATAAACTGACAGCTATATGGTTTACAATGTTTACGGGTCAGCTGTGTCAAGCTTTATGGTCACTTTTGTGGTTAACTTATGATTCAACACACGATCACCAGCATGTGGGTGTACATTGTTTTTTATAATAAGTGTATTGGCTGTAATTATATCTGGCTGGAAAAAGCAACAGCGATTCTAATCCTTTCTATCACTATCCAGAAGTAAAAAAAAAAAAAAAGTTTTGTCTTGAAATACTCCTTAACCACTTGCCGACTGCCCCCTGTCAAATGACGGCAGAGCAGAGTGGTGCGGCTCTTGTTCTGAGATGACGGCGCACCAGAATGGTGGCGCGCAGCGCGGCGGCCTCGCCATATTCCTGGGACATGGCAGGACCCCAATCTTGGTAAAGAGCCAATGGTGTTTTTCGGCTCTCCTCGCTTCACACTGTCAGAGTGTGTGGCGAGGAGAGCCGATCAGTGGCTTCTGCTCGAAGGGGAGTACAAGACAAGTAATCAGTACCCTGATTACAATACAGTATAATAAATGCACAACAATGACATCAAATATGTTACATCAGTGACCACAAATAGTGTCCATTAGTGATGCCAGTCAGTGCCCGTCAGTGCCTCCTGCTCATCTGTGCTGCCCATCAGTGTCCACCAGTGCCGCCAGTCAGTGCCACCCATCAATGCCCATCAGTTTCGCCTATCAGTGCCCAGTGCGGCCATATTAGTGCCACCTAATCAGTGCCTTTCAGTGCCACCTCATCAGTGCCCATCAGTGCAGCCCATTAGTGCCCATCAGCGCACATCAGTGAAGGAGGAAAAATTACTTATTTACAAAAATTTACTGACAAACTAAGAAAAACTTTTTTTTTAACTTTATTTTTTATATAAAATAAAAAACCCAGCTGTGATTAAATACCACCAAAAGAAAGCTCTATTTGTGTGAAAAAAAATGATAACATTTTCATTAGGGTACACAGCATTGCATGAATTGTCATTCAAAATGTGACAGCGCTGAAAGCTGAAAATTGGCCTGGGCAGGAAGGGGGTGAAAGTGCCCTGTATTGAAGTGGTTAAGTGTATACCTCCAACTAATTTGTAAGTTTAGGTATTTAATTCTTCCTAGATCCACTGCCATATTCATGACAATGCCCTTATTGCTCCTTTCTACTCAGAAGAAGAATCCAACTCTGTTTAAGCATCCTTCAGAATTGGTATCCATTTCTTGGGATATATAAACATTAGCGTATCGTAGATGTCACAACCTGGTGCTATTTTCTGAGATATATTAACCTGCTGCCATCCGCGCTACAGCCTATATACGGCTGCAGCGCGGACTTGAATTTTCGGGAGGCCGTTTTTAAACGGCCTCCCAGTGACACGCCCCCCGCGCACTCCCGCGAGCGCGCATCGGGGAGAATCTGTGTCGGCCGTGTCCCTTGGACACAGCCGATCACAGATCGTGGTGAATAGCCAATCACAGCGGCCATTCACCACGTGATCAAGCCGTCCAATGAGAGATGATCTCATATGTAAACATATGAGATCATCTCTCATCACCGGCGCTCCTTCCACACACAGAGCCTGCAGTGTGAGGAAGGAGGGGGGAGCCTCACAGCGCCGGGGACACACAGCAATGTAATCAGGGCACCGATCACCAGTGCCCTGATTACTAGAGGTAAAACACATACACAAATTGCCCCCCCATCAGTGCCCACAGTGCCCGCCATCAGTGCCCCCATCAATGCCCACAATTAGTGCCCATAGTGCTGCCAGTCAGTGCCCATCAGTGCCTGCTCATCTAGGCACTGACGAGAACTGACTGGCAGCACTATGGGCACTGATGGTGCTGCCCATCAGTGCTCATCAGTGCCGCCCATCAGTGCTCATCAGTGCCACCCGTCAGTGTCCATCAGTGCCATCCGCCAGTGCCCATCAGTGCCGCCTATCAGTGCCCATCAGTGCCGCCTCTAAGTGCCCAGCAGGGCCACCTCTCAGTGCCGCCTATCAGTGCTCATCAGTGCCGCCTATCAGTGCCACCTATCAATGCCACCTATCAGTGCTCATCAGTGCGGCATATTAGTACCTCCTCATCAGTGCCCATAAGTGCCACCTCATCAGTGCCCATCAGTGCAGCCTATCAGTGCCCATCAGTGCAGCCTCATCAGTGCACATCAGTGAAGGAGAAAAATTTATTTTCAAAATTTACTCGCAGAAAATAAGAAAAACTTTTTTTTTCAAAATTTTCTGTCTTTTTTCTTTTTTTTTGTAAAAAATAAAAAACCCAGAGATGATTAAATACCACCAAAAGAAAGCTCTATTTGTGTGAAAAAAATGATAACTTACCGTTAGTTCACCGGTAACGGCTTTTCTCTTCAATCCTTCCAGGACGGCCTACATTTGGGAGATTGTGGCTCTGCCTCACAGGAAACACAACTAATTTGCAGCTGTTTAAAAGGGTCCCACCCATCCTTAGCTCCAGTAATAGGAAAGTAGTTTCCAACCGAACTTTAAGGAATATAGTCAATCAAACAGCTACATATAAATACATATACATTTATATATACATATTCTTTTAGAACTCACCACCACATAGGGCGGGAAGTAGGCCGGCCGTCCTGGAAGGATTGAAGAGAAAAGCCGTTACCGGTGAACGGTAAGTTTTCTCCTTTCATCCTTCCAGGATGGCCTACATTTGGGAGGATAATAAAGGAATCCATACTGGCCTACCTTAGGGCGGGACCACTGCCTGTAAAACCTTTCTGCCAAAGGCAAGGTCTTGTTGCGACAGTACTTCCACACGATAGTGCTTTAGGAAGGTATCTTGACTGGACCAAGTGGAAGCATGGCGGATCTGTTCCCAGGATGCTTGTAAACCCTTCCTTGGTCCAGAATGTAGAACCAACAAGTGACTAGATCTTCTAAAACTCTTGGTTCTTTCTAGATATGCTAGAAGGCATCTTCTAACATCTAAGCAATGGAATTTTTCTTCTTTTGCACACTTAGGTTTCTCACAAAATGATGGGAGAACCATCTCTTGATTCTTATGAAAAGATGACACTACCTTGGGCAGGTACAGTGGATCTGGTTTAAGAATCACCCTGTCTTGGAGAATTCTCATAAAGGGTTCTTTTATGGATAAGCTTTGCAAATCTCCCACTCTCCTGGCTGTGGTGATAGCTAACAAAAAGGTTAACTTAATAGACAAAATATTTAAACTAATTTTGTTTAAAGGTTCAAACACATCACTAGATAATGCCTCTAGTACTAGCGTTAAGTTCCAGGCTGGAACAATAGTTCTGTTAATTGGAGACACCCTTCTCCGAGCCAACAGAAATCTTTTAATTAAAGGTCCTTGGGCTAACCTTTTGTTTAAAAAAACAGAAAGTGCCGCTATCTGTACTTTAAGGGTGTTCACCGCCACCCCCTTATCTACCCCATCCTGTAAAAAATCCAGGATCCCTGGGGTTGAGGCAGAGGAATCCTTCTTCTGACTCTGCCAAGTACAAAAAGTTTTCCAGATTTTGGAATAAATTTTTCTAGTTACTGGCTTTCTACTAGAAAGGAGGGTCTCAATGACTCTGCCTGAGCATCCTTTTTCTTTTAATATTTGGCGTTCCCTATCCAGATTGTTGATCTGGGGTGAATCAGAGTTCCTTGTAGTGATAGACCTAGTATTTTCCAAGGTACTGTCACTACTAGAGACACCAGGGTTGCAAATCACATCGTTTTTGGCTACCCAGGCGTGACTCGGATGAGGCGTGGTTGCGACCATCCTTGAACTCTTGATATTGGATTCTGTAGTGGAAAGGCATAGGTTAGCTTGAAAGGCCCAGGTATTACTGGGGCCTTCAAGCCCAGCATATCCTTCTGTACTATCAGAAGGGAGAACTGCTCTACTTTTTGGCTCTGCTGCATGACAAACATGTCCACTCCTGATTGACAAATTTATTGGACCAGGTGTTAGAGAATTATGGGGTTCAGTTCCCATTCTACCTGTTGGATGAGATGGTAACTGATTCCCAGTAGATCTGCTGGTTTTATCCAAATCCACATATCGTCCAGACACGGGATCAAACTTTGGCCTTACACCCAACATTGTCATACAGACATTTTGGTACAGATTTTTTCTGACGATGAACTTCTGTTCTATTTTTAAGGGACAGGTCATAGTTAAATTTGGTACCAGTTGCGAGACCAACTCCAATTGGTACCCTTCCCGATGCAGAAAGTAGGGACTGGCAGAGATGTTTTCCCATTGGGAAGCAAAATGGGTCAGTCTGCCCCCTACACTGACGCTGACGTCAGTTTGATTTTTTAGGTTTAGGCCCAGGTTTAAGGAACAACAAATTGTCCCCTTGTTTTCCTTTTCCAGAGCCTTCCTTCCTGGCCTTAAATGGTCTTTTTTGATTCTTGCCTTGGAAGTTTCGAAAGGAATATCTTCCTGATTTATCCTTTCTCTTGGTGGGGAACTTTTTCCCCTTTTCTGCAGATCTGGACAAGGTATCATCAAGTCCTGAACCGAACAGTAATGAACCTTCAAAGGGAGTTTGTATCACCTTCCCAAGCTTTGACCCAAAGCGCCCTTCTAGCAGAATTTACTAATGCTGCTGTTTTAGCAGATGCTGCTAATGACTCCACAGCTGCGTCTGCCAAATAGGACGCAGCTTTACTAATCATGTTTAAGGAATCTATCAGATCTTGTGATCCTGCCATACTGCGGACACGTTTTAACAGTTCCTTAAGCCAAAAGTCTGTATTCTTGGCCATACAGGTATCAGCTAAGGCTATAGTTGTATTATATGCATTAGAATCCCAGGTCTTACTTAATACGGATTCAATCCTGCGATCCATAGGATCTGTAATATGCCGGGCATTTTCAAAGGATAAATCTGTTCCTTTTGATAACTGTGCCAGGGGAGCATCAAGTTTAGGTTTTTTTGTGAATACTTCCAATTCTTGAGGCTCAAAGGGAAACCTTTTCCAGTTTTTTGGTCTGGAAAAGGCATGTGTAGGCACTTTCCATTCCTGGTGTATTATGTCTTTTAATGACTGGTGAATGGGAATGGTTCTGTACTGGGCTTTTCCCAAGCCCTTGTACACTTTGTCTTTGCAAGAAGACTTCTTTGCCGGAATAGGAATTTCTTCAGTGTCATATACCACTTTAAGAAGACCCTGCATATATTCCAAGGAAAAAAGATTTTTAACTTTTTCCCCTTCACTGTTATTTTCTGAGTCCTCCTCTGAACTAGAAGGGTCTCTTAAATAACTAGAACCTTCTTCTGGATCCTCTTGTTCCCTAACTAGAGTTGAGGGAACGGATAGAGAATCTTCCCAGAGGGATGGGGGTCCCCTTGACCACCCACCGTCTTGGGAGGACGCATTATCTGCTCCTTCCACTGCTGGGACTAGAGGGATAGCTGCTGTAGCCTTAAAGGACTGTACTGTAGCTACCATTTCCTCCCTCATAGATTTAAGCAAATCTTCCATTAGGTCCTGCCCTGCCAATTTATTAATGCAAGTCTGACATAAATGGATTTTTGTAAGAACTTACCGTAAAATCCTTTTCTCTTAAGCTCATTGACAGACGTAGTCTTCTTGATTCTCAAGAGCTGGGTTATGTTGTCTCCGCAGGAGTAGGACTAGGCAGAATGACAAAGCGTTCTGGCTCCACCTTAGGGGCAGTCCCTGAGGGTATATCCTCCCTCTCTCTGCTACAGGGAATAAGTTCTGTTTAAAGCAGTACAGAGAATTTAACCCAACCCAACTCAATGATAGAGGGGCGGGTACTACGTCTGTCAATGAGCTTAAGAGAAAAGGATTTTACGGTAAGTTCTTACAAAAATCCATTTTTCTCTATCGCTCATTGACAGACGTAGTCTTCTTGATTCTCAAGAGCTGGGACATCCAGAAGCAGTGCCACAAATGAGGGGTGGGATTGACAAAATCAAATCCAATCTAGAAGGCCCAACCGGTGCCAAACTAGAAGTTTTAAAGGCTCATTATAAACAAAGAATGAGACTAAAGAAAAATTTTCCAACGGAAAAAACCCTCGAGGTAGACCACTGGTCTCCTCAAATTGCGGCCTGCAAAACCTTGCGGCCAAACGAGGCATCAGACGATGCCATTACATCAACTTTATAATGTTTAGTAAAGGTATGCACCGACGACCAGGTAGCCGCCTTGCACACCTGGACCACTGACGCCTGATGGCGAAAGGCCCATGACGCACTAAGCGCCCGAGTGGAGTGCGCCTTAACAGGGAACGGGGGCTCCCGACCCTTAATAGAATAAGCCTGTACTACCGTCTGTCTGATCCATCTGGAAATGGTCGCAGCAGATGCAGGCAACCCCTTTTTGGGTCCATCTGGGATCACAAAAAGTGAATCCGTCTTGCGAAACGAGTCTGTCGTTTTCAAGTATACCCTGATCGCCCGGACCACATCCAAGGAGTGTAACGCAAACTCCCGAGGATGACTGGGCTTAGGACACAGGGAAGGTAACACAATTTCTTCATTCAGATGAAATTCTGAAACCACTTTTGGTAGGAAGGATGGATTCGGACGAAGAACCACCTTATCTCTATGAACCACCAGATATGGTGAACGACAAGATAATGCGGCCAGTTCTGACACCCTGCGTGCAGAAGTAATAGCCACCAAGAAGGCCACCTTCTGGGACAACGTGGGTAGAGGAATCTCCCTAATATCTTCAAAGGGAGGTTTCTGAAGAACCGACAACACTAAATTTAGATCCCAGGGGGGTAACGGCGCGTGCACTGGCGGAGCCAGATGTCGCACCCCCTGGATGAAGTTCCGCACCAAGGAATGAGTAGCCAAAGGCTTCTGAAAGAAGATGGCTAATGCTGAGACCTGACCCTTGATAGTACTCAAGGCCAGTTTCTGCTCAACCCCTTGTTGCAGAAAAGCCAATATTCGACTAATCGAATAAGACCGAGGACGGAACCCCAAAGGTTCACACCATGCAATGTAGGACTTCCATGTGCGATGATAAATCTTTCTGGAAGTCGCTTTCCTTGCTTCAACTAGAGTAGGAATAACTGAAGCTGACAAACCTTTGTCCTTCAGCACCTGGGTCTCAATAGCCAGGCCGTTAAAGCCAGCGATCGTAAAGCAGGATGGAAGATCGGTCCCTGAGACAGTAGATCCTCCCTGAGAGGAAGTCTCCACGGGACGTCCGCCACCAGTCTGACCATGTCGGCGTACCAAGCTCGACGAGGCCAGTCCGGAGCTACCAGGATTACTGGGATTCCTTCCTCCTCTATTCTGCGAAGAAGTCTTGGCAGTAACGCGAGAGGAGGGAAGGCATATATTAGCTGGTATTGCCCCCACGGGGCGATCAGTGCGTCTGCGGTTTCTGCTAGAGGATCGCGGGAGCGAGCCACGAATCTCTGAACTTTCCTGTTGAATCGTGATGCCAACAGATCCACATCCGGGGTGCCCCACCGTAGGCACAACTGGTGGAAAACGTCTGGATGGAGGGACCATTCCCCCTGATCCAGGGTCTGACGGCTGAGATAATCTGCCTGCCAATTCTCCACCCCCGGAATGAACACCGCAGAGATTGCTGGAACAAATCGTTCCGCCCAGCGAAGAATGCAAGCCACTTCTTTGGCCGCTCGGACACTCTTGGTGCCCCCCTGGTGATTGACATAAGCCACGGCCGTGGCATTGTCCGACTGGATCCGAACCGAGCTGCCCTGGAGCTGCTCGGTCCAGTGAATCAGACAAAGTCTGATCGCTCTCAGTTCCAATACATTTATCGGTAACCTGGATTCTTCCGGGGACCAAAGTCCCTGGACAGATAACTGACCGAGAATTCCTCCCCATCCGGATAGACTGGCATCCGTGGTCACTGTCGTCCAATATATTGGCAGAAATGACTTTCCCTGGCTGAGCATCGGAGACCGAAGCCACCATACCAGAGACTCTCTGGTCTGTTTGCTCAATCGGATCTGATTGTCCAGGGATTCCGGATTCCGATTCCATCTGAGAAGGATCTCTTGCTGAAGAATTCGGGTATGGGACTGGGCAAATGGGACTGCTTCGAACGAAGCCACCATCAACCCCAGAACCCTCATGCAAGTCCGAAGGGAAGACCAGCTGTTGGACAGTAACAACTGGACTGCAGATTGAATCTTTCGGAGTTTCCCTACCGGAAGAAAAACTCTTGTCCTGACTGTGTCTAGAATTAGACCCAGATATTCTAGCCTCTGGGTGGGAACCAGAAATGACTTTTGCAGGTTCACCAGCCACCCGAATTCCTGTAAAGAAATCATAGTAATTTCTATGTTTTGTAGCAAGGTCTGAGGAGACTCTGCATGAAGCAGAAGATCGTCTAGGTAACCTAGAATCGATATACCTCTTTGGCGCAGAAGTGCCAACATTGGGGCCAACACCTTTGTGAAGACCCACGGAGCCGTGGCGAGACCGAAAGGTAACGTCACAAACTGATAGTGGTTCTCCTCTACGGAAAAGCGTAGAAAACGCTGATGTCCTGCGAAAATGGGAATGTGAAGATAGGCGTCCTTGATGTCTATGGACGCTAGGACATCCTCTGGATGCAGGAAGGCTGCTACCGTGCGAATGGACTCCATTCTGAATCTTCTTATGTTGACGAAAGAATTGAGTGCTCTTAAGTCCAGAATTGGACGCACTTTGCCCTCTTTCCTGGGTATTGTAAACAGGTTTGAATAAAACCCTTGAAACCGTTCTGTCCAAGGAACGTGGACTACCACTCCTTGTTGTAGTAAATCTGTGACTGCTCTCCGCAGATCTTCTAAACGATCTGCGGATAATCGGATATTGGAAGGGAAGAATCGCGCCGGTGGGAGAGATCGAAACTCGATCTTGTACCCTGACCTTATGACTTCGCAAACCCATTTGTCTGGGATTCTGGAAAGCCATGGATCCGGGAACCGGCGAAGACGTCCCCCCACCCCAGTTATGGGTGGGGGCGCACCTTCAGGCTTTGCGGTAAAAAGGTGCTTTTTCCACCGGTGAGATCCTTAATGATCTCATCTAAGTTGGCTCCAAATAGACGCTCTCCTGAAAAGGGGATATTAGCCAATGCTTTTTTGGAACCTTGGTCGGCTAACCAACCTTTTAGCCACAGTGTACGCCTGAGAACCACTGCTGAGACTGATGCTCGCGCCATTAATGGAGTGGCGTCTAACGCCGCATCACATACAAACTGTAACCCCTGTATCATTTGTTCCAACAAATCTGATACCGCCTGAGGGACTTCTTCTAAGTCCCGGCGTAACCACTTGGTCCATTCAGTTACAGCCTGCGAAACCAGACCAATAGCAATTATTGGTCTGAAAGCTGATCCAATCAAGGAAAACATGGTGCGAGACATAGCTTCTATCTTGCGATCCACTGGATCTTTAAAAGACGGAGCGTCTTCTAAAGGAATAACCGTGGCTTTATTCAATCTAGCAATAGGTGAATCCACCACAGGTGGTTCTGTCCATTTCTTAATAAGGGTTTCCTCAAACGGATAACGCCTGTCAATGCGTTTAGAAATATTAAAAGTGCGTTTTGGCAGACGCCATTCTTCTTCGATTGGATTGCCAAAACATTTGGGCAATGGAAAAACCTTCGCCACTTTGATGCGCTTTTTAGTCCCAAAATGGATCTCAGTTTCAGCTATTTCTGATGGAATACCCTGTAACCTTAAAGTCTCTTGAACAGATACAATGAGTGCGTTTACCAACGCTTCCTCTCGGGCTATGGCGGATGCCGAAACATCCTCCTCACTGTCTGAAGAGACAGGACCCGAGACACCAATACCAGATGAAGTACCTGCAACTGCAGAAATAGGCTCAGAGTCTGAATCCGAGGTTTCAGATAATAAGGGGTTAGGCGGGGGTCGCTTTCTTGCGCCCTGTCCCTGACAAGCCACTTCCACCCGGGACACAAAAGTTTCCATAATAGCTGACAAAGATTCAATTGTCAATGGGGTGCTGGAGGATCCCGCAGACCCCTCGAGGGGATCCGGAGGAGATACATGAGTGGCAGGGTCCATGTTAATACAGGACACCTTTGCCAGCAAAACAAAAAAACTTTTTCTTTTTTTTTTTTTTTTGTGTGTCTCCCCCTAGCGCAATAGCGCCCCTCAAGAGTACCTGCTTCTCGATCCCAGAGAGAGAGAGAGAGGGACCCCCAAGGCTCACCAACCGATGCAGTGCAGTTTCCAACAAACTGCAGTCAGCGTCTGTCTTACACAGACTGGAAGGAGCTGTTTGCTTTTTCCCGGGCAGAAGGCGTGGCTCCGCCCCCTGTGTACGCCTTCCGGCGTTCCCAGCCCTCCACGAGGTAGCTGGGCTCACAAAACATGGCCGCTCCCATAGAAGAGACATAAGACTCCAAAAACATGGCGGCCGGCGTGACCTGAGGACATACATGCATTCGGTCTACGGCAAAATGGCGGCGGACCGCCGATATCGTCTTCCCAGCACATCCACCTGCACTCTGCTAAGAGGTGACATATGGATCTACAGAGATACACTGCACATAAGGTAGGATTATACCTCCTATGTCTGCTGTAATGTTACAGTCTGCTGGGTAGAGTGTTAGCTCTTGAACCAAGTCCACTTCCCACAAACACATGCTGTATTACAAGGAGGACTTGTAAGTATCAGATATATACTGACCATATATGGAGGGGCCCATAATATATACTGCCTCATAATGAGGAAAAAAGGGAACGTTTACTCACCATACCGAACCGACAGGCACCCTCTCTTCACAATACCCTCTCCACCGGGGTGGGGGTTTGTGGACGCCTCGACTCTCTGGTACCTGGCGTCCAAGCGAGACTTTTAACTCGCAAAGTCAGTCCCTTTACTGGGACTCCGTCGCGGCCGACCCAGCGCACTGGTCTGCACGCGCTCGTAGGCAGAAACCGGGGTGACCACTGGATCTCAACATCCAGCCCGTCGCCCGGCCCTGCATACTTACTTGAATATGTCGCGGCCGACCAAGCGCAATGCCATGGTCTGCGCGCGCTCGTAGGCCGGCTGGGGTGACCACAAGTGTCGCCCAGTCCGGCATTTTTGCTTGAAGATCTCACAGGAAAAAAACACTGGAGAAAACTACCTAAAAAATGTCTTTTTCTTAAAGAAAAAAAGTCTTGCCAGGACCAAAAGATCCCAGCAAGGAACTTAGGTCCTTACTCCTGACTAGACAGAAAAAAACTGATTCCCTGTAGCAGAGAGAGGGAGGATATACCCTCAGGGACTGCCCCTAAGGTGGAGCCAGAACGTTTTGTCATTCTGCCTAGTCCTACTCCTGCGGAGACAACATAACCCAGCTCTTGAGAATCAAGAAGACTACGTCTGTCAATGAGCGATAGAGAAAAGGGCTTTGTGTAAGATTTAGACAACCTAACCCTGCATTCCCCACATTCTTTAGTTGAGGATAAGGTTCCGGCAGGGGCTTCCTGTGCCGGTGGCGTACCTGTGACAACACATGAAAAGACAAGAAGAGAGGACACCATGAAGCGACATAACCTTCTTGCCTACCACTACTGCAATATACAGGAAAAAGCATGGCATGGCATACCTGTCACATAATAGACAGCAGTCGGCCGCCATCGGTATCACTTACCCGATCCTGTCACCACCTGCGTTGCCGCTTTCTCCCCTGTAAGGATTGCGGCCGCTTGTGTCTCTTTCTGGGGCTTCTGCCCTCTCGGAGTCGGAGAGTCAGCCATGGAAGTACCGAGTTCGCTGCGATCTGGCGTCTCCTCCACGCTGGGTTTCTTCCGGGAGTCAGCCGCTCCGCCCCTTCCGCCGGAACTTCCTGTCTCCATAGCGAGGCTTGGGGCTCACCGCTCGGCGGGAAATTCGAAATCCTTACCGCCCAGGGAAGTGAATGGAGGAGACTTCCTGCAGAGACCAGCAGGACTTCAGGTATGAGGGACCTTCACCACAAGGCAAACCGCACTACCTGGTATGTTTGGCGACCTGAAAGCTCCTTTTTCTAAGGACACAGCTAGGGAGGAACCTGCTATTAGGCCGACCGAAGCTGCCTTCCAGGGGTACCGTCTTGGCCAGCTATTTGCCTCAGGTTAGTAAAAAAACAAAAACGTTCTGATGTGAGGTTGGAAACACAACTTAACTGGAGCTAAGGATGGGTGGGACCCTTTTAAACAGCTGCAAATTAGTTGTGTTTCCTGTGAGGCGGAGCCACAATCTCCCAAATGTAGGCCGTCCTGGAAGGATGAAAGGAGAAAAAAATTTCATATGGGTACAGTGTAGCATGACCGCGCAATTGTCAGTCAAAGTGTGACAGCACTGAAAGCTGAAAATTGGCCTGGATGGGAAGGGTGTTTAAGTGCACAGAAGGCAAGTGGTTAAAAAAAAAGAAGTGTGGGAATCGAAAAAAAATAAGGGGATTTTTGACTTACCAAATCCATTTCTCCGAGTTCATTGACGGACACAGCTCTCCAGGATTCTGAACCATTGGGTTATATTGCCCCCTACAGGGGTAGGACACTAGGCAGAAAAAAACAAAAAAGAACTTGGCTACTCCTATGGGCAATCCTAGGTGGTATACTCCCCCTCTCTGCTACAGGTCTTCAGTTTAGTAACAAGCAGTGTCAGAAGTAATACAACTCCATAGAGGGTGGGTGCTGTGTCCGTCAATGAACTCAGAGAAATGGGTTTTACAGTAAGTCAAAAATCACATTCTCTCTTTCATCATTGATGGACACAGTTCTCCAGGATTCTGAACCATTGGGATGTCCCCAAGCAGTGCCAAACATGAGGGATAGCACAAAAAAACAACTTGAGTTCAACCTGAACAATACACCCCCCAAAGAGGGAACAGACCCTCTAAACACCAGGCTGCAAAACCTTGCAGCCAAAGGAAGCATCCAAAGATGCCGATTCATCAACTTTATAGAATTTAGCTAAAGTGTGCACCGAGGACCAGGTGGCGGCATTGCAAAACTGCACCACTGACGCCTGATGACAGAAGGCCCAAGAAGCACTAAGCGCTTGAGTAGAGTGCGCCGTGACACGTAAAGGAGGAACCTGATCCCTGATCAAAAAGGGCTGAGTCCCCGTCTGTCTGATCCATCTAGAAATGGTTGCTGAAGAAGCGGATAGCCCTTTTCTTGACCCGTCCGTGATCACAAACAGTGAGTCTGACCTCCGAAAAGACTTCATAGCTGCCAGATACACCCATATCGCCCGAACTACATCCAGGGTATGCAATGCAAATTCCTTAGGAGGTTTGGACCTGGTACACAGGGAAGGCAACACAATATCTTCATTCAAATGGAAATCAGAAACCACCTTAGAAAGGAACGACGGACATGGGCGAAGAACCCCCTTATCTTTGTGAATCATCAAGTAGGGGATACGGCAAGATAATGCCACCATTGCCAACACCCAGCAAGCAGAGGTGATAGCCACCAAAAAAAGACACCTTTGCGACAGCGTAAGCAGGGGAATTTTTTCCGAATATTCTCAAAGGGAAGCTCCTTGAGAACTGAAAGCACCAAGTTCAAATCCCACATCGGTAAGGGAGACCGCACCGATGGGGTCAGATGTCAGACCCCTTGAACAAAGGTATGAACCCGAGAGTGCCTGGCCAGGGGTCGCTGAAAGAAGACAGCCAAGGCAGACACCTGGCTTGATGGTACTGGCCAATTTCTGCTCAACACCCCGTTGAAGTAGGGTCAAAATCCGACTCACACCATGAAATGTGCCATGTTGAACTTCCAGTGACCAGTATGAGAGAGTGAGAGCGATAACACCAAATTTACCACACCTGCTCCCCATTCACACCTGAGACCTTGTAACACGAAGGAGTCACATGACACCGGGGAGGAAAAATGGCTAATTGGGCCCAATTTAGACATTTTCACTTAGGGGTGTACTCACTTTTGTTGCCAGCAGTTTAGACATTAATGGCTGTGTGTTGAGTTATTTTGAGAGGACAGCAAATTTACACTGTTCTACAAGCTGTATACTCACTACTTTACATTGTAGCAAAGTGTAATTTCTTCAGTGTTGTCACATGAAAAGATAAAAGATTTAATAAAATATTAACAAAAATGTGAGGGGTGTACTCACTTTTGTGAGATACTGTAAACCAATTTTCTGGATGGAATCAGAGCAGACTTCTGGTAATTTAGAAGCCAACCGAACTCCCTCAGGGTCTGTATAGTGATCTCTACGTTGTCCATAAGGGCAGCAGAGGTCTCTGCTCACAAGAGGAGGTTGTCTAGATAGCCCAGTACCGCAATCGCCCGCTGATGTAGCAACGCCAAAACCAGGACCAACACTTTTGTGAATACCAGAGGAGCGGAGGTGAGACCAAAGGGTAATGTCACAAACTGATACTGCTCCTCTCCTACAGCACACCGGAGGAAGCGCTGGTGTTGGGCACATATTGGAATGTGTAAGTAAGCATCATTGCTGTCGATAGAGGCAAGAAAATCCCCCTGATGCAGGGATGCCACCACCATGCAATTGGACTCCATTCTGAACTTCTGTACCCACACAAAGCAGTTCAGTGCCTTGAGGTCCAGAATAGGATATATCTTGCCCTCTTTCTTTGGGACCGTGAGCAGGTTTGAATAAAAAAACCCTGAAACCGTTCCGAGCCTGGACCCGGGACGATCACACCCTGAAGTAGCAGGTCTTGTATAACCCCAAAGAGCTTGCAATCAGTCCTGGACAGATGCATATTGGAAAGGAAGAACCTTTCCAGAGGGTAACAATGAAACCCGATCTTGTAGCCAGACAGTATTACTTAGTGGATCTACTTGTCATTTACCAAAGTGGTCCACGGGCCCAGAAACCAGCAAAGATGTCCCCCCACCCCCAGGCATGGATGAGGGCGCACCTTCATTGTGAAGGAGCCTTTCCACGGGTCTTGCCAGACCAGGGCCGCTTGGAACCTCCCAAGGAGGACCTGAAAGGTTTTGAACCCTTGTCCGTGGATCCTGCGGGACGAAAAAACTTCTTGTGAGCCGAGAAAGACAGGCCACGTCTGCAACGAGGTTCCTTATCCTTTCCAGCCTGTGGAAGAAAGGTACTCTTTCCCCCGTGAGACTCTTATTGATGTCATCTATGGTAGCTCCAAACAGGTGATCACCCTGAAAAGGTATATCAGTCAGAGCTTTTTTTTTTTTTAGAGGTCTGCTCCACAGACCAGCACTTAAGCCACAATACGCTCCTAAGTACCATGGCACGAACAGACAGCCTAGAGATCAGGGGAGCCGCATCCAAAGAGGCATCACAGATAAACTGCAGCGCCTGGATCAACTGGTCCACCAGTTTAGCAAAGGCTTGGGGAAGCTGCTTACCCTCTAAGTCACAGCCCAAAAATTTAGCCCACTCAGTCAGAGTTTGCGACACCAGAGCAATAGTGAAGACTGGCCTAAGCGTTGAACCAGCAACAGTGAACATATTGCGGGCCACAGTCTGCTTTTCTGTCAGCCAGCAATTCCTCAACCGGAATCATGGTTGCCTTATTCAACATGGAAACTGGGGGGGTCCACTACAGTGGAACAGTCCACTTTTAAGGAGGGACTCCCCAAAGGGGTACCTCACCGCAAAGCGTTTAGGAACCACAAAAGGGACGTTTTGGACGCTTCCACTCTTTTGCGACAAATCTGTCAAAATATGAGGAATAAGAAAACACTTTTGCCGCGTGAGGCGGCTTGTGAGTGCCAAAGGGGACAGCCACCTCCACTGCAGCTTCAGCTGCATCCTCCATTTTTAAAGCTTCACGCACAGATACAATCAGTGCGTCCACCAGTGCCTTCTCGTGCGCAGTTACAGGCTTGGAGGAATCATCCTCACAATCTGATAATTCAGGGAGTGTGGCGGCAGACCCCGCAGGGTGGGCGCTGTGCCCGTCGATGGACATCAGAGAAATGGATTTTACGGCAAGTCGAAAATCAAATTTTCTCTTTCGTTCATTGACGGACACAGCTCCTGATCTTCTTGACCATTGGGACGTCTAAAAGCAGTGTCAAACATGAGGGGTGGGAACAGAAAGAAAAAATTCCCAAGGCTAAACCATAGCCAACCAGGTAACTGGAGCTCAACAAAAACAACTGGAGCCCACCTGAAAAACAGTACACCCCCAAAGAGGGAACAAGCCCCTAAACAGCAGCCTGCAAAACCTTGCGGCTAAAAGAGGCATCCGCAGATGCCAACACATCCACTTTATAGAATTTTGTAAAAGTGTGCCCCGACTACCGAGTAGCCACCTTGCACACCTGCGTTACTGACGCCCGACGACGGAAGGCTCAAGAAGTACTGAGCGGCTGCGTAAAGTGGGCCTTCACAGGGAAAGGAGGAACCTGACCCTCATTTGAATAGGCCTGAGTCACTGTCTGTGATCCATCTAGAAATGGTCGCAGATGAAGCAGATAGTTTTTTTGAGGCCCATCCGTAAGCAAATAGGGAGTCTGTCTTCCTAAAAAAAGACTCGGTAGCTGCCAGATACATCTGAATAGCCCGAACCACATCCAGGGAATGCAACGCAATTTCTTTAGGATGTTTAGGCCTGGGACACAGGGAAAGCAACACAATGTCCTCATGGAAATCAGAGACAACCTTTGGAAAGAACGACTGACAGGGGAGAAGAACCACCTTAACTTTGTGGACCACCAAATAAGGGGAACGACAAGACAACACTGCCAAATCCGACACCCTGCGCACAGAGGTGATAGCCACCAAGAAGGCCACCTTCAGGGATAGTGTAAGCAGGGGAATCTCCCAAACATTTTCAAAGGGAGGCTTCTGTAGAGCTGAAAGCACCAAGCTGAGATTCCAAGGTGGTAATGGGGACCACACTGGTGGAGTCAAATGTCGAATCCCCTGAATAAAAGTACGCACCAGAGGGTGCGCGACCAAGGGTCGTTGAAAGAAGATCGCCAAGGCCGACACCTGGCCCTTAATGGTACTCATGGCCAAATTCTGCTCAACCCGCTGTTGAAAGAAGATCAAGACCCGAGCCACCGAAAAAGAGCGAGGGTGAACGCCAAGCGACTCACACCACAAAATGTATGCTGTCCACGTATGATGGTAGACCTTCCTAGAAGTACACTTCCTAGCTTTCAGTAGTGTAGGAATCACTGACACAGACAAACCTTTATCTTTCAGCACCTGGCTTTCAACAGCCAAGCCATCAAAGCCAGCGACTGTAAAGCAGGATGGAAGATTGGCCCTTGGGACAGCAGATCCTCCCTGAGAGGTAGTCTCCAAGGGGCGTCGGCGACCAGTCGCACCAGGTTGGTGTACTCGGACCGGCGAGGCCAATCCAGGGCCACTAGAATGACCCACATTCCTTCTGTCTCCATCCTGTGCAAGAGTCTCGGCAGAAGCTTGAGAGGAGGGAAGGCGCAAATCAAACAATACTGGCCCCAGCGGGCCACCAGCATTCTGTGGCATCCGCTAGCGGATTCTGTGACCATGCCAAAAACCTGTGCACCTTCCTGTTGAGCCGGGACACCAACAGATCCACCTCGGGGATGCCCCACGGGGGAAACAGCTGATGAAACACCTCCTGACGAAGGGACCACTCCCCTTGGTCCAACACCTGTCAATTTTCCATCCCTGTAATGTGTACGTCGGGAAGGGATGGAATTAACCGCTCTGCCCACTGAAGAATGCTGGCTACCTCTAGAGCTGCCAATACACTTCTTATTCCACCCTGGTAAATTGACATAAGCCAGGGACGTGGCATTGTTTGATTAGGGGTGTCTGGTGCGACTCCAAAGGCAAACCGTCCAGTGATTAAGGCACAGCCTGATCGCTCGGAGTTCCAGGACATTGATCGGGAGTCTGGACCCTTCCAGTGTCCAAACTCCCGGAGCGGAGTTCCGAACCAGGACACCTCCCCACCCGGACAGATTACCATCCGTGGTAACCACTGTCCAATACAGGGGAAAAAAGATTTGCCCTGGTGAAGAGCTGAAGAGCAAAGCCACCAGATCAGAGACCCTTTTGTTTTTCGGCTCAGCTGGATTTGATTGTCCAGAGATTTCTGACACTTTTCCCATTTGGCCAAGATCTCCCTTTGCAGGGACCTCGTATGGAACTGTGCAAACGGGACCACCGCGAAGGTAGAAACCATCAGGCCCAGCACCATCATGAAAGTCTGGAGGGGCGACCACCGGTTGGACAGCAAGAGATGAATCGTAGTGTAGCACCCTCCTAGTCAGGTGCTAGGTAAGAGAGTGTAGTTTTGGCTCTCTCTGCTTACCAGAAGAGCAGCAGGCAAAATATTTGTGCACTCTGCTTATCAGGGAGCAGGATTGGTAGTTAGGTCTACTCAGTGTGCCCAGTGTGTGTGATTCATCTCATCCCAGGGAGTGTCCCCAGCTGATCCAATGGGGAGGCACATTGGATGCTGGAGGAAACCTGACTAATGATACATAGGTTTTTGGTACTGTCCCAAGGGGTTGGCACAGAGAGTGGTGCATTATGGGGCACAGAATAAAAAGCCATAGGCACATGAGGTAGAGGTCTTTGGCGGAAGCAGAGTCCCAGAAGGAGGGTGGTGGCTGCCTCCTCTTCTGCAGTAGTTGATGGTGGTCACATGCAGTCGGCCTGGTGTACCGGTGGTGTGAGGCTGAACCCAGAGGTGCAGGAGAGCTGACTATAGGAGTTGGGGCATTGGAGAGTCTGGAAAAACAGTGTCGTGAGTACAGAGGAACTTGCCTAGGGGTCTGCCCAGGAAGGGGACCTCTCCGGAGTGTAGAGTCAGTGGACGGGTGTCAGCTAGCAGAGAGAAAGGGGGTACTAGGGGAGTGCCCTGAAGAGAAATACTATAGAACACTTACCTCATCTTCATTCAAGTGGCAGGACGAAGTAGCGGCCTTGCCGCATTCTCAAGTTAAAAGTCCTCAGCATTGTGAATAGTTACCAGTTGGAGTATCCCACTCATCCCTTCTCTCATCCCAATTTAAATAAAACCACAAAACAAAACATCCCCTGGACTGACCTTTGATCGAGTCAAGAACTTAAAGTGTTACGTTTTCTGCAAACAGTTGCTACGGGTAACCCAGGGAAATCCCTAAAGTAATATCCAGCAGTCCTCTAGGGGGCAGTGCTACAGTAGCATGCAACTTCTGGAGCTTGCCCATAGGAAGGAACACTCTGGCTAGAGCCAAGTCAAGAGTCAGACCCAGATAGTCCACTTTTGTGGAAGTAACAAGAGCAGACTTCTGATAATTCAGAAACCAGCCGAACTCCCTCATTCCGTATAGTAATGTCCACATTGTCCATCAGAGCAGGAGACTCTGCTTGCAAGAGAAGAAGGTCATCCAGGTAGCCCAGCACTGATTCCTCGCTGAAGTAACAATGCCAGCACCGAGGCCAACACCTTTGTGAAGACCCGAGGAGAAGAGGCGAGACCAAAGGGTAACGCCACAAACTGATCATGTTCCTCTCCCACGGCAAAGTGGAGGAATTGTTGGTGACGGACACATGTTGGAATATGTAAGTACGATGTCAATAGAGGCAAGGAAATCCCCCTTATGCAGAGATGCCACTACCATGTGAATAGACTCCATTCTGAACTTCTGTACCCACACAGAGCAGTTCAGAGCCTTGAGACCCAGAATGGGACGCACCTTGCCTTCTTTCTTCAGGGCCGTGAACAGGTTTGAATAAAACCCCTGAAATGTTCCGAAGTTCGAACCGGAACAATCACCCCCTGAAGCAACAGGTCTTGCACCACCCCAAAAAGGGCTTGCAATCTGTCCAGGGACAGACTCACATTGGAAGAAAAGAACCTTTCCAGAGGGTAAGAACAAAACTCGATCTTGTAGCCGGACAGTATCACTTCTTGGACCCACTTGTCTTGCACCAAGGAAGTCCACGGGTTCGGAAACCAGCGAAGATGTCCCCCACCCCAGGCAAGGATGAGGGCGCACCTTCATGCAGAAGGAGCCTTGTCTGCGGGACTGAAGAATCCCGCTTTGGACTTGGCAGACCAAGGTTGCTTGGACCCTCTCGAGGAGGTCTTGAAAGGCTTTGAACTCTTGTCAGCCTACCCTGAGGGACAAAAAAAAACTTCCTGTGAGCCCAGAAGGATGGACCACATCTGCGATGAGGTTCCTTACCTTACTAGCCTGCGGAAAAAAGGTGCTCTTCCCCACTGTGAGACTCTTAATGATGTCACTCAAGGTAGCTCCAAACAAGCAATCCCCTTGAAAAAGATCAATTAAGGCTTCTTCAGAGGTCTGGTCCACAGACCAACATTTGAGCCACAAAACACGTCTAAGGAACACTGCCGAAACAGATAGTCTAGAAAGCAGGGAGCTGCATCCAAAGAGGCATCACAAGTAAACTGCAGCCCCAGGACCAACTGCTCCGTCAGCTCAGCAAAGGCAGGGGGGAAACTGCTCACCCTCCAGGTCATGGTGTAAAAGCTTAGCCCACTCAGTCAGAGTTTGTGACACCAGGGCAATGGTGAAGTGCTGAGCCAGCCACAGTGAATATACTGCGAGCCACAGCCTCTGCCTTTCTGTCAGCCAGATCCTTAAAAGCTGGCAATTCTTCTACTGGAATAATGGTTGCCTTTTTTAACCTGGAAACCGGGGGTCGCACCACCGATGGAAAAGTCCACTTCTTAAGGAGGGACTCTTCAAAGGGATACCTCAAGCAAATCGCTTAGGTACTAAAAAGGGATGTTTTGGGCGTTCTTACTCTTTAGCGACAAATCAGTCAAAATAAGCAGGAAACAAACACCTTTGCCGCTCTAGACGGCTTGTGAGTGCCAAAGGAACCGTTGCCTCCACCGCAGTTTCAGCTGCATCCTCCATTTTTAAAGCCTCACGCACAGACATAATCAGTGCGTCCATCAGCTTGTTTTCGCACGTGGCTACAGGAGTGGAGGAATCATCCTCACTATCTGAGAACTCGGGGCGCGTGGCCACAGACTCCTCAGGGCAGCCAGATCAGATTCAGGATCTGAGGAGAGCCAGATCAGATTCAGGATCTGAGGAGACAGATGAAGCAGGGGAAGGCGGGGAGTGCTTTTTACTACTCCGCCTCCTAAAAGCCACCTCCACCTAGGACACAAAGGACTCTAGGACCCTCGTCAGTGCATCAATGGATGGTTAGGAACTGCAGGCTCTGAGAGGGGAGTCCGGTGGGGAAATGTGCTTCAAAGACTCCATGAGGAATAAGGGTACCCCACTAAAGTGCAAAAAGACACCGCAGAGGGACACCCCCACCGTGCTGGTAACACCACCCCGTCCCCAGCAACAGAGCACCCCACAATCCTGAAGCAGAGAGAGGGAGAGGACCCCACCAGACTCACCACCCTACCAGGCAGCCACCACCCTACCCGCAGCACCAAGATTAAAGCACTCCACGTGCGACTTCCAGAAAGGAAAGGAGTCAGCACCAGGGGAAAAGGAGGGGCTTCCACAGCTAAAAATACCACCCAGAAGGCTCCACAGTTTTTGCTGCCATTAATTTCAATGCCGGACCAACGGAAAATGGCCACCGTGGCTACACAAACATGGCCGCCAGCCTATACAGCAAATAGGCTACAACAAAATGGCGGCCCCAAGCGGATCCCTAGGGCCCAGGCAAGATACAGATCAAGAAGAGGTAGATAGACCACCATACAAACCCCAGTATAGGTGGAGGGGGGATGGGGGGAATAGATGACCCACAGGACCATCAGAGTTAGGGAGGGGGCCTAATGGTAAGGATGGGAACCCGGGGGTCCGACCGTCCCAGGAAGGGGCCTGCGTCCACCCCAAAACCCTCCAGAGGGGACAGCTACTCACCATACCAGGAAACAAGGCGGGCACCGCTCCAGACAGAACCTCTTCACCATCAAAATGGGGGGGCTGTTGGCCAGGAGGAACACTGCGACGCAGGCCAAGACCCAGCTGTATGCGACTTCGCGAGGCGTTTACCTCGCAAGGCTAGCCCCCGTCCGGTGGTGCTATGTCAGGGCCGACCTAGTGTGGAGCTGAGGTCCTGTGCGCGCTCACTGGCCAGACTGGAGTGACCACTGGATCTAATATATATAGCCCGTCGTCCAGTCCGGCAGTTGATTGTAGATCTTAAAGGAAAAAAACAGGAGAAAAAAAATGTATCCAAAAAGAAAAAAATTGCCAGGACCAGAGATCACAGCAAGGAACATGGTCCTTACTCCTGACTAGGCAGAAAAAACTGGGTCCTTACTCCTGACTAGGCAGGAAAAATCGAAAGACCTAGAGCAGAGGGGGGGGGGGGGTATGCCACCTAGAACTGCCCATAGGCGTAGCTAAGCTCTTTTTTCTGCCTAGTGTCCTACTCTGGCAGACCTGTAAAGTTACTGGTCTGCTTTCAGTAAATGATGCTCTAATTACACCATGAAATAATTTCTTACATATCTGCAGTTCATTTAGATCTGCCCCATATGACCTGATTTGTTCAACTTTTACATTGTTACATAGTTAGCAAGGTTGATGGAAATTAAGGAAAAAAAAAAAAAAGACTCAAATCGCTCTATCTCAACCAATAGAAAAAAAAAAAAGAAAGAATCTAAAAACTCCATATACACAATTCTATACCAACAGTTGATCCAGATAAAGTAAAAAAAATAAAAATAAAGCACATTCTTTTATACACTTGCAGGCCAGGATAACGATGCAATAAAATTCTGGAGGTCTCTGCTCCTCCGCACTTGCAAGAGCTTTTAGTAAGGAGGGTGAGGCAACACTTAAAACAACCATAAGCATGATTAGCAAAAGTGTGTCCATTTTGGGCAAAGGGACAAAACTATAGACTATAACAAAGCATTAACACTTAACACCTAAAAGGCACCACATAGTTATTTTTTTTATTAATTCTTTACTTTAGGTAGACTTCAAGGCAGCATACATATAACAGCTTTGAACTGGATAACTATTCAGGATACAATAGTACAATCACAGTACAAAACCACTAGTGACGTATCCCAAGAGCACCTTTGAGCAGTATAAGGTGATTATTTAAACTACACACATCACACATTCACTGAACAGGTGACACCAATACAATGTCACTGCCCGGGATGGTGTAGACTTCCTTGACATTGTCTCTGTTTTGAGATACAAGGTGCAGGGGGAAAACAATCTAATATGTACAAAAACGATTGGTAGAACCTGGATCCCAGTGTCCACTTTCAGACTTCTAGTCAGATAGTTAAAGCTGAACTTTAGCCTTGCTATTGGGCTTGCACAGTTGTGCAAAATCCTCTCCTGTATTGAAATTGCTTAACCACTTTACAACCGGAGGATTTTGCTGTCTTCCGTCCAGGCCACTTTTTGCGATTCGGCGCTGTGCGAATTCAACTGACAATTGCGCGGTCGTGCGACGCCGTACCCAAACGAAATTTACGTCCTTTTTTTCCCACAAACAGAGCTTTCTTTTGGTGGTATTTGATCACCTGTGCGATTTTTACTTTTTGCGCTATAAACAAAAAAAGAGCGTTTATTTTGAAAAAATAACAATATTTTTCACATTTTTTTATATGAAATTCCCCCCAAAAAAGATGTAAAAACCAATTTTTTTAAAAGTTTTTGGCCAATTTGTTTTATGCTACATATGTTTGGTAAAAAAAAATCGCAATAAGCGTATTTTGATTGGTTTGCGCAAAAGTTATTGCGTTTACTAACAAAGGGAAAGATTTCTGTCATTTTTGGTGTTTTTTTTTTAACGCGTAATGGCGGCGATCTGCGATTTTTTTTGCGGGACTGCGACATTGCGGCGGACAGACCGGACCCCTGACTGACATTTTTGACACTTTTGGGGGTACCAGTGACATTACTGCAGTAATCAGTGCTGTATATATGCACTGTTACTGTAAAAATGACACTGGCAGGGAAGGGGGTAATTTTATTGGAGAGGGAGGGGTTAATGTATGCCTGGTGCTTACTGACGTGTAGGGGGGGAGGTGACTATGTGATTCATGGACAGATCGGATGTCCAGCTATGCTGAACAGTCCGATCTGTCACTCCCTGTCACTATGGAGATCCGCCCGCTGTGTTTACACACAGCGGGCGGATCTCCAGACTCGATCCCCGACGATCGGGTAAGAGCAGCGGCGATCGCCGCTGCTCCTCCCCTGGCCCGACTCCCGCTGTGAATGAAAACAGCGGGAGCGAGCCTCCGGCGGCGCGCAAGCGCCGCCCAGAAGGGGAGGAGTCCAGTCACGTTAATACTACGTGACTGGACGGGAACGAGCCACTCTGCCGCAGTAGTATTACTGTGAGCGGTACTAGAGTGGTTAACTTCACTGCACATTGGGAGCTTCTTACAATGTACTTTAGAAGCTGCAGTAAGTAAGATAATAGCCTGCCTCATTTCATAACTATAGGACACGCAGCAACAGCAGGCTCTTTGCCTTCCAGCCTGACTATCCCCTGCCAACCCCTTTCATTCATTGGATTTCCATTCTTCCAATCATAGAGGCTCAGCATATCTTGTAAGTGTTAGGCTAGCCAAACATGGATCAAAATTCGGCTGGTTCAGCAGGGACTGGACAAATTTTGATCCATGTATGGGCACTGTGATTGTACAGAAGTCTATTGAAAGATTGTCTTCTGTACTTCGACTGCCCTGTTGGATTTTAGCTTCCATAGCCTGAGGTGTTGATCGGTGTATTCTGGCAGCAGGGAATACTCCCAACTGTCAGAATACAATAACTCCGTGAAAGGATTCCCCCATCCACCTCAAATGTGTTGGAGGGAATCGGGGTCCATTTTTTTTGTTCAACAAGCCGGTTGCACAAAAAAATAAAAATTACTTTTGTCCTTTTTCTCCATGTATGACCGTTGTTGCACCTATCTCCGGTTGTTCCTAATAAAAATGTATATTTGCAAAAAAACATATATAAATAAATAAAATAAAACTGACTTATCTATGGGCTGCCTTATTCATGATGGACTGTATGCAAATGCAGTCTGCCTAGAAATGCCAACTCTTCCGGACTAACATCCACCCAGAAAAACATTCTGATATTTGCATAACTCCTACCAAGAGTCAGCCCATTGCTTGCATCATTGCTGAGAGTTCTTGAGAGGAGTAATAAGGGAGGGTGCAATAGCGTTTTCAGGAAACGATGTACAGCACCCTGCCAACCCTTCTCACCAGCAATGATCTACCTGTTTCGTATAGTGAATCAGAGAGACACAGTGATTATATATCATTGGGTCTAAAATAAGGAATGTAAAAAAAACAGAAACCTTTTTAAAAAAAAATAACTAGCATGCTGATGAGGGGGGGGGGGGGGGGAAGATGAAACTAGGGAAGGCAAAATAATGGGTTTTACTCACCGTAAAAAGGAAAATTAGGGGTGGGGAAAAAAACCCAAGGCTAAACACAAGAGCCCTTAACCACTTGCTGACTGCCGCAAGTACATTTACTGCGGCGGTCAGCCCCGTACAGGCAAAGTGACGTAGTACTACGTCGCTAGCCTGAGAGCCTCTAGGGGGCGAGCGCGTGCCGCCGGAGGCGCGCTCCCACCCCGTTTGGTTCCCTGACTTGTCCGCGCGTGACAAGCGGACCCGATGTCTGCCGGTCACTCGCGATCTCCCGGTGGAGAGGGAGAAAGGCAGGCGGCTAATGTAAACAAAGCCGCCTGTCATTCTTCCTGATCTAACTGCACAGATCATACGATCCTGCTATGTAGGATCGTATCTCTCTGTGGTTACATCACTAGCCACACCCCTTTACAGTTAGAAGCACGCCCCTAGGGACACATTTAACCACTGCAATTCTAATAAAGTTAACCCCTTCCCTGCCAGTGTCATTTTTACAGTAACAGTGCATATGTATAGCCCTGATTACTGTAGTAATGTCACTGGTACCCCCAAAAGTGTCAAAAATGTCAGTCAAGGGTCCGATCTGTCCGCCGCAATGTCGCAGTCCCACAAAAAAAAAAAAAGGCAGATCGCCGCTATTACTTGTTAAAAAAAAAAAAAAATATGACAAAAATCTTTCCCTTAGTAAACGCAATAACTTTTGCGAAAACCAATCAAAATACGCTTATTGCGATTTTTTTTTACCAAACATATGTAGCAGAAAACAAATTGGCCTAAAATGTTAAAAAATTTGATTTTTACATTTTTTTGGGGGAATTTCATATAAAAATTTTTGAAAAATATTATTTTTTCAAAATTGTCGCTTTTTTTTGTTTATAGCACAAAAAGTAAAAATCACACAGGTGATCAAATACCACCAAAAGAAAGCACTATTTGTGGGAAAAAAAGGACGTCAATTTAATTTGGGTACAGCGTCGCACGACCTCGCAATTGTCCGTTCAAGTCACGCAGTGCCGAATCGCAAAATAGAGCCTGGTCAGGAAGGGGGTAAAATCTTCCGGGGCTTAAGTGGTTAACCAGGTCACAGGAGCCCCATCTGAAAAATAAAAATTTAAAGAAAAACACTTCAAGAGGGAACAGCCCCTCTTAAACAGCAGCCTGCAAAACCTTGCGGCCAAAAGAAGCATCCGCAGATGCCAAAGTATCTACTTTGTAAAATTTGGTGAAAGTATGCACCGACTACCAAGTGGCCGCCTTGTAAACCTGACATATTGACGCTTGATCAGAAGTACTCTGGGCCCGAGAAGAATGCGTCCTGACAGGGAAAGGAGGAACCTGAACTTTAATAGAATCACTGTCGGATCCATCTGGAGATGGTGGCCAAAGCTACCAGACCTTTTCTTGGTCCTTGTGTAACCACAAGGAGGGAGTCTGACCTCTGAAGGGACTCTGTAGCTGCCAGATACTCCCGGAATGCCCGAACCACATCCAAGGTATTCAAGGCAAATTTCCCAAATATTCTCAAATGGAGGTTTCTGAAGAACAGAGAGCACTAAGTTTAAATCCCACGGCAGCAAGAGAGACTATACTGGTGGAGCCACAAGTCGAATTCCTTGAATGAAGGTACAAACTAAAGAGTGTGTGGCTAGGGGTCGCTGAAAGAAGATTGCCAAGGCAGACAATTGGCCCTTGATGGTATTTAAGGCCGTTGAAGAAAGTCTAAGATCCGAGCCACAGAAAAGGAACAAGGAAGAGCGCCTATCGTCTCACATCAGGAAACGTGCCTGAACCTGTTGAAGGAGATGCATGCAGGACCGTGGAAACAGAACTGTCTTGAAGATGGATACCACCAGACCCAGAACCTGTATGCAAGTTGGGAGAGCGAAATGGCTGTGTGACAGCAGCCAGTCAATCACAGCCTGTGGTTCCTTAAGTTTGTCCAGAGGAAGAACCACCCTGGTTAGAATTAAAACCAGACCTAGGTAATTCAATTTCCTGGACAGGGATCGGGTGGACCTTAGGTAGTTTGGACGTCAACCAAACCTTTGCAGGAATTATATCTACACAAGGAGACTCAGGGCCTAAAAAACCCCAAATGGACGAACTTCGTCCCCCATTTTTTGGTTCCCCCAAAATAATAATTTCAAGGATCCCCTTGACGCTCCCGAAGGAGGTCCACAGGGCTGGAAATCTGTGAAGATGTCCCCCCACCCCAGTTAAGGGTGATGGCAGACCTTCATCCTGAAGGGTCTTGTCCGAGAGTCCGGAGAAGCCAGCTCTAGGCTTACCAGACCAGGGTTGCTTGGAACCTCCCGGGGAAGACTTGAAAGATGTATTTCCCTTATCTGCAGTTCCGGAAGCACATAATAATTTTCTATGGGCTGGGAATGGGGGACCACGTTTGCGACGAGGCTCCTTACCTTTCCTATACTGCGGCAGGAAGGTACTCTTTCCCCCCTTGAGACCCGAATGTCATCATCCAGAGTAGCCTCAAACAGGCAATCACCTTTAAAGGGCAGATCACTAAGAGCTTTCTTGGAGGCTTGGTCTGACGCCCAATTCTTAAGCCACAGCACGCGCCTAAACACCACTGATGAAACAGAAAGCTTGGACAGCACGGGAGCTGCATCTAAAGCTGCATCACAAATAAACTTCAGCCCCTGGACCAACTGGGCCGCTAAATTTTTACATAAGCAGCGGGAACCTGCTCATTCCCCAGACCCTGGCGCAAAAGCTTGGCCCATTCAGTTAGGGTCTGAGAGATCAGGACCGAGGCCAAGACTGGTCGCAATTTTGAACCAGTTGTAGTAAATGTAACGGGAACCGCGACCCCACAATGTGCTTGTGTGCTTCAGTCAAAATACCGCTTCCTTCAGTCTTGAACATAGATATCAGATATTACAGCGCCCCATAAAAAACTAGCCAGAACTTAGCTTGTATAGATCTGGAACATTTATTAAACAGACTCACACACAATATATACCACACACAGGTCAGGTGAGCCTGATTACATCATCATATGCAGATGAAATTGTATACAGAAACATAATTAACCTGAGCTATTTACCTAGCTATCTGGACAGAAACAATAGGTGAGTTAATTAACAATTAACAATGGGACAGACATGCTTAGCAGAAAACACATACCACCGCAATGAACAGACAATAGCAGGAGACCACCAATAACAGACTGTCCATCTCTTACACTGAAGAACATGGAACAGAGGACAATATTCTCAGTGTCCATTAAGTAGCTGTCCATCATTTTCTTGGTCACCCTGTGCCCCCAATAGACACAGGGTGACTTACACATAAGAGTTGCTGGAAAATGGGTTTCCAGAGCTCTCAAAAGGTAAGCTGGGTTCCACGGCCCCCCAACCAAAGTGACTCCAGTCACCGTAAAAATGCTGCATGCCACAGACTCCGCTTTCCGAATCAGCTAAGTCTTTAAAGGATGGAGGTTCCTCTACTGGAATCATGGTTGCTTTATTCAACCTGGAAACAGGATGGTCCATCAGTGGTGGTCCACTTTTTAAAAAGGGATTCCTCTAAGGGGTAACATACTGAGAAACGTTTAGGGACCACAAAGGGTTGCTTTGGTTGCCCCCATTCCTTATAGATAAACCTGTCAAAATAAGGAAGATAAGGTGATACTTATCTGTGCGAGATGACTTGTGTGAACCAAAAGAGACAGCCACATCATCCACATCCTGCAATTTGGAACTTGGCAACTACCATCAGTGCGATCCAGTTCATATATTCCAGACTAAGAGAAAATGCCCACCGTGACGTCATGGACTACACAAACATGGCAACCGGGCAGAGACCAAGTCAAACCAAGGGAAAATGGCCACCGTGACATCAGGGACTTCCCAAACATGGCCACCGGCCATGCTGAAAGCTCGGTACAAACTATCAGGATCCTCCTTGCGCCTCTCTGCACCGCTGCGCCCTCTGCAATGGGACCTCCAGAGGTACTCATACTGCACATGGCAGGACATACACCTAGGGGTCTCTGCTGCACCCTCTGCACTGGGACCCCCACCAGACTCCAGGTCCGGGGACTTTCATGGGGGGAAGGAGAACAAGCTAAACTTAGGGATTCTAGGATGGGAGGAGGGAACCCGCAGGCAGGCCTGACCATCCCTGTAGGGTACCCGTGTCCACCCCAAACCACACAAAGGGGGTGAGGAGGGGGGGCTGTACTTACTGCATGGTGCGGGTGATGCTCCACACATAACCTCCGTGAGGCTATGTCGTGGCTGAGCTAGCACATAGCTGTGTTCTGCACTCGCTTACTGGCTGGACTGGGGGGACCACTGGATC
The DNA here is from genome assembly GCF_965119305.1 of Pelophylax lessonae. Taxonomy (NCBI): domain Eukaryota; kingdom Metazoa; phylum Chordata; class Amphibia; order Anura; family Ranidae; genus Pelophylax; species Pelophylax lessonae. The sequence continues at coordinate 189,192,925 of NC_138774.1, forward strand.
TAGATTATCCAGCCCGTTGCCCAGCCCAGCAGTTGATTGTAGTTCTCCCAAGCAGGGCTGGTGCAAGGATTTTTGCCACCCTAGGCGAAACCTAATTTTTCCTCCCCTGGGCTCTGCCCCTGACTCCACCCCCTTTGCCCTGCCCATGTATACAGTGAAGGTGGTGGGGATGGAGATTTCTGTGACGCCTCTCCACCTATTTCTTCAGGTGCAGTCCGCAGGCCTGCTCCTGCATTTCTGGACCTGGCCTGAAGACAAATAGTGGTGGCATCAGCTCACTTCCTCACACCAGCCATGGTCCACAGGTATATGGACAGTCTAGGGTAGGATATAGACAGTCTAGGGTAGTATATAGGCAGAATAGGATAATACATGGACAGGCTAGGGTAGTAAATAGACCAGCTAGGATAGTATGTGGACAGGCTAGGGTAGTATACGGATAGGCGTGGGTAGTATACGGATAGGCTAGGGTAGTATACGGATAGGTGTGGGTAGTATATGGATAGGCTTAGGGTAGTATATAGACAGGCCAGGGTAATATATGGTTAGGCGTGGGTAGTATATGGATAGGCTAGTATATAGACAGGCCAGGGTAGTATATGGACAGGCCAGGTTAGTATATGGATAGGCTAGTATATAGAAAGGCCAGGGTTGTATATAAATAGGCATGGGTAGTATATGTATAGGCTAATATATAGACCGGTCAGGGTAGTATATGGATAGGCTAGTATATAGACAGGCCAGGGTAGTATATGGATAGGCGTGGGTAGTATATGAATAGGCTAGAATATATACAGGCCAGGGTAGTATATGGATAGGCGTGGGTAGTATATGCAGAGTTTCCTTTTGCTATGTCCCTCCCTCTCCTCCCCAGTTATCCTGTAGTTCACTCTGCTCGATTTTGGGGTGAAAGTGGAAGATTGGGGATCTCAGTGCTGGATTGAGGGGTGGATGCAGTGTGTCCATAGACAGCCTCCCAAAATCAAGCCCTGCAGGTGCCAACAACAGAAGCTGTGTCAGATGCCCCCCTCCCCCCATCCTCCATGGAGTGTCTCTAGTCTCTACAGTCCACGCGCTTCTTCCTGACCCTCTCCCCGCCCTCTTCCATGACTCACCCTCCTCATCAGATGCTGGAGATCGGGTGAGAAAATTCCTCCCTGCTCTATCATATAGGAGGAGCAAGGGAGGAGACTTACTCTCACACGGGTCTCTGGCTCTTCTGTCATTGTCACTGAAGCCTCGGGTGCAGACTCAGTGGGGATGCAGCGGCTGTGCGGGACAGCGCTGTGTTAGGCAGCTGGCGACACTCTAACGGAGTCTGCACTCGGTGCGGATCGCACCTCACTCGTTACAAGTGTCGACGGCACCCCCTGACGTCGGTGCGCTCTAGGCCGGCTTCTACCTAGCCTATAGATAGTGCCGGCCCTGCTCCCAAGAGACAAAAGTAAAAAGATGCATTGGAGGAGGAAAATAATGCTAGAACCAAGAGATCCCAGCAGGGAGCCTAGGTCTTTACTCCTGACAAGACAGAATAAAACTCAATATAGTTAAACCTTGGATTGAGAGTAACTTGGTTTGAGAGTGTTTTGCAAGACGAGCTAAATTTTTTTTATTAATTATAACTTGATAAACAAGCATTGTCTTGATATACAAGTAGCTTCATGTCACAACTGAGTATAAAAGGGAAGAGTGGTGCCTCTAAGCATAGCAATATGGTTACATTTAATGTAGGTAGCAAAGAGAGAAGTTTGGGACTTTGTATGAGGCATGTGACCAAACATGTTCATATAACAAAAAAGTATAGAATGTACATACACAAACAAAAAATGATGGATACAAGATAAAATCAAAATATGCATACATTTTATTTGTGTGCAACAGATGGTAACAATGTTGTATCATAATTGGGACAATACATTACATACATGGATGGTCAAATGTAACCAGGACATTCTTGAAGGTATACAATATATCAGAAATAGTGATGCTATATTTCATAATAAAAATGAAAAATGAAATAATTGTGAAGACAGGCACATGTATAAATCATGTGGAAAAGTGTTGTGAAGATTGCATCCTAATGTGCTCTACGCATTTCGTGTTACTACACTCCTTCAGGAGCAGATACAATCCATTGTCTAAACAAAATAGTATATATATATCAAATGACAATGTATCTAAATATATTACCGCCCAATTGGAGCAATGTCTATCACAATTGATAAATTAGTTACAAATCAGTTCAAACTGTTTCCACATGGGGCTTGTGACGGAGGGTCCTCTGAAAGTGTCTAACCCGGGAACTGAGGGAGCAATGCCATGTGCACGTGGGGTTGAAAGGCAAAGATACAGGACAAGTGTCAATCTCCTTGGAGGGTTAACTATTGCCTCAGCCAACCGTCCAATGTTGTCTCTAAAAATATATAGTTGGATTTGTATAGTAGTAAAATAGGTGTATGTTGTATAAGGTATAGTATAAGGTATAGTATAATGACTGAGTACCGTGTATAGTGAGGCTGAAATTAGGTCCCAAAGCCAGGAGAAAGAGAAAAAGAAAGAGCATAAGTGCTAAGAGGTGTATACATAAGTGCATGAAGGTAGTAGTGAAATAAAAAGTTCTGAAGTAGAGTGCAGTGAACACAAATGATGTGGGGGGGGGGGGGGGAGGAGAGTGAAGATAACCTGCTCAGAAACTGGTGTTGTTCTGTTGTACACTTGCTTTCAGATCTTCAACATGGAACTACCTACTCACATAAGGTAAATACTCCACAGTGATTAGTCACCTCACCTATATTGGTGGTTACTATACATGTTTCCTCTCTTTCACCCTTTTACTCCAATGGGTTGCCTGGGGAGCAGGCTCCCTTTTTTTCAATCACTTTTGTTGCTTCTTTTCCATTTCTGCCAGACCAGGTTATATTTCTCTTCACTCTTCCCCACATCATTTGTGTTCACTGCACAGAACTTTTTATTTCACTACTACCTTCATGCAATTATATATACACCGCTTAGCACTTCTTCTCTTTCTCCTGGCTTTGGAACTTAATTTCAGCCTCACTATACACGGTACTCAGTCATTATACTATACCTTATACAACATGCACCTATTATACTACTATACAAATCCAACTATATATTTTTAGGCAATGGTTATCCCTCCAAGGAGATTGGCACTTGTCCTGTATCTTTGCCTTTCAACTCCACATGCACATGGCATTGCTTTCTCAGTTCCCGGGTTAGACTCTTTCAGAGGACCCTCCATCACAAGCCCCATGTAGCAACAGTTTGAACTGATTTGTAAGTAATTTATCAATTGTGATAGACATTGCTCCAATTGGGCGTTAATATCTTTAGATACATTGTCTATATATATATATATATATATACACACACACTGTATATAGTTTTTTGTAGACAATCGATTGTATCTGCTCCTGAAGAAGTGTAGTAACACAAAACACATAGAGGACATTAGGATGCAATCTTCATGACACTTTTCCATATGATTTATACGTGTGTCTGTCTTCACAATTATTTCATTTTTATTATGAAATTTAACATCAAGATTTCTGATATATTGTATACCTTCAAGCATGTCCTGGTTACATTGGACCATCCATGTATGTAATGTATTGTCCCAATTATGATACAACATTGTTACCATCTGTTGCACACAAATACAACTTATGCATATTTTCATTTTATCTTATATCCATCATTTTTTGTTTGTGTATGTACATTCTATACTTTTTTGTTATAGGATCATGTTTGGTCACATGCCTCATACAAAGTCCTAAACTTCTCTCTTTGCTTCCGAATACAGGGATGGAAGTACAATACATTTTGTAACCTCATTTAAAGTCCAAGTCTTTCCTCTATATACATTTTACATTTAATGTATGTACAACATTTAGCAACTCACATGGTTGATGATTAACTACTTGCCGACCACCCCACGCAGATTTACTGCGGCAGGGCGGCTCGGCTGCGAATAATCAAGTAGATCTTCGCGATTATGTGCATGCGGTCTTGGCGGGACACGCGTGCTCCCACTGTGATTAGACACAGCGGAAACCAGACCATGGGAGAAACGGGCACGATCGCCGCCGGTCTCCCGCAATCTTTAGGTGGACAGGAGAGCCGCCTGCCTATGTAAACAAGGCAGGCGACTCTCCTGTCAGACAGGTACAATGGGATCGTGCATCTCAGCTAAGCTGAAACACAGATTTCTGTGTGCCTGTCACAGAGCCTTCCCCCCCACAGTTAGTAAGCACAATTTAGGCTCACACTTAACCCCAGGATCACCCCCAGTATTAACCCCTTCCCTGCCAGTGTCATTTATACAGTAACAGTGCATATTATTTAGCACTGATCACTGTATTGGTGTCACTGGTCCCCAAAAAGTCTCACTTAGTGTCAGTAGTCTGCCGCAATGTCCCAGTCCCGCTAAAAATAGTTGATCGGCTCCATTACTAATAAAAACAACAAAAAATAAATAAAAAGTCCAAAAATCTTAAATTTTGCGCAAACCAATTAATATACGCTTTTTGGGATTTTTTTTACCAAAAATATGTAGCAGAATACAAATTGTGCTAAACTGAAAAAAAAATTAGATTTTTTAATTTTTTTTATTGGGAATGTTATATAGCAGAAAGTAAAAAAATTGGATTTCTGTAAGAACTTACCATAAAATCCTTTCTCTGAAGTTAATCAACAGACGCAGCTCCATATCTTCATTACCACTGGGTTATGCTCCTCCAATCAGGAATAGGCACTAGGCAGGAAAAAAAAAACCCAAAAAAACTTTACCACGCCCATGGGGGCTGTCCCTGCAGGCATAACCCCACACACTCTGCTTCAGATTGCAGCTGTGTTGCAAGCAGTGTTTAGAAGACAAACAACCCCATACACGCAAAAGTAAAGGGGTGGGTGCTGCATCTGTCGAACTTCAGAGAAAAGGATTTTACAGTAAGTGCTTACAAAAATCCAATTTTCTCTAACGTTCATCGACAGACGGAGCTCCATATCTTCATTACCATTGGGATGTCCCAAAGCATTGACATGAGAGGTGGGAGAAAAATGCAAAGAAGAACGTAATTCCCCAAAAGGCTAACTTAGCCAACTAGGTAAAAAGGAGCTCAACTAGGAGCGAAAAGCCCAAGAAGCACTCAGCGCCCTAGTAGAATGCGCCTTCACAGGGAAAGGAGGAACTTGACCCTTCAGTGAATAAGCCTGAACCACCATCTGCCTGATCCATCTGGATAAGGTCGCAGCAGACGCAGCCAATCCTTTACAAGGTCCCTCGGTAAGGACAAAAAAAAAAAGTGTCTGATTTTCTAAAAAAAAAAAAAAAACTCAGTGGCCTCCAGGTAAACCCTGATCGGCCGAACGAACCACATCCAAAGAATGCAAAGCAATTTCCTTAGAAAGCTTAGGCTTGGGACGGAGTGAAGGCAACACAATGTCTTCATTCAAATGAAAATCAGAAGCCACCTTAGGAAGAAAAGACTGATTGGATTGAATTACCACTTTATCTCTGTGGACCACCAGATAAGGTGAGCAGCAAGACAATGTCGCCAATTCAGAGACTCTGCGAGCAGAAGTGATAGCCACCAAAAAGGCAACCTTCTGAGACAATGAAAGCAGAGAAGTCTCCCGAATGTACTCATAAGGAGGCTTTTGAAGAACAGAGGATACCAAATTGAGATCCCACTGAGGTAGCGGGGACCATATCGGAGGAGCCATATGGTGCACTCCCTGAATAAAAGTACGAATCAAGGCATGTGTGGCTAACGGGTGTTGGAAATATATAGCCAAAAGCTGACACTTGGCCTTTGATAGTGCCCAAAACCAACCGCTGTTCAACCCCTTTTTGTAGAAAGGCCAAAACCCTAGCAATGGAAAACAACCTTCAGCGATTCACACCATGAAATGTACGATTTCAACGTGCGATAAAAACATTTTCATGGAAGTCGACTTCCTAGCCTTCAATAGCAAAGGAATCACAGAGTCCAAAAGACCTCTATCTATCAACACCTGGCTTTCAACAGCCATGCTGTTAAAGCCAGCGTCTGTAAAGCAAAATGGAAGATCGGGCCTTGAGGCAGCAGATCTTCCTTGAGAGGAAGTCTCCAAGGAGCATTGGTGACCAACCTTACCAGATCTGCGTACCAAGTCTGGAGCCACCAGAATTACCAGAATCCTCTCCATCCCGCGTAGAAGCCTTGGCCAAAGTGTTAATGGAGGGAAAGCATAAAAGCCGATACTGACCAAGGAGCCAACAGTGCGTCCGTGGCATTGGGATGTGCACCACAGAAAGAGCTGGAAACAAACTGTTCCGCCCAGGCCAGAATTTTGGCCACCTCCTTGCCCTGGCATAGTGCTGGTGACTGAAGCCACCACAACAGAGCAGACTGTGTGTTGTGGCTCAACCGAATCACAGTGTCAAAGAATTTTGGATCATTGTTCCACTTGACAAGAATATCCTTTTATAAAAGGTCTTGTATGAAACTGAGTAAAGCAACCGCCTCGAAGGTTGATACCATCAGACTCAATACCCGCATGCAGGTTCTCAGAGAGGGCAGATCGGTTCCCAACAGCAACAATCGCCTCCTGCAACTTTTGCAGGTTGTCCGAGGGAAGAAAGACCCTCGCCAAGGCAGAGTTCAGACTCAGTCCCAGATAATCCCATCTCAAGGAAGGTATCAGGGCGGATTTCTTGAAATTGATGGTCCACCCGAACTCCTGCAGGGTTTGGTCAGTGATCGTAAGGTAGCCCATCAGGGCTGAATGAGGTGTCCACTCTGAATAGGAGACTGTCTAAGTACCCCAGTATTGCAATCCCCCGTTCGCGCAGCAATGCCAACACTGGGGCCAGAACCTTGGTAAAAACCCTGGGGGCAGGGTGAGACCAAAGGGTAACGCCACAAATTGATAATGCTCTTCTGCTACTGCAAAGCAAAGAAACCACTGGTATCCAGCGTAGATAGGGATGTGTAGACATGTGTCCTTGATATCTATTAAGGCCAAAAAAATCTCCCTGGTGTAGTGACGCCACTACCGCGCGGATGGATTCCAACTAAAACTTCTGTACCCGCACAAAGCAGTTCAAGGCCTTGAGGTCCAGGATGGGACGCACCCTGCCCCTATTCTGGGCAAGGTGTACAGGTTTGAATAAAACCCTCAAAAGCGTTCCTGAGAGGGAATTGGCATAATCACTCTTTGCGACAGCAAATCGTGTACCACCCCTCGCAAGTCCCTTTAACCGGTCTGGAGATAGGTGAAGATTGGACAGGAAAAACCTGTCCGATGGTCGAGACCGGGAATTCGATCCTGTACCCCGAGAGGATCAGTTTGTGACGTGAACCCATTTGTCCTGAATAAAGGAGGTCCATGGTTCCAGGTAGAAGCAAAGATGTCCCCCCACCCCAGAAACGGGTGAGGGCACCCCTTCATGCAGATGAAGATTTGTCTGCAGATCCGGACAGACCTGGCTTTGATTTTCCCAACCATGGTTTCTTGGAACCCCCGGAAGACCTTAACGATTTACCCTTTTCTTGCATCCCGGAAGCACGAAAAAGCCGCTTATGAGCAGAGAAGGAAGGCCCCCGCTTAGAACGTGGCACCTTACCCTTAGAGGATTGAGGAAGAAGAGTACTCTTTCCCCAAGTGAGACCTTTGATCAACTCATCCAGAGAGGATCCAAACAACCTTTCCCCTGTAAAGGGGAGAACAGCCAAGGCCTTTTTGGAAGCCTGGCCCGCAGACCAGCTTTTTAGCCACACCATGCAATAGCAATCCCCACTGTCGAGATCCTGGCCACTAGCGGAGCCACATCCAGGGAGGTATCACACATGAACACCAGGGCTTGAGCCAGCTGGTCAATTAGTTCAAGCGCTGCAGGGGGGAGCCGTTCAGCTTCCAAGTTTGCTTTTAATAGCTTCACCCATTCAGGAACCGTCTGACACCAAAATGTTCACAATGTTCAAAATGTGTAAATGGCGGGATAGGGACTCCACTCGTCTATCCACGGGGTCCGCAGAAGTCGGTGATTACTCCACCGGAACCACAGTAGACTTATTTAGCCTGGAAACTGGGTGATTCACCTTCTGTGGTACAGTCCACCTAGTGGATACTGCATCTGCAAAATGGTAACAGTTAAAACGCTTAGGCACCACCAGCATGTGCTTGATGCGCCGCCATTGTTCATCCACAATGGCATGAAACATCGAATGACAAGGAACAACTTGCCTGATTTCTGGGATTTGTGGGAGCAAAAAGACACCTGCATACCCAACGCTGTAGATTCATCAGCCAATTTTAGAGTTTCCCACATTGAAACTATAAGAGCTTCCACCAAGATGCATTCCACCGCTGCGGCTGATGAGGACAGGTCCTCTTCACTGTCAGAATGCGAGTACACCGACCCTGCAGGGTGGGGTGCATCTGCGGCAACCATATCTGCCTCAGTGTCTGAAAACACTGCCAATGGAGGCGAAGGCAGAGGGCGTTTCGGTCGGCAACTTTTGACATTTGTAAAAATGCTGTGAGATCAGGCTGTGACTGTGACCCAGAAGGGTCCGCAGGAGAAATTTTATCCTGGGACTCCATTTTACACTGGTAAGAAAAAAAGTGCACTGTCCCTTTAAGCTTTGCCAAATTGCAATCTCACCGCTAACTGAGCGGGCTACCAAAACCCAGGCTAGTAGAATCTAGTAGCAGATTGTACAAGGAAAAACCACAGGGAACCCCAGAAAAAATGTTACCGAACCCCTCATGAGACTGCCAGCATGCTCTTTGAAAAGGAAAGTGAAACGAATCTGCACAGGAAAGGAACAGCCTGGGTCTTTTCTGGACTTAAAGTGCCATGCAACTCGCCTGTCCAGGGATCGTGGACCACAGAAAAATGTCCGCCCCATGCATTCCTATGGAGAACTAACAGAATGACTGCCCATCTAATACAATGGGAAAAGAAACACATTGATCCACAGCAAAATGGCACGCCATGCGGTCTTCAGGACCCCCAAAAGGGGTCTCAGAACATCAGGTATCAGAGGGTCTCTAGGAAGGGACCCTACCAGGACCAACCACCCCTAAGGTTTTGGGCCTAGTCCTCCCGAGAGGCCAAGGGAACCGAGGGAGCCCGGAGGGTCCAACCATTCCAGGGATAGGCCCCACGTCCGCCCCGAGACCGCTAGAGGTTTTGAGGGGACAATTACTCACCATACCACGATACCAGGTGGGTGTCACTCCGAAACAGATCACTTCCCACCTGGGATGGGTGTGATGTCAGCCAGGGGGTACGCCGCAACTTAGGGCTTTCCAGGTCGATTGCGTCCCCAGCGAGATGGTTCACACGCAGTCTCGTACCCATCTATCGGGGCACTGTCGTGGCGAGGCCTAGTTCTGGACTATAAAATGCGCACGCTTGCTAGCCAGGCTGGGAGAACTTAAGGATCTAGATTATCCAGTCCGAAACCACAACCGGCTGTTGCTTGTAATTCTTCAGGAACTAACTAGTGAAAATAAAAAAAAAAAAAAAAATCACAAAATAATAAAAATTCCCTATTTACAGCTAAGACCAAAGTCCCAGCAGGGAGCTAGGTCCTATTCCTAAACTAGGCAGAAACAAAACTGCAATCTGAAGCAGAGTGTGTGGGGTTATGCCTGCAGGGACCGCACCATGGGCGTGGCAATGTTTTTTTCCTGCCTGGTGCCTATTCCTGATTGGAGGAGCATAACCCAATGGTAATGAAGATATGGAGCTGCGCCTGTGGATGAACGATAGAGGAAATATATATTTTTCTTTTCAAAATTGTTGCTCTTTTTTTGTTTATAGCGCAAAATCTAGAAACCGCAGAGGTGATCAAATACCACCAAAAGAAAGCTCTATTTGTGGGGAAAAAGGGACATCAATTGTATTTGGGTACAGCTTAGTACAACCGCGCAATTGTCAGTTAAATCAACGGGGTGCCGAATCGCAAAAAATGGCCTGGGCATTAGGGAGTAAAACCTTCCGGGGCTGAAGTGGTTAAAACAGGCATATCTAAGAATGCAGGGATCCGAGGTAAAGCTGCCCACACAGAGCATCCTCAACACTGCAACTGACATCATCCCTTCCACGCTGCACTCCACGAGCGCTTCAAGCCTCGCTTTCAGATCGTTCCACTGCAGGGTAGTCTTCCCGGTCACGACTGCAGACGGACAGCGTTGAGAGCCAGCGGTGTGGAAGATTGTCTATGTGGACAGCTTTAACTGGATGCCTGTGTTCTTAGATGTGCTTCATTTAATCATCAACCATGTGAGTTGCTAAATGTTGAACCTTCAATAAATGTAACCATATTGCTACACTTAGTGTCCATTCACACTACCGCGACTTGTCAGCCATTGTGTGCTACAGGAACCATTCTAATAGGAGCGACACAAGTCGCTCCGACTTAGAAAAAGGTTCCTGTACTACTTTGGGGCGACCTGGAGCGACTTGCATAGACATTCACAGGGTTCATACACATTTTTACCAATAAAATTCCATGACTTTTCCATGACTTCATGTAAATATTCATGACCTAAAGTTTCATGAAATGTCTATGTATACATGTTAAACAAGAAGAAAATCCATGTCACACCGAGCATATTTTTACTAAAATAAATGACAAGCTTTGTAGTGAACAGTACACCTCTGCAGTTAGGGTTTCGTTTCTGGATACAGCGCGATTCAAAATGGTCCCTTGTTTTACAGTGGATGAAATGGAAGCACCGCTGCCACAGCTGGGGGCCGGTGTCACTTAAGGCGCACGGGTGAAAAAGCCAGCGATCGGATTGGAAGCAGTCGTGCACGCAGCTGCAGACTGGTGTGTTGCACCTTTAGCATGGCTAGACAGCGCTGCCTCTCCCATGTTTGAAATGTCAAATGTTTTATGACACACACTGTACATTTAGCACGTCCCGGGTCCTGATCTTTTTCCAGCCACCACCATACTTTTCATCATGAAGCCATACATTTTAAAGCTGCATTTCCCTGGCATTGCTACCCTGTGAACACACTAACTTTAGCTGAAACTGTGTTACCCCCATAAAGTTAACTTGTAATTTCACCAATATACTGTAACTGGAGAAAGAAGATTAATGGCCGCTCCTGCTTGGGGATAAAACTTCAGTTCAGGCAGTCATGATGAAGCTGCAGCTGGAATGGTATGGATGGCACAGTCAGATGCACCAAATGTGGTGCTTACTCTTTAGGCCCAAGCCACAGTCATGATGGAGGTGCAGGTGGACTGGTATGGATGGCACAGATGCACAAATGCGGCGCTTACTCTTGTCTATACTCAGGGGTCATGTCCTGGGGAAAAAAGTGTGGGGCTGTGGACATGATACAGGAGGTGGTCAGGGGCTGTGGACATGATACAGGAGATGGTCAAAGGCTGCAGACATGGTAGAAGAGATGGTCAGAGACTGCGGACATGGTAGAAGAGATGGTCAGAGACTGCGGACATGGTAGAAGAGTTGGTCAGAGACTGCGGACATGGTAGAAGAGTTGGTCAGAGACTGCGGACATGGTAGAACAGATGGTCAGAGACTGCGGACATGGTAGAACAGATGGTCAGAGACTGCGGACATGGTAGAACAGATGGTCAGAGACTGCGGACATGGTAGAAGAGATGGTCAGAGACTGCGGACATGGTAGAAGAGATGGTCAGAGACTACGGACATGGTAGAAGAGATGGTGAGAGACTGTGGACATGATACAAGAGATGGTCAAAGACTGTGGACATGATACAAGAAATGGTCAGAGACTGCGGACATGATACAGGAGATGGTCAGAGACTGCAGACTTGATACAGTAGATGGTCAGAGACTGCAGACATGATACAGGAGATGGTCAGAGACTGCGGACATGATACAAGAGATGGTCAGAGACTGCGAGCATAATACAAGAGATGGTCAGAGACTGCGAGCATAATACAAGAGATGGTCAGAGACTGCGGACATGATACAAGAGATGGTCAGAGACTGCATGATAGAAGAGCACTAGGGGGGCCGGAGAGCACAGGGGAAGCAGAGAGCACTGGAGGAGCTGAATGGCACGGAGGGGGGGACTGGAGAGAATTAAGGGGGGTTTGGAAAGCATTGCAGGGGGGTTGGAAGGCGCAGGGGGGTGGAGAGCACTGGGGGGGGGGGAGCAGGGAAAACCAGGGGGATGGAGAGCACAGGGGGAGGGGGAGGGAACTGTCTGGGGGGGAACTGGAAATCACTGAGGGGGGAGCCAGGGAGCACAGGGGGGTGGAGAGCACTGGGGGAGCCAGAGAGCATGGGGGACGGGAGATGAAAATCACTGTGGGGAGCTGAAGAGCACCGGGGGGGGGGCTAAGAGCACGGGGGGGCTAAAGAGCACTGAGGGGGCAGTTAATAGCACTGAGGGGTGGGGGTTATTAGCACTGGGGGGGGCTAAAGAGCACTGAGGGGGGCCAGCAAAGGAAGTTGTATAGGAGGGGGATGGGGCAGCTGCATATAGATGAATTTAACTTTCCATATTCCTCCTGCAGCCGCTGAGAGGAGGAGTAACAAGAATTCAGCGACAGCAGGAGGAATATGGAAAGTTCAGTTCATCTCTAGGCAGCTGCCCCATCCCTCTCCTATCCAGCACACAAAACAAGGCAGCTCAGACACTCTCACTGACCTTCTTCCTGCCGTTGCAGCTGCCTTCTTCACACGGAGATGCGGGCGGCCTGGCGGAAACTGGCCTAATACCCCCCAGTGCGGCGATGTGGGTGTCCCGGCGGACACCGGCCTGAGACCCCCCAGTGCGGCGATGCGGGCGGCCCGGCGGACACCGGCCTGACACCCCCCCAGTGCGGCCTGACACCCCCCAGTGCGGCGATGCGGGCGGCCCGGCGGACACCGGCCTGAAACCCCCCAGTGCGGCGATGCGGGCGGCCCTGCGGACACCGGCCTGACACCCCCCCAGTGCGGCCTGACACCCCCTAGTGCGGCGATGCTGGCGGCCCGGCTGACAACCCCCAGAGCGCGCCCCCCCCCCCCTCCCTCCCTGCTGGTACTCCCCTGGGAGCGGGGACAGTAAGTGCACTATTTCTTGGTTTCAGGTTTAGGCGGATCAATGCGCCACAGAGTTCCTAACCTGTCATGGTCTATTCAGATTGAAGAGGCCAGTGACCAGGCTTCAGCTGTGCAGCGCGCTGCAGCTGATTAATCCGCCTAAACCCGAAACAGAGAAAATAGTCCACTTACTGTCCCCTGCTCCCATAGAATACAGGGGGCCCGGAGAAATTTTCTAAAATTAAATAGTTGTACAAAATTCCATGACTTGTCCAAAACTTAGTGGGGTTTACTCATTTTCCATAACTTTTCCAGGCCTGGAAAGTGTCATGTCAAAATCCCATGACTTTTCCAAGGATTTTCATGACCGTATGAACCCTGCATTCATTATATGAAGTCCGTGCAAGTCGCGCCGAAGTCGCGGTGAACGCGACTTCACAGGTCGCCCCCGAAGTCGTGCCGCGTTAGTGTGAATCGCCACTAAGAGATGCCTCTCTTCGGTTTTATACTCTGTAGCTCCTGGTGGATTTTGCTTCTAATCCCCTTGTGGAGGCTGCCATTTGTGGATGGACATGGTTACACAACCTATCACATTGCTATAATTTTTTTATATGGAACAAATTATCTGAGTTCCCATTATTTCCTATGGGTAAATTTGCTTTGATATAAGAGTGCTTTGGATTACAAGCATGTTTTCGGAACGAATTATGCTTGCAATCCAAGGTTTTACTGTACCTATAGCAGAGAGGGGGGTTATATACTAGCTGAGGATGGCCCAAGGGTGTAGCCAAGTGTTTTTGTTCTGCCTAGTCATAGTACTGCAGAAGGTGATATAACCCTGCAGTTATGATTTATGTCACGCTGTGTCTGTCAATGAATGAAAGAGAAATATTGACTTCTACTGCTAATAAAGCAATGTGGGTCATAATTTATTCATTATTGAGTTATAAGAAGCTCTGTAACAGCAATACTTCTATCCTTTATGAATGAATACCTAATATAGGGTGAGATGTCTGTCTCTGTAACAGCAATACTTCTATCCTTTATGAATGAATACCTAATATGGGGTAAGGTGTCTGTATGTGGAGGTTACAGACTTTACATTGGAAGACCTGTGCTGCATAAATTAACCCATGCATTGCTTATTTGATGTGTCCAGTCAGAAAATAAACATCAAGAGGCTCATGATCGATGAAAAAAAAGCATGTGTTCATGCTGCCTCTTCAGGCAGTCACCTTCATTTCTGTCTGTGAGGCACGAAGCACCAACTGCACACCTGCATGGGTCTTCTTTTGTGTGACTAACGAGAACCTTAAGCTGTTGAGGTGGCAGAGCGGTTGGAAAGATTGTGGATGCAAAGGATAGGGCTACAAAATATTTTCATGGAAGACAACAGAGGGTCGATTGTAAAACAAAGGAGTGATAAGGAGCATGACAACTGGACAGTCAGCAGCAACAAGTAAAGGAGAGGAGAGGTAGTTTAAGACACAGGAAGAAAAAAGCTGTACAATCTATTGAGTGATTGCAGGAGGAGAGATAAGGGGATGGGGGAATTAAGCCTATTAGAAGCACCTATGCAGGATTTCCAATGTGACAAACATGGCACTAAAAACAGAACCTGGATTTTAATAAATGTATGATATGTAGGACTAAAAGTACTTTAAATCAAGAAGAAGTACCAAAAGGTAAAAAATATAAATCTTACAGATCTTGGCACTCATTTTTTTTATTTATCAAGTAAAAGTAGGAAATACCTTTAATCTTACCTGTTCTGCTAGCACTGTTGCGTCCATTTCAGATATACTGCCCGCTGAATCTCCTTCTGCCGCAGCATGATTCCCCTTATGTGTAGCCTCAACCATTGTCGTTTCACTATTCATAAATTCCTCAATGTCCTCATCACTGTCCTCTTGCTTAATACTAACATGTGTTGGTGGGAGAACAGCAAGGAGCCCAGGAATGGTAAACGCAGAGAGGAAACGCTGTTTGATAAGCTGGTAGGCCAAATTGTCCTTAAGCCGCCCTTCCACCATATCACTGACAGTAGCTTGCATTTGATGTGAGCTAACCTCTGTGATATCTGAAAAGGGCAGCAATTTAAAAGCGTTCTCTTCCAAAGTTTTTTTCTCCAACAGAAGTCTTGAAAAAGTTTTGAGAGTGCAGATAGAAGGAGGCAAATAAGGATTTGCCATTTTATGCTTTGGTACCTCCACCCCTTGCTTTCCCTGAAGCCATCCCTTCACACTTGTCTCTTCTTCTAAAGAGATGAGTTTCAAATCCAAAATCTTCTTTTGAGAGTTCGTAGTCTGCTTAGAGATAATTGGTACAGGATTGCGCTGTGGATCACTTGTCACATTTGCTGTATCCTCTCTGGGAAGATTTGTTGTCAAAAGTTTGGCTATTTTAACAATAGGGTATTTTTGCGGTGTGAGTTTAAGCTGACTTGCCCTGTCGGGAAGCCCTGGAGCAAGGGTAACTTTTGGCAAACTAGTGCTTTCCAGGTGTGTTTGGCTTGTATCCAAAGAGGCCACTGAAGTGCCTTCCTGTTTTAGGGAGCTTGTAACAATAGGCAACATTTGAGATAGCATTGCAGAAGCGGTGGATGAGGCAAGTATTGGCAAACGAGAACAGGCCTCCTTTTGCGAGCGCACATTCTGTGAGAATGCTGTTGTGTCTACCTGTGTTAAAGATTTTGTAACAGCAGGCAATATATGACCTGCCACCTTAGACACGCTGGATGGTGTAAGAGTTGGCAAGCAAGAATCAGTCAGCTGTGGTTGGCTTTCAACTAGGGCATTCATCTCAGTGCCTTCTTTTTTTAATGAACTTGTAGTGGTAGGCAAAGTTTGGGATGGCATCTTTGAAAAATCAGATGGGTCAGGTGTAGACAAACATGCTCCAGCCACTAATGGACTGCTAACAGAAGTGGTAGCCATGTCTTCATGGCTTAAACAACTTGTAATAGTAGGTACCGCAACAGATGGCATCTTGGAAACTTCAACTGGGGCAATTTTTGGCAAATGAGAAACAACCGTCTTTGGTAGACTTTCAACCGAAGAGGCCACTGCAGTGCCATCTTTACTTAAGTGACTGGTAATAGCAGGCAAAATTTGAGAAGGCTTCCTAGATGTTTCACATGGGGCAAGCATTCCCAATTGGGTGCCAGATGCTTGAGGGCAGTTAACAATGGAAGATGATGTTACAATGCTTTGCTCTGTTTTAGAGCTAGTGGTGGCAGGCAAAGGTTGGGCTGGAACATACAAACTATTTGATGGTGCATTTATGATGCTACTGTTAGACGATTCAGTTACAAAAGTCCCAGTGGCTGTAGCATTCAATGTTGTGCTTTCAGTTCTGGGGCTCTGGCTTCCCGATTGCTGAATTAAAGTAGGATATGGTAGAGCTTGTGTTGGGATTGAAATAAAACCCTGAGGAGTTAACAGAAAAGTCATGGTAGGTGCACTGAGGCTTGGTGCAGGGAATACTGCTCTGGGTAGCAATGTTACTTGATTAAGCAATGGCTGAGGTGATGGTGGCACACCAGATGGCCTCATCTGAACATTTCTTTGAGCATTAGCGTTTTGGGGAACTGGTACATTTCCTATAGGGTCTGCCACTAGTCTGCTAATGGGTTCACCACTGACCAGTGACATCTGATTGGAAGAAACATTGTTTGTTGTTACAACCTGGCATGCTGGCATTGGAGAAAAGGATCTAATGGGCCAGGAGTTATTCTGTGAAGTAGTTGGACTCAGAGGCAGCATCATAGTCTGAGGTCGTACTGTTGGGTTCACAGGCTGTTGGATCATAGTTTGTGGTGGAACCAGGATATTTCCAGACAATACTGTGGTTCTTTGAACAGTTTTGGTGGCATTTGTTTTTTGCATTCTTTTTTCTCTTAGCAATTCAGAGACTGTTTTCAGCTTAGGGGCTGGCACATCAGATCTCACTCTGGGAATTTTGGGTGTGGAATGGCGGCATTTCTGGGGGGGTGGTGACGTGATTTTGGTTGTTATTTGGGGAATCGCAGGATTGGGCTTCAGGTCGTTAATTTCTGTTATTTGGGAAATCACAGGATTGGGCTTCTGGTCGTTAAAAGATTGTACTGCAATTAAAGGAATACAGCAAATATAAGAATGGTATATGTCCTACTGTCAGAATATAGATTTTGGCTGTACATTAATTTATTTTTTTCCAATGTGAAAAGTTAAGAACCTCTTGTAGATAAAAGCTAGCCACAGACAAGCCAATGTGTCTCTGGGCATTGGGCAAAAAAAAAAAAAAAAATCCCCCGCATCACCAGAACCAGCATCTGCTTCTTGTGCAACCCTTCCAATACAAAAGGTGAATGGCAGGCCCGGTTATCAACTTCCTATTCACATGTATTATGGAAAAGGAAAGAACTGGCTCTATTAAAGCGGGATTTGTCAACAAGTTGAATTTTTATGTGCAATAAAGTGGTAGCCAGTGTTGGGGTAGTTACTCAAAAAATGTAACTAGTTACTAGTTACTTCTGTAAATTGTAATGAGATTACTTTACTAGTTACTGCATTTGAAAAGTAACTTCACTACTTATTACTTTACTTTGCTCTTTCTTAATTGACCGTGTAGATACATGACACTCTTTCTGCATAGAGTTTATTGTATAAACACAGGCTTTGGGAAACATGAGAACAAAACCTGAAAAAACAGAATAAAACAAAGTGCAACAAAAAGTCATAAACTTCATCCCTCTCTATTCTTCGAAATAACGATTGTATCGCACGGCTTGGGTAACGCAGGAAAGCATGTTCCTATAGCCTAGTAAAGTAGTGTAGTTACCAATATTAGTATTGTAGCTAGTTACATTACTAAGTTACCAAAAAAAGTAATGTAGTTACTGTAATCAGTTACTTTGTAACTAGTTACCCCCAACACTGGTGGTAGCTCTAAACAGCCTGATTCTGGCAGAGAGGAGCACTTGGTCACCAGATCAAGCAGTTCTCCAACACATGGTTCTGCAAGTTATACATTTGTGTCTCTGCTGCTCACTAGATTTGCTTGGCAAGCCTGCATAGTGACATATATGTATAC
Source organism: Pelophylax lessonae (assembly GCF_965119305.1). NCBI lineage: Eukaryota > Metazoa > Chordata > Amphibia > Anura > Ranidae > Pelophylax > Pelophylax lessonae. Next base: position 189,211,051 of record NC_138774.1, read on the forward strand.
ATAAGAAACACATACATACCCAGAATGCTCTTTGGTGACAAGGGAGCCTACAAAAATGAGAACAAAATGTAAATTCTAGTGCACAAGAGGTATAAAGGACAATATAGTAATTTTAGCTGTGTATGCTACATATATTTAACTGTCCGTCAACATTTTTTGGGTTTTAATAGTAGGACTGGTTATACACTGCCCCTCCTCCCAAAATAGTATACCAGCAGAACCTGATCCAAATTATAAAGAAATGCTGGCCACACAAACTGCATATACTTACGTTGCTTTATTTCCCTGTGCTCTATTCAGCTGCCAGGAGCAAAGAAAGGAAACAATGTGCAAACCCTACATCACAACTTGGGCTTACACCGGGCTGAGCACTCTCTCTCCACACTCACATAACAGCTGCAGCCTACCGCCAGGCAGCAGCACTGTCATTTGGGAAGGAAAGAAGGTGAGTTACATGTTCTTCATGCCCCGAGGTAAAACTGGATTTTTGTAAGAACTTATCGTAAAATCCTTTTCTCTGAAGTTCATCGACAGATGCAGCTCCATATCTTTATTACCATTGGGTTATGCTGCTCCAATCAGGAATTGGCACTAGGCAGGAAAAAAACGTTACCACGCCCATGGGGGCTGTAACTGCAGGCATAACCCCACACACACTGCTTCAGATTGCAGTTTCATTGCAAGCAGTGTTTAGAAGACAAAAAACCCCATACACTCAAAAGTAGAGGGGCGGGTGCTGAGTCAGTCGAACTTCAGAGAAAAGGATTTTATGGTAAGTGCTTACAAAAATCCAGTTTTCTCTATCATTCATCGACAGACGCGGCTCCATATCTTCATTACCATTGGGATGTCCGAAAGCAGTATTGTCATGAGGGGTGGGAGAACAACGCAAAGAAGAATGTAATTCCCCAAAGGCTAAACTTAGCCAACCAGGTAAAAAGGAACTCAACCAGGAAAAACCAGAGCTTACCCAGAAAAAACATACATCCCCAAAGAGAACAAAAAAGAGTCTTGCAAAATCTTGCAGCCAAAAAGGAGGCAGTCGAAGATGCCAACAAATCTACATTGTAGAACTTTGAAAAAGTATGCATGGACAACCAAGTTGCCGCCTTGCAAACTTGTCTCACAGACGCTTGATGGCGAAAAGCCCAAGAGGCACTCAGCGCCCTAGTAGAATGCGCCTTCACAGGGAAAGGAAAACCTGACCCTTCAGTGAATAAGCCTGAACCACCGTCTGCCTGATCCATCTGCATATGACGCAGCCAATCCTTTACAAGGTCCCTCGGTAAGGACAAAAAGAGCATCTAATTTTCTAAAAGCTCAGTGGCCTCCAGGTAAACCCTGATCGCCCAAACCCATCCAAAGAATGCAAAGCAATTTCCTTAGAATGCTTAGGCTTGGGACAGAGTGAAGGCAACACAATGTCTTCATTCAAATAAAAATCAGAAACCATCTTAGGAAGAAAAGTCTGATTAGGACGAAGTACCACTTTATCTCTGTGGACCCCCAGATAAGGTGAACGGCAAGACAACGCCGCCATTTCAGATACTCTGCAAGCAGAAGTGATATCCACCAAAAAGGCAACTTTCTGAGACAACAAAAGCAGAGAAATCTCCTGAATGTTCTCAAAAGGAGGCTTTTGAAGAACATATAATACTAAACTGAGATCCCATGGAGGTAGCGGGGAGTGTCTCGGAGGGGACACATGGCGTACTCCCTGAAGAAAAGTACAAATCAAGGTGTGCGTGGCTAGGGTGTTGGAAATATATAGCCAAAGCCGACACTTGGTCTTTGATAGTGCCCAAAGCCAACCACTGTTCAACCCCTTTCTGGCGATTCACACCATAAAATGTACGATTGCCATGTACGATGATATATCTTCCTGAAGTCGACTTCCTAGCCTTCAATAGCGCAGGAATCACAGAGTCCAAAAGACCTCTATCTCTCAACACCTGGCTTTCAACAGCCATGCCATTAAAGCAAGGCGACTGTAAAGCAGGATGGCAGATCGGGCCTTGAGACAGCAGATCTTCCCTGAGAGAAGTCTCCAAGGAGCATCAGCGACCAACCTTACCATGTCTGCGTACCAAGACTGGCGAGACCAGTCTGAGGCCACCATAATGACCGGAGTTCTTTCCACCTCTACCCTGCGTAGTAGACTTGGCAGAAGTGTCAACGGAGGGAAGCATAAATCAGACGATACTGACCCCAACCCAAGGAGCCAATAGTGCTTCTGTGGCATCGGCCAGAGGGTCTTGAGACCTGGCTACAATCCTCTGCACCTTCTTTTTGAGACAAGAAGCAAACAGATCGACCTCGGGCGTCCCCAACCAAACACAAAGGGGATGAAACACCTCCGGGTGTAGGGACCACTCCCCTGGTCCAACACCTGACGACTCAGGTAATCTGCTTGCCAGTTTTCCACACCTGGTATGTGCAACGAAGAAAGACCTGGAACAAACTGTTTCGCCCAGGCCAGAATCTCGGCCACCTCCTTGCCTGCCAAGCCACTTTTGGTGCCCCCCCTGGTGATTGATGTAAGCCACAGCTGTGGCATTGTCCAATTGAATCCGAACCGGACAATCTTGCAGACGAGTCGTCCATTGTCACAGACAAAGCTTTATCGCTCTGAGCTCCAAAACATTGGATAGCATGGTTGATAGCATCAGACACAATACCCGCATGCAGGTTCTCAGAGAGGGTAGATCGGTTCCCAACAAGAACCAAATCGCCTCCTGCAACTTTGCAGCTTGTCCGGAGAAAGAAAGACTCTTGCCAAGGCAGAGTCCAGAGTCAGGCACAGATAATCCAGTCTCGAGGAAGGTATCAGGGCGGATTTCATGAAATTGATGGTCCACACGAACTCCTGCAGGTTTTGGACAGTGATCGTTAGGTTGCCCATCAGGGCTGAAAGAGTCTGCTCTCAATAGAAGACCGTCTAAGTACCCAAGTACTGCAATCCCCCAATGGCGCAGCAATACCAACACTGAGGCTAGTACCTTGTTAAAAACCCTAGAGGCGGAGGTGAGACCAAAGTGTAACGCCACAAATGGATAATGCTCTTCCGCTACTTAAAATCGAAGAAACCGCTGGTGTCCAGCGTAGATAGGGATGTGTTGATATGCGTCCTTGATAGCTATTGAGGCCAAAAAATCTCCCTGGTGTAGTGACGCCACTACTGGGCAGATGGATTCAATCCGAAACTCCTATACCCGCACAAAGCAGTCAAGGGCCTTGAGGTCGAGGATGGGACGCACCTTGCCCTCCTTTCTGGTCAAGGTGAACAGGTTTGAACAAAATCCTTGAAAGCGTTCCTGCAAGGGAACCGGCACAATCACTTCTTGCGACAGCAAATCGTGTACCGCCCCTCGCAAGTCCCTTAACCGGACTGGAGATGGGTGAAAATTGGACAGGAAAAATCTATCCGACGATCGAGACTGGAATTCGATCTTGTACCCCGAGTGGATCAGTTCGTGAACCCATTCGTCCTGAATCAAGGAGGTCCATGGTTCCGGAAAGAAGCAAAAACGTCCCCTCACCCCAGAAATGGATGAGGGCGCCCCTTCATGCAGATGAAGATTTGTCTGCAGATCTGGACAGACCGACCTTTGATTTTTTCCCGACCATGGCTTCTTGGAACCCCCAGAAGAAACCCCGTGAACGGTTTACCTTTTTCTTGCGACCCGGAGGTACGAAAAAGCCACTTATGAGCAAAGAAGGAAGGCCCCCACCTAGAACGTGGCGCCCTGCCCTTAGAGGATTGAGGAAGAAGAGTACTCTTTCCCTCTAATAGCAATCCCCACTGCCGACACCCTGGCCACTAGCGGAGCCGCATCCAGGGAGGTATCACACATGAACACCAGGACTTGAGCCAACTGGTCCATTAGTTCAAGCACTGCTGGGGGGGGGGGGGGCGTTCGGCTTTCAAGTTTGCTTTTAGTAGCTTCACCCATTCAATAACCATTTGTGACACCAGAATGTTCACAAAAGTAGTTTTCAAAATGGAACCCGCTTTTGCGTGTAAATGGCAGGATAGGGACTCCGCAAAAGTTGGTGATTCCTCCACCGGAACTACAGTAGACTTGTTTAGCCTGGAAAGTGGGTCATCCACCTACGGTGGTACAGTCCACCTAGTGGATTGGATACTGCATCTGCAAAAGGGTAACAGTGTTTAAAACGCTTAGGCACTATCGGCATGTGCTTGATGCGCCACCATTGGTTATCCACAATGGCATGAAACATATCAGGACAAGGGAACACCTTGCCCGATTTCTGGGAGCCAAAAGACACCTGCGTACCAGACGCTGTAGATTCATCAGCCAATTTTGAAGTTCCCGCATTGAAACTATAAGGGCTTCCACCAAGGCGCGTTCCCGCGCTGCAGCTGATGAGGACAGGTCCTCTTTACCGACAGAATGCGAAGACACCAACCCTGCAGGGTGGGGTGCATCTGCGGCAGCCATATCTGCTTCAGTGTCTGAAAACACTGTCAATGGAGGCGAAGGCAGAGGGCGTTTGCGGTTAGCAACACTTGTAATTACAAAATCTACTTTTGATATCAGGCTTAGTAGAAAATGCTGTGATATCGCGCTGTGACCCAGAAGGGTCTGCAGCAGCATCTAAGGGGTCTGTAGGGAAATTGTATCCTGGGACTCCATTTTACACTGGTAAGAAAAAAAGTGCACTGTCCAAATGGTGATCTCACCGCTATCTGAGCGGGCTACCAAACCCAAGCTAGTACAAACTAACAGCAGAGTGTACAAGGAAAACCCACAGGGAACCCCAGAAAAAAATTACCTCAGGAGCTGCCAGCATGCTCTGTGAAAACTAATGTGAAACTAATCTGCACAGGAAACGGAAAGAACAGCCTGTGTCTTTGCTAGAATTTAAGTGCCATGACACCCGTTTGTTCAGCGATCGTGGACCACAGGAAAAAGGCCACCCAAAGCATTCCTATGGGGAACAGAAAATGGCTGCCCATTTAATACAAAGGGAAAAGAAACACATTGATCCACAGAAAAATGGTGGCCCCCACGGCGCGCCATGCGGTCTTCGGGACCCCCTGAACATTAGGCATCAGCAGTTCCCTGGAAAGGGACCCACCTGGACCAACCATCCCCATCAAAAAGGCGCCAAAGCGACCGCAATATTCCCCCCCCCCCCCCCAAAGGTAGGAACCTGCACAGGGTAGGGGAAAAAACAGAGGGGCTTGGGCCTAGTCCTCCTGAGAGGCCAGGGGACCCGAGGGAGCCCAGAGGGTCCGACCATTCCAAGGATAGGGCACATGTCCGCCCCGAGACTGCTAGAGGTTTTGGGGGGACAATTACTCACCATACCATGATACCAGGTGGGCACCACTCCCAAAGAGATCACCTCCCACCTGGGATGGGGGTGCTGTCAGCCAGGGGGTATGCTGTGACTCAGGGCTTTCTAGGTCGATCGCGTCCCAGCGATATGGTTCACTCGCAGGCTCATCCCCATCCGACGGGGCATTCTCGTGACGAGGCCTAGTTCTGGACTATAACCTGCTCACGCTCGCTGGCCAGGCTGGGAGACCTTAAGGATCTAGATTATCCAGTCCGAAACCAGAGCTGGCTGTTTAGTTTAGTTCTCCAGGAACTAACTAGTGAAAATAAAAAAAACAAAATAATAAAAATCCCCTATTTACAGCTAAGACTGAAACCCCAGCAGGAAGCGAGGTCCTATTCCTAAAAATAGGCAGAAACAAACTGCAATCTGAAGCAGAGTGTGTGGGGTTATGCCTGCAGGGACAGCTCCCATGGGCGTGGTAAGGTTTTTTTCCTGCCTAGTGCCAATTCCTGATTGGAGGAGCATAACCCAATGGTAATGAAGATATGGAGCTGCGTCTGTCGAACGATAGAGAGAAGATATTTTCTTGGCTCCCAGTGGCTGATGTGGGAGGAAGTGAAAGAAAGGTGAATTATGTGCTCTGCTGGTGGGGCCACCCCTAGGAGAAACTGTCCCTTTGCTCTGCTTAGCAAGGTACAGTTCATGGCTCGTTGTAGGGTTGGATGAGGGGGGAAGGTTAAGTGGTAAGATTTGCCTAAGGATCAGGTTAAGGGATCAAAAGAACAAATTCCCCTAGGGTGTGGGACTTTAATGGCAATAACCAGATCTTGAGTGGTAAATATTTTTCAATAAATTTATTAACCACTTAAGCCCCGGAAGATTTTACCCCCTTCCTGACCAGGCCCTATTTTGCGATTCGGCACTGTGTGACTTTAACGGACAATTGCCCGGTCGTGCGACGCTGTATCTAAACGAATTTGACATCCTTTTTTCCCCACAAATAGAGCTCTCTTTTGGTGGTATTTGATCACCTGTGCGATTTTTTGATCATGCGCTATAAACAAAAAAAGAGCGACAATTTTGCAAAAATAACAATATTTTTCACATTTTTTTTATATGAAATTCCCCAAAAAAAAAAATGTAAAAATCAAAATTTTTTAACATTTTTGGCCAATTTGTTTTCTGCTACATACGTTTGGTAAAAAAAAAAAATCACAATAAGCGTATTTTGATTGGTTTGCGCAAAAGTTATTGCGTTTACTAACTAAGGGAAAGATTTTTGTAATTTTTGTTGTTTTTTTTTGTTTTTTTTTTTTAACGAGTAATGGCGGCGATCTGCGATTTTTTTTGCGGGACTGCGACATTGCGGCGGACAGATCGGACTGACATTTTTGACACTTTTGGGGGTACCAGTGACATTACTACAGTAATCAGTGCTATACATATGCACTGCTACTGTAAAAATGACACTGGCAGGGAAGGGGTTAACTTTATTGGAAAATGAGGGGTTAAGTGTGTCCCTAGGGGCGTGTTTCTAACTGTGCAGGGATGTGGCTTTACATGTAACAGCAGAGATCTACGGTCCTACATAGCAGGACCGTTAGATCTCTGCTGTTACACAGGGAAGAATGACAGGCGGCTTTGTTTACATTAGCCGCCTGCCTTTCTCCCTTCACAGCGGACGATCGCGAGTGACCGGCGGACATCGGGTCCGCCGGTCACACGCGCGGACTTGTTAGGGAATGAGCCAGGACGGGAGCGCGCCTCCAGCGGCGCGCGCTCGCCCCCTATTGGCTCACAGGCTAGTGACGTACCGGTACGTCACTTTGCCTGGCCGGGGCTGACCGCCACAGTATATGTACTTGCGGCGGTCGGCAAGCGGTTAATATTAAACAAGCAGTCCTCAGAAGGGATGTGTTGGAGCTAGAGAGAGTCCAGAGAAGGGCAACTAAACTAATTAGGGGATTGGAGGACCTTAATTATGAAGAGCGTTTACAATCGCTTGATTTATTCTCCCTGGAGAAGAGACGCCTGAGAGGGGACATGATAGCAATTTACAAGTACCTCAAGGGTGATCTCAGCATAGAAAAAATAAAAAAAACATATGTTACGTCTCTTGGACATAACATATGGCCACTTGCAAAGTGTTGTTTATTAAGTGTCATTCCTTTGAAATGTATTTTCACATACTGCTTGTTTAATATTAATACATTTATTGAAAAATATTTACCACTCAAGATCTGCCATTAAAGTCCCACACCCTAGGGGAATTTGTTCTTTTGTTCCATTATTACGGGATGTTGGCAATATCCAGTCTAACCACTGGATCCGAATCCATTTCTTCTAGGTTAAGGGATCATGTTTCTTCTCCATCTCTTTTCCACATTAAAAGCCCTAGAGAGAGAACTATCTTGCATCAGGATCCTGGTGCCTCAAACAAAACATGCTGCCATTTTGCTGTAGTACCTCACACAATCTGATGCTACCCAGGTATAAACCTTTATGTATTTTTAGGAAAATCTTGCATTTTGTGGATTGCAACACATTCTAAAATTTCCGCAAGTAAATGGTAGAATGGGGTACATGGTTCACATTTAAACAAACCCAAAATGAAAAACAGTCTGTTCAGCAATGTGCGATGCAACATTTGTTATACTAGATGTGAGCAGGACTTCCCCGCCCTACCACGTTTGCTTGTAGTTCCACCATAGCTGGTAGGAACAGACCTTATAACACATGGCTGAGCTCATGGAGTTTGTGCAGGGATGTGCACATCTGAGAAGTGAACCAGTAAAAATGCAAACATCTGACATGGGTTTTGCAAATAATAGACTATGCATACATTTGAAAAACAGTAGTTCTGTTATATTTTTTACCCTGCAGCCAAATACCAGGGATAATTACATCCGCACAGCATTCTCTGCAGCTCAAACACCCAAATAGCAAAAGTTACAATTAAGCCCCAAGACACAGATAATTCAATGGAATCTACATTAAAGTTTATCTATAGACATTTATTGGGGGGGTTAATTTTGAATGAAATGAGGAAGAGACAGAAGCATTGTTTGTTTGTTTTTTTGGCCACTGAGATTAAGACCCCGTTCACACTAGCGATAAAATGAATGTCTATGCAAGTCGCTCCAGGTCGCCCCGAAGTAGCACAGGACCCTTTTTCTAAGTCGGAGCGACTTGTGTCGCTCCTATTAGAACGGCTCCTGTACCGCACAATGGGAGCGTGACGGACCGCGACTTGTCAGGCTGACAAGTCGCGGTCCAAGTCGGATCAGTGTGAATGGACACTAACCCTCTCTGTTTGTCCTGATGACTATTAAAAAAAAAATACACACACACATTGTACAGCCAGTAAAAACGCTTCCTATGTATTTTTTTTCTGCTCAGAATGTCTGTAAGGAGGAAGAGATAGCTTTGAGGATAAGAGATGCTTTGCTTCAGTGTGGGGACATTCTGTAGGAAAGAAAAAATTACTGCTTATTTTAATAAAAAATTATTTACAGCGCCTGATCAGTAGTGCCAGCATTAGTATTAGTGTCAGTGTTCATGTTCCTGTCAGTACCATGTTTGTGTTTTGTGTTAAAAAGAAAAATAGGTTTTACATAATTTGTGAATAGTGTGCAGTCTGTAGCGTGCATGTGATTATGTGCCTAAATAATGTCATAAGGGCTCTACTTCATTACATAGTAGTTGAGGTTGAATAAAGACTATAGTCCATTCAGTTCAACCTGTGTAGGTGTGTGTGGCCGTAATCATTTCACATACCCCTCAATCCTCTTATCCTCGAGATGTACGTCCAAGAGTCTTTTGAAAGTAGCTATACTTCCCACAGCAACTATCTTTTGTGGCAGAGAATTCCAGTCTTGTAGCCCTAACAGTAAAGAACCCCCTGCGTTGCCTGAGGTTAAAACGCTTCTCCGTTGTATGGCCTCATGTAATCCTTGCGACAGAATCGTTTTTTTTTTCTATGCTGAGATCACCCTTGAGGTACTTGTAAATTGCTATCATGTCCCCTCTCAGGCGTCTCTTCTCCAGGGAGAATAAATCAAGCGATTGTAAACGCTCTTCATAATTAAGGTCCTCCAGTTGCCCTTCTCTGGACTCTCTCTAGCTCCAACACATCCCTTCTGAGGACTGGCGACCAGAACTGGACAGAATACTCCAGATGCGGTCAGACCAGAGTTTTATAAAGTGGAAGGATTATAGTTTTATCTCTGGAATACATCCCCTTCCTTATGCATGCTAATATTCTGGCGGCTTTGGCAGCTGCAGCTTGACATTGCATGCTATTGCCAAGTCTATCCTCTACGAAGACCTTTCTCCATTTATGATTCCCCCAAAGGTTCCCCCCCCTAAAGTGTTTTTAGTCCCCAAGTGCAAAACCTTACACTTCTCCACATTAAACCTCATTTGCCATGTAGCTGCCCACTCTGTTCAGGTCATTTTGTAAGATATCTGCCTCATGTTGTAAAGTTATTCCCTGCACAATTTTGTGCCATCTGCAAAAACGGAGATTGAGCCAATGATCACGTCCTCAATGCTGTTTATGAATAAATTGAACAAGGTTGGTCCCAGGACTGAGCCTTGGGGGACCCCACTTACCACCCCAGACAAGTCTGAGTATGAGTTATTTATTACCACCCTTTGGACACGCCCCTTTAACCTTTTTAACCAGTTCCGTATCCAAGAGCAGACCTTGTGGTCGATGCCTGCAGACCTTATTTTATAAATTAAGCGCTTGTGGGGAACTGTATCAAACGCCTTAGCAAAATCCAGGTACACCACATCCACTGGTCTCCCCCTATCTAGCTCACCTCCTCGTAGAATGTTAACAGATTGGTTTGACAAGAACGCCCTTTTGTAAACCCGTGCTGATTACTGCTGATGTTGTTGTCTTTAGCAAACTATTGTATATAGTCCCTTATCATCCCCTCCAGAAGTTTACATACTATTGACGTAAGGCTAACCGGAATATAATTTCCCGGGATATGCCTCTGCCCTTTTTTGAATATCGGTATCAAGTTAGCTTTTCTCCAATCACCTAGTACAGTTCCAGTCATAATACCGTCAGCTAAGATCAGGAACAGTGGTCTAGATATAGTTTTACTAAGTTCTTTGAGTACTCTCCGATGTACACCATCCGGGCCTGGTGATTTATTTGTGTTAATGTTATCCATCCATTCCCTGATTTCACCCTCTGTTAGTCATAGCGGCAAGTCCAGTGAATTACTGCTACCCATACAGTCCTGGTCAGTGTACCCCTCCTTTTCCTGTGTAAAGACTGAGGAGAAAAAAGCATTAAGCACGGTTGCCTTTCCAGTGTCCCCGTAACCATCCTCCCATCATCGTTAATTATGTGTGTAACATGTTCTGACCTCGTTTTTTTGCTGTTGATATATTTAAAGAATTTCTTAGGGTTCTTTTTACTATCCTCTACTATTTGTCTCTCGAAGTTGATTTTAGCCATTTTGATTTAGTATTTACATTTCTTATTTGCTTCCTTGTATTGCTGGAAAGCCGATAATGTCCCTCCGATTTATATTTCTTGAAGGCCATTTTTTTTCCCCTAATAAGTTTTTTAACATTACGGTTTAGCCAGCCAGGTTTGGCTTTGGCTCTTCTAAATTTATTTCCCATAGAAATGCACTGCAAGATGCATTTGTTTAATATGTTCCTAAAGCATTCCCATTTTTCCACCGTGGTCAGTGTTCCTAGAGTTTGGTCCCAGTTTACTTTCTCCATCATTGAGTAAAATTTGGGAAAGTTCGCCCTTCTAAAGTTTAGGGTATTTATATGTTCCCCTCTTGCCTTGCTATATTGTTATTTACGCTAAATGTGATCATCCTGTGATCACTAGAGCCCAGGTTGTCCCAGACTCCTACCTGAAGAGATTAGGTATGGGTCATTAGTGATTAATAGATCCAGGACTGCATTTTCTCTAGTAGGAGAATCCACCAACTGAGACATGTAGTTGTCCTGTACGGTTTCCACGAAGAGACGGGCCTTCTGTGAGTGAGTGGACTACACTCTTCCCAGTCAATGTCAGGATAATTGAAGTCCCCTAATGTGATCACTGATCCCAGCTTTGCCACTTTACCCATCAGTGATATAAATTCCAGCTCTACCTCCTCCCTTTGGCTTGGTGGTCTATAAAAAACCCCCACAATTACTTTTCCCTTTACTTCTTCCCTACGGAGCTCTACCCACACGGATTCTAACTCCGTACTCATCCCCTTCATAATATCACTCCTCTCTATCACCCTTACATTATTCTTGACATAGAAACATACCCCTCCCCCTCTATTTCCTACCCTTTCCTTCCGATACACAGAATACCATTGGATATTGGCCAGCCAGTCATGTGAGGGGTCGAACCACGTTTCTGTTATTCCCATAAGGTCTATGTCCTCCTGGCATTTGCATATAGCCCTCTTAGTTTTGTGTAAGTTGATAGTGAATGGTGCTTAATTTTATTCCTGTTTGGTCTGAGGTTTGCCCGCTCAGACCCCCCGATTTTAGACGTTACGGACCTGCTGTTGCTGCTGAACTCATTAATGCCTTCTGTCCTTTGCTCCCTCCTAACTGACTCTACCTCTGAGCCCCCCCCCCCCCGATTCCTAGTTTAAAAGCCCCTCCAACTTGGTGGCCACCTTTCTCCCCAAAAGAGCTGTACCGTCCCCATTAAGGTGCAGCCCGTCCTTACTAAAGAGCCGGTAGCTGACTGAGAAGTCAGCCCAGTTCTCCAGGAACCCAAACCGCTCCTTCCTACATCAGTTCCTCAGCCACTTGTTCAGTTCCCTAATCTCCTTCTGCCTCTCCTGTGTGGCTCGGGGTACAGACAGTATTTCAGAGAAAACCACCTAGGAGGTCCTATTCCTCAATCTATTCCCTAAGTCCCTGAAATTGTTCATTAGGATCCTCCACCTTCCTCTTACTTGGCCGTTGTTGCCCACATGCACTATGACCGCCGGGTCTTCCCCAGCCCCGCCCAATAATCTGTCTATCCGCGATTTGCCGAACTCGAGCGCCCTCGTGTTCAGACAGTAAAACCAAGTCAAAAGCTGAAGCTTTTGCTAGTGGCAGTGAGTGTTGCATGGAGGGGACATATGGAGCTGAGTGCCACTGCAGGGCCGAGCACTGCTCCAACCATAGACATCTCTTTTTTTTTTTTAATCAGATAATTTTTATTGAAAACTTTTTTTGTCACAAACAATACAAGACAAAACCAAACAGACACAAAAAGAAACAAAAAACCAGCTCACATCTCGAGAGAAGTCATCACATACGTTCAGTAGACAATATTACCAGGGTACAGGGGGGATGATAAGCATCAATATAGCAGGAGCCTACAAGGCAATCCGAAGCAGTAGCGGCACAGAAGATATGTACCCATCTAATCATGGTGAGCAGAAAACCCGCCCCATCCCACATATCCAATTGGTGATGTCAACTCAAGCAGTAAAGGATATAATAGGTGAATCTCAACAAAATAACCAGTAAAATTGGAGAGCCTCATACTTCCCACAAATATACGTATCCACTACCCAGTGTTCAATGAGCAGCGCCCCCCTGTAGGCTGCCGGGTCTCAAAAGAACTGTTTCCAATACCTTACGTGGAGGAGATAACACCACCCAGGAATCGGTTGATGACCAAATGAGTGGGAGCCAGACCAGGAACGTCCAGCCACGGCCCCCATATACGGTCAAATTTCAAAGCATTCCCCCTGTGTTTGTAAGTGAGATGTTCCCTATTCAGAAGCACCTTGGCTTCCTCCATCCAGTCAGTATGAGACGGCGCTACAGCGGAAATCCACCGCCGCGCTCTCAGCTTCCTGGCCAGAAAGAGAAGCCTGAGCACCGCAGCATGAACCTCAGGTTGATAGAGCTCTTCGTCTAGCCAACCCAAAATACACAACTTCGGCTCCACAGATAGTGTCAGTTTCCATAACGAGTTAATGGTCCTCACCACCGCATGCCAGTACCGGTGCAACTTCGGGCACCGCCACAGCATGTGGAGCAGGGTGCCTGTGTGGGCCTGACATCTAGGACAGAGGGGAGAGTCTCTTCTCTGCCAGCTGTACAGCCGTTGAGGGGTCCTGTACGTCCGGTGGAGAACAGCTGCGTAAGTCTTTGCGAGGAAGACAGACACTTTAGGGACGTTCTCTAAAATACCCGTCCATTCCTCTGAGGAGATGGGACCTATATCCGCAGCCCAGGCGTCTCTACACTTAAAAAAGACACGGCTTTCGAAATATGCTCCATAAAGGCCGAGTACAGGGATGAGATCTGCCCCTTCTTAATGCTAGTGGTCACCAAGTCAGTGAGTATAACCGGGCGGCAGAGACCCCATGGGGAGATCCGGGACTGAGAGCTGATGGCATGGCGCAACTGCAAGTATTGAAATAAAAGGGAATCGGGCAACCCAAACTCAGCACGTAGAGATTGGAAATCTCTCAATTCGTCCCCCCGATACAACTGCGAAATATATTTCACTCCGTAGTCACCCCAGGTGAAGGAGTGCCGGAGCTTATCCAGTTCGGAATAGTGAGCGTTGTTTAGAATACGTGAGTACCTTGAGTAGCCACTGTAGCCAAAGTGACTCCTGGCCCTGTGCCAGACCTTATCGAGCAACTTGAGGGTGGGGCAGCCCGGAAAGAGCCCCAGGGTGCCCACCTCCAGGGATTCAACCAGAGAGCCCCCTGCCAGGCGTGCCGCCAGGACACGCCTGACAGGGTCAGAGTCGTCATCCTGCAGCCATCCCGTAAAAAGTGCTGCAGTTGGGATGACAGAAAGTAATAGTAGGGGTTCGGTACCGCCAATCCACCACTCTCCTTGGACTCGTGCAACGTCTCTAGACGAATTCTGGGAGACAACTTCCTCCAAATAAGAGCACGGTATATCGTGTTGAACTTTTTAAAGATATGAATAGGGATCCACACCGGGGATTTGTGCAGCACATACAACAACTGCGGGTTCCAGATCATTTTGATCAGGTTGCATCTGCCAACCACAGACAGAGGCAGCTTAATCCAGCTAGCCATTTTGTCCCTGAACCTATGCAGTAACGGCAGAACATTAAGCTTAAAATAGCGCCCCAGATCAGGATGGACAACCACCCCCAAATAGCGGAACTGGTCTACCACCAAGTTTTGCGACGTCTCAGGGGGCAGTGCAGCCTCAAGGGGATCTAACGGGAGCAGAACAGACTTACCCCAGTTGATCTGGAAGACAGAGAAGGATCCGAATCTGTGAATCAAGTGCATCAAGGCGACCAGGTAGCCCGAAGTGTCCCCCAAAAATAACGCGTCATCTGCATATAAGGCAATTTTGTCCTCCCCCCTCACCTCTCCTAAAACCTATAATATTCGAATCGGCCCTGATAGCCGCTGCCAGGGGTTCCACGGCTAAGGCAAAGAGCAGGGGCGACAGCGGGCACCCCTGTCTAGTGCCCCTGTGGAGCGGAAACGAGCAGGAAACAGAACCGTTAATCCGCAAACAGACCGTGGGCGCCCCATATAGAATCTTAATCCAGCGTATGAAGGAGGGACCGAAGCCAAAGCTCTCGAGGGCCATCCACAGATACTGCCACTCCACACTATCAAAAGCTTTAGCAGCATCGAGTGACAGTATCGCTCTATGTCCACAATTATCCGGGGGCAATTGCATGTTGAGTCTACGTATATTGGCAGCAGTGGAGCGGCCCGGTATAAACCCAGATTGATCCCCGTGGACCAATTTAGCAATCACTTTAGACAACCTGTTAGCCAGAACCTTAGCCAGCAGCTTCAGATCGGTGGGTAGCAGGGAGATCGGTCTGTAAGATTCAGGTCGAGTCGGATCCTTCCCTGGCTTCAAAATGACCACTACCTACCGCGTCATACATGGATCTCGAAAGTTCCCCCACCTCGAAGGCAGCCAGGAGAGTAGTAAGTAACTCAGGAAGTAGGATTCCACCAAAGGCCTTATACAGCTCAATGGGGATACCATCAGTCCCCGGCGCCTTGGAGTTGGGGAATGAAACCATGGCAGCCTGGAGCTCCTCCAATTTAATGGGGGAGTCCAGCACAGCCCGATCCCCTCCAGAAACTTGCGGCAAGTGAAGCCCCTGCAAGAATAGTCTGAGGTCCCCTGGGTCATAAGAGACCTTGGAGGAGTACAGATCCTCATAAAAAGCCCCGAAGCCCTGTAAAATAGCAGCTGTATCAGACACCACCCGACCCGAAGGAAGAGCCAGCCGATGAATAATAGACGGGGGGTTTTGGGCTCTGGAAATGACTGCAAGCATGTGGCCCATCCTTTCCCCCTCCTCAAAGTGTGCCTGAGAGGCGAAAAAACGTTTATGGTCCGCCTGCTGGTGTTGAACAGAGTGGAAGAAACGCTGCGTGTCCAACCATCTGGCCTCCAAATCAGGTGTGGGGGAGTGTAGAAACTCACATTCAGCGCGGATCACAGCGTCACTAGCATCCTGCGCCCAACGTCTGCTCCTAGACTTGATGGCTGACACCTCCCTAATACACAAACCTCGCACAAAAGCTTTCATAGTATCCCACAACTCACCCGGAGCTGCAGAGTGCCTGTTGTCAATAAAAAAATTATTTAATTGCTCTGAGAGGGAAGTCAGGTCAGGGAACAATTGGAGCCAGAAGGGGTTCAATTTCCAGTGCATCGGCAGCTTAGGGCCCGGAAATGTAAGGCAAACTTTTAACGGGGAGTGGTCAGAGAGACCCCTGGCAAGGTATTCCACCTCAGGTGTAAGGGGCTGCAGCGAGTCAGAACCAAAGGCCATATCAATTCGGGACAGCGTGGAGTGGGTCAGGGAGTGGCAGGAAAACCCGGCCTCAAGGGGATGTTTACAGCGCCAAAGATCCACAAGACCCAGTTCACCCATGAACTTGGCAAAGGGAGTGGGCATTCTGGATCCTCCGGGGCAGAATCTTTTATGTAAATCCAGGGACTGGTCAAGGATATTGTTAAAGTCCCCCAGCACCAGGATTGGGACCTGGGGGTGTTTACCAATGAACCGAGACAGGCACTCTAGCACCTCAAAAGAAAATGGGGGGGGGAACATACACATTTGCAATAATACATTTATAGACATCCCACAACCCAACCAGAAAAATAAAATTTTCCCTGCGAGTCTATCAGGGAGTCCAGAGATTCAAATTTAGCAGTAGCAGCGACCAAAATAGAAACTCCTCGGGAGTATTGACTATGAAAAGAGTGGAACTGTACCGGAAACCTCCGCGAGCGGAGGCTCCCGACCGAGTCCGCAGTGAGGTGAGTTTCTTGTAGACACACCACGGTGGGTCCATGGAGCGACAGAAATGACATCACTGCTGTGCGTTTACAAGAGTCACCTAGTCTCCGTACATTCCAGGAGAGCAGCGAACCGTCAATGACAGCCATGTGGATAGATCAACCAGGTAGGGAGGCAGGGCAGTCTGCCCAGGGGTATGAACATCAGAGCGCCAGTGGAGGGTCAGGGCGGCAGAAGAAACAGAAAAAATAGTGTGATGGGGAGTACAACAACCCGGTCCTGAGAAGTCGAGGAAGCACAGTGAGCGTGAAGGAGGGATCCACCAATAAAATGAGCTGAGATAAAAACAGAAACAAAAAGGGACAAAACAGAACACAAAACAGGAGATGGCAGGCAGTAAACAAGGCCACGGCCATCCAAGCCCCGCAGGGAACAGTTTGTTGGCCCCAGTGGGGCATGGGGGTAGGTAGTGAGGGCCCGAACTCGGTCAAACACTGAGACCTGTAATTGCATGTCCACAGGTCCCAAAACATGTAAAAGCAAGTGAACCATAGTGCCGCAAACAAGTAATGGAACAAAATCCAGGCAGCACTATATCCAGCTAGGGAAAAAAGAAAAACATCTAGGCTCCTGTTGAGGGGCATAGAGAGCCCACCCGCATAAGTAAGGAGATTCAGGGCAAGAAGATCATCTCTCCGCAGCAGCTCTCAGCTGACCCTCCTGTCGATCCAGCCAGTTAGTCGCCATGTTGGGGTTGTCAAAGAAGTGCACAGTACCATTAGCCACCACTGGTAGTTTGGCAGGGTAAAGCATAGAATACACAAGAGGGATAGCCCGCAGGCTTTTTTTTGACATCTAGGAATTTGGCACGTTGTCGTTGTAAGGCAGCAGAGAAATCAGGGTATATGGAGACCCTCGCACCTTGTATTTCCATTCTAGGGTGCTGTCTAGCCAGTCTCAGTATGGTGTCTCTGTCCTTAAAGTGCAAGAGCTTTAACAGGAAGGGGCGATCCGGACCACTGGGTGGAGGGGCATGGAACGGCACTCTGTGCGCCCTCTCCACAGAGAAAAAAGGGGACAAATTGTCTGTGCTAAAGGTATCGGTCAGCCATTGTTCAATAAACGTTACCGGGTCTTTCCCTTCCGCCTTCTCAGGAATGCCTACTAACCTCAGGTTACTGCGGCGTAGGCGATTCTCCATATCCTCAAGTTTGTTCCAGGCTTCGGTAACCCCCTCCGTGTTCCTCCGGACATCCTGGGCTAGAGGGCCAAGATCGTCCTCCACCGCACTAACTCGGCCCTCCAACGCGGTGGCTCTCTCCCTGATCTTCTGCATGTCCTGCCGAATGTGCAGCAGCCCCTCCTTCATACTTTTAACTTCATCTGACAGGACCGTTATGGAGGCACCATAGGTGTGGACCGCTGCCAGGACATCGTGTAGGGTAGGTTCCGAAATGTCTCCGGTATCCACGCCGTTCGCCCCCCCCCCGCTCCAGAGGGAAACTCACTGTGTTCCCCGGCGGCGCTGCGGCCTGGTGAACGTGCAGCGGTGAGGGGGTCCGGGCGGGAGGCGATTGTCCGGCCTGAGGGCTGCGGGCGGCTGTAGAGGCGGTGGTGGCTTGCTTGCGGGCAGCCGGGTCGTGGGCGAACTGCCCCAACTTGGAGAGTGCCGAGGGCTGCTTGTCCTTCCCCGTCCTCTGAGGCAGCGGAGCGCCGCCATTTTGGGCCTGTTTGGCCGCGTGCGACCCGTCCTCCTCCTTCTTATTAGCCATGACGACTGGAGAGGTCCGGAGCCCTGGGATCGGTACCGGAGGTAGGCAGAGCCTGGAGCGAAGTAAGCGGGCAATTGTTGTGGAGATAGCGGGCGGCTATTCAGGATAATTTAGCATAGGATAGCGGAGCCGAGGCAACACACGTCTGCCTACATGAACGCCCCCCATAGACATCTCTTTATGGACACTGGTGGGATCTTTCACCCCCTAAATCCCAATATTTTTGGCCTCATCAAGCGTAACTATTGACATCACATATTGTACTTCTATGATTTTGACTCCTGTGACAATTATTACACCAGTGTGCTATTTATTTAGGTCTCTGCATGCTGCTAGCATGGGAGCTGTGGGACCATGCAAAAAAAGATTTCCCACAGCAACTAGTGAGGAAGTATCTGTACAGAGGTACATCACTCAAATACCAACAGAAGGGAACCTCTCGCGGTCAAAAAGATGTCTACATGCTGATAAATATCCACAGTACACAGTGGCTTTAATGGGACAGAGGTCAGCTACACCAAAGAAAAGGCCACAATGGGGTTGATGTACTAAAACTGGGGAGTGCAAAACTGGTGCAGCTGTGCATGGTAGCCAATCAGCTTCTAACTTCAGCTTGTTCAATTAACTGTTGAAAAAAAATCCTGGAAGCCGATTGATTTCTATGCAGAGCTGCACCAGATTTTGCACTCTCCAGTTTTAGAAAATCAGCTCCTATGTGTTAACGTATACGACAAGTACATAGCTGTGGTTGACCTATCTGACCAGTCCTTGCAGCCCTATCGGGTCGAGAGAAAAACTAATTTCTGGTAGAAAAAGGTTGCAACATATCTTAACTAGGTGGCCCTGTACAATTAATTTGTCCTTTACAAAAATCCTTAGTACTGACGCTTTCTTGTAGTACCATAAAAAAATGATAAAGGAATTAAAGCGATAGTAAACCGCCAAAATAAAAAAAATAAAAATTAGTTCCCTGTAGGTTTTTGACATAATATGCTAGCATGCACAGCAAAGTAGGACATTTTGGCAGATTTACCTGCAAATGGAGCCCTACAGCGCAGCACTATCACGGCTCCCCCGGCGCTTCCATCTTTACCTGGTCCCCCATTTTGGGTTCGTGGGCTCATACTGTTTGAATGGCTGGGGCTGCGACGTCATCACATCCACGAATGCAAGAGGGAGCCACGGCCACGGCACAGCGCTCCGCATTGTAGGGCATACTGTATACTATTGCACATTTAGGAGATATTCAGCGTACTACAGGTAAGCCTGATTTTAAGCTTACCTGTAGGTATGCTTGATTTTAAAGTGTAACTCCACTTTTGTTGAGAAAAAAACATCCCCCTCTGGGTGATCTCTGTACATTGCAGGGATTTTAACAAACCTTGTTGCAGATTCCTATCTTTTGTTATTCTTAAAAAATCATTGTTTTTATTTTCCCCTCTGTGATGAGTGGATCAAATAGATGTGGTTTCATAATTATCATGCAGCTGTAGGGCTCTAATGAGGAAAGCTGCTGGGCCTGCATCCCTTTAGACGTGTTCCTATGGGGAGTATCTAACTAAAAATGTAATCTGACTTGTATCTTAGGCAGACTTTTTGGGAAAATTGGTGAGCCAATCACACAAGCAGGAAATTATGTTTCTGGGGTGCGGTCAGTACACATTCTGTATACAGAACAACTCCAGGAAGCCATATTGCATTGCATTTCCAGAAAATTACAACAGCTGCAGATTGAAAAGGAAAGGTCATTTTTAATAACATTCAATTACAATATGATTTGTGTTGCAATTGTATACGCTTTATTGGTTTTTCTTTATTTTTTCCCCCACGAAAGTGGAGTTACCCTTTAAGCTTACCTGTAGGTATAAGTATAAATAAAGACCTTAGTACCACTTTAACAAGATGTAAAGAGATTTAACAAAAGGTTTTGTATTTTTGGGTCCCCTTCCCCCTATGTTAACTATCATGTTACACATGCATTGTTGTTTGTTTGCCTTGATAATTTTAATCCCACCCTTTTTCTTCTTGCTTAGTCTCCTTTTAACACAAGTGCTATATCCTGCTTGAGTTAGACACACTATGATTTTTTTAACCTCTGATGTTCATCTGTTAATATCTTTACACGTTTTTGGATTAGGCTCCATTCACACATGTGCGACTTTGGACATCAAAGTTGCATGACAAGTGCAGTCCATTTTCTCAATGGCACCCGCTTAAATGGGTGCAACTTAAAGTCACAGCAACATAAAAGTGCCGGCACTACTTTGGTGCGACTTTTGATGCGACTTTGGTCCAGAGAATTTAAAGTCGGATCAAAGTTGCACTGGAAAATCTTGCAATTTTGTAGATTCGCTAATGTGAATGGAGACTTAAAGCTTTCTACAATCTGCAGGATTTCAAAAACTTGGTGGAGCTCCTGTGGAGCTATTGTATTCTGATAGCAGGGAGAGTTCTGTCACCATCAAAATACAATGAGGAGTGTTGCAGGCTATAGCCAGCGGCATTGATTGAGCGACATAAAACCCTAATAGGCTGGTTGTACAGAAGTCGATCAAGAGATTGACATCTGTACAACCAGCCTGCCCATAGACAAATCGAAATTTGGGTGGTCCCTGCTGAACCAGACAAATTTTAATCCATCTATCACTGGTTTTAACTCATGTATTGCCAACATGTTGTCACAGCAAGGCATTACATTTTTTATGGAGACTGAAACGGAGACATAATTTTTGCCAGATCAGGAAGGAGACAAGGTAAACAATTAGTTAAACCAACTTGGAAGGTTCAATAGAATTATAAATCTGATAAAAGAGCTGCTGGTTAATGTTAATAACCTATGGTCTAAAACAGTTGATTGCAGACAGCCCTTTCTCTTTCTTTTCATGAAGTACTGCAACAAGATGGCGCCTTAAAGGGTAACTCCACTTTTGCGAAATAAAAAATAGCAAAAAATAAAAATAAAAGATAGTATATACAATTGCTACACAAGCCATGTCGTAATTGAATGTTATTAAAAATAACCTCCTCTTCTTAATCTGCAAAATACCCAAAAGGTCTGGTATAGAAGGGGGGGGGCCCGAGTCAGTTTCCTTTTTTTTAACCAGTATTTTTTCTCTTTCAGCTGTCAGCGGGGAACCCGCTGAGAGCTGATGGCTCATCGGTTAAGGATGCGGCGAAAGGCTTCCTGGCCCACTTCTCAACAACCAGCTAAAATTCTCATTGTACTAACGCGCCACAACCGCACTGCAAATGCGCCACAACCATATGCCAGTGTGGTTGCAACACGTTACCTTAGACTTAAATGGGAGGCAGTGAAAGGCTTCAAACGCCTCCTGACTCGACATGAGGCATTCATTTTGAAGTGAAGTGAAGCAACGCAACGCTAAAGCTTCATGTTTTTATAATGTGAACAGCACTGTGTGCTGTCTATTCTATCTTGCGCATACCCATTTAAGGGGCACCTGCTCTTAATGCCAGTTTGAACTCAGCCTAACAGTTTTAAAAAACAGGTACATTCCTGGAATGCCAGGAATGATAACTGTCACATTTGCTTGTGCTCTCAACCAAACTGTCAAACCATCTAATGGCTGGTGTCATATTTGATCACATGTGCAGCACCGTGGCAGTTGCAGATAAACCACTTGCCCTCCTATATGTTTAAACCCCTCCCCCCCCTTTAAAAAAAAAAAAAGTTACTTTAACTGATAATTGCGCAGTCATGCAACGTTGTACCCAAATAAAATTTATGGCCTTTCTTTTCCCACAAACAGAGTTTACTTTTGGTGGTATTTGATTACCTCTATAGTCTTTATTTTTTGCGCTATAAACAAAAAAAGATCAGCAATTTAAAAAAAAAGTATTTCTTACTTTCTGCTATAAAACATATCCAATAAAAATAAAATAAAAAAGTAAATTTTTTTTATTAATTTAGGCCAATATGTATTCTGCTACATGTTTTTTGTAAAAAAAAAAAAAAAAAATACCAATTAGAGTATATTGATTGGTTTGTGCAAAAGTTATAGCGTCTACAAACTATGGGATGGGTTTACAGGATTTTTTTTTTTTTTACTGGTAATGGCAGCGAATTATAGCAGGACTGCGGCATTCAAATTGGACACTTTTTGGGGACCAGTGAAACTAATACAGTGATCAGTGCTAAAAATATGCACAGTACTAATGACACTGGCAGGGAAGGGGTTAACATCAAAGGCAATCAAAGGCAGTGGCGGCTGGTGCTCAACATTTTTGGGGGGGCGCAAAAAGAAAAATGTAATAGGTATTGCTTCGCGCCAAAAAACGCAGTAAAAAAATTGCGTGACTTTGAAGCTGTGCCCCCTTCAATGCAATGAACACTGTGCTGTGCCCCCTTCAATGCAATGAACACTGTGCTGTGCCCCCTTCAATGCAATGAACACTGTGCTGTGCCCCCACAATTCAGAGTTCAGCGTGCATGCCCATTTCAATTCAGAGCGCCACAGCATTGTCCCCAATCACTGCAGAGCGCCACAGCATTGTTCCCAAATGATTGCAGAGTGCCCACAGCATTGTCCCCCAATGATTGCAGAGTGCCACAGCATTGTACCCCAATGATTGCAGAGTGCCACAGAATTGTACCCCAATGATTGCAGAGTGCCCACAGCATTGTACCCCAATAAATGCAAAGTGCCCACAGTATTGTACCCCAATGATTGCAGAGTGCCCACAGCATTGTACCCCAATGATTGCAGAGTGCCACAGAATTGTACCCCAATGATTACAGAGTGCCACAGCATTGTACCCCAATGATTGCAGAGTGCCACAGCATTGTACCCCAATGATTGCAGAGTGCCACAGCATTGTACCCCAATGATTGCAGAGTGCCCACAGCATTGTACCCCAATAAATGCAGAGTGCCCACAGCATTGTACCCCAATAAATGCAGAGCGCCACAGCATTGTACCCCAATAAATACAGAGCGCCTCAGCATTGTACCCCAATAAATGCAGAGCGCCACAGAATTGTACCCCAATGATTGCAGAGTGCCACAGAATTGTACCCCAATGATTGCAGAGTGCCACAGAATTGTACCCCAATGATTGCAGAGTGCCACAGCATTGTACCCCAATGATTGCAGAGCGCCACAGCATTGTACCCCAATAAATGCAGAGTGCCCACAGCATTGTACCCCAATGATTGCAGAGTGCCACAGCATTGTATCCCAATAAATGCAGAGCGCCACAGCATTGTACCCCAATAAATGCAGAGTGCCCACAGCATTGTACCCCAATAAATACAGAGTGCCCACAGCATTGTCCCCCAATAAATGCAGAGTGCCCACAGCATTGTCCCCCAATCAATGCAGAGTGCCCACAGCATTGTACCCCAATAAATGCAGAGTGCCCACAGCATTGTACCCCAATAAATGCAGAGTGCCCACAGCATTGTCCCCCAATAAATGCAGAGTGCCCACAGCATTGTCCCCCAATCAATGCAGAGTGCCCACAGCATTGTACCCCAATAAATGCAGAGTGCCACAGCAATGTACCCCAATAAATGCAGAGTGCCCACAGCATTGTCCCCCAATCAATGCAGAGTGCAGCGTGCGTGCTCCCTTCAATTTAATGCACTTACGTGGCGGCGGCGGGTTCTTCCCTCCTTGATCCAGTCCATCCTCTCTGCGGCGGCGGGAAGGAGAGCGGCTTCTCCCTCGTCCTCCGAGCGGCGGTGACGGTGAGTGACTGACTCACGCACCGGCACCGCCCCCATTGTGACGTCAGGGATCGGATGTCCTGGATGATGATTGGTCCAGGCTGGAGACTGGACCAATCACAGCCAGGATATCCGAAAGTGGGGGTGTCCAATCGCAAGGACTTGCGATCGGGTTACGCCCCCAGAAGGCTGCCGATCGGCGCCTCTTCTGGGACGTAACCCCACCCCCCCCCCTAGCCACCACTTCCATTACAAAGG
Organism: Pelophylax lessonae; assembly: GCF_965119305.1. Taxonomy (NCBI): domain Eukaryota; kingdom Metazoa; phylum Chordata; class Amphibia; order Anura; family Ranidae; genus Pelophylax; species Pelophylax lessonae. The sequence goes on from NC_138774.1 coordinate 189,235,348, forward strand.
CCGGCGAACCCAATTTTTTTTTTTGTAAAACTTTATTTGTTCGCTTTGTCATTTTTTTTCTTTTTTTTTAGGGGTAGGGGGGCGGCGCCCTGGTGCCCGCTATGCATGGGCCGCCACTGATCAAAGGGTAAATTTGTGCCTAGGGAGTGCTTGATAACTGTGTGGGGGGTGCTTGTACTATGGGAAGGCAGGGATCTGTGTTGCTGCTTTGTAGGAACACAGGATCACAACCTTCTCTTCTCACAGAAGGGCTATCTGCTTTGTTTACATAGGCAAACCGCCGTTCTGCCTATCCCCTGAACGATCAGCTGGTTCCCAGCAGACATCCCATCCGCCGGACCCTCCGATTGGCTCCCGCTGTGTCCAATTACAGCGAAAACAGGTTGCTGGCAGCACGTGTGCACGCCCCATAGCCGGAGGTGCAGAATCACGTACAGGTACGTAATTCTGCACAGGAGAGCCGCCTTGCCACTGTATATATACAGTATACAGTATAGAAGGGCACATAGCAGTTTTCTACTGGCTTTCATGCCGATAGCCGATAATAGGTGCTGATATTCTGTACATCACTGTCACCTGCCACCAGATGCAGCATGTCATTTGCCACTATCACCTGCCACCCAGATGCAGCATGTCACTTGCCACTGTCACCTGCCACCCATATGCAGCTTGTCACCGTCACCTGCCACACAGATGCAGCATGTCACTTGCTACTGTCACCTGCCACCCAGATGCAGCTTGTCACTACTTACACTACTTCTGGCAGCCTCTCCCCAGCAGCGTCAGAGCAGGTAAACTTCTTCCACATGCGGGCAGGCAGTGATAGAGGAAGTAACTATCACTTTGATCGCCAGCGGTTTCAGCTCGGTCAAGAGCAGCCTTCGCTGCCCTGCTGTAGGGGCAGAAGAGTGGTGATGCGATGCGGGCAGTGAGAGATAAGATAATCTTTCTGCTGACCACAGCACCGCTGACAGAGATTTGCAGAGACTGCAGCGAGAGGGCGGAGGTTTGACTAATAATCGGTAAGTTTCTGACCGATACCGATTATTTGAAAAATTTGAATTTTCAGCCTCTCCGATACCTAGGGGTTTAGTTCTGCTTTAACTGCTGCTCAGGGCTCTGGGCTTCAACAAAATGGCAGCCTCCAGCAAGAAGAAACTAGAACGGTGCTGGAGGCAATTTCCAACACACAGTAATTTTGGTAGCATAATGATTAATGTGGAATGTATGTTCCTTGCTAAGGAACATTATTTTTTATCGATTTTTAGGAGTACATTTCTGCTTTAATCTAGAGAGAGACAGTTTAGTACTACAAATAAAGACAAGGGCACAGGAGAGAATCACACATTTTCATGAATCTAAAACTCATTACTCTGCATCTACGCGACACTCCTTCAGATCCTTGATAATCAAGATCTTCCACGCCTCAGCCAACAACTTAATAAAAGCTCATACCAACGCTGAAGCTTCTAAAATTCGGGCAGCCTTTGTCCAAAACATAGAAAAGATGAAAGCAGAAACTGCAAGGAAGCATAGATGAAAGCAGAAATTGCAGAAACTGCATGCAGGAATGCAGAGATGGAAGCAGAAATTGCACACAGAAGCTGCACTCAAGAAAGCAGAGATTTGAAGAAAAAATGCGAGCATCCCAGAGCCATAGTAAGGTTCATGGTTTTAGAACAAGCTGCTAGCAAAAGTGAAGGATGTAACAGGAGCAGACACTCAGTATGCATCATATTCTTTACACTCTCTCCCAACCAAAGTCAGTACATCGCGTCTACCATCTCTCAAGATGATCTGCCTACTAATCCCTCTGGGAAATGAACAAGAAAACACAAATGTAGAGCGCTAATAAATCCACTGGCATATGAAGGGTGAATGCAAAACTACCAGACTGGGGAGGGGGAGGGAATTGGGAAATCTCAAAGAAAAAAAGAAAAAAGGGGATTTCTATAGAAAAAATAAATACCAGTAGATAATGAATAAAGTCCCAAATCTGGATGTCCAATGGCACTGAGCAGCTCTTCTCAGAAGAGAGGAAGACTCTGAAGCAGAAAAAGACAAAAAGAAAAGCGCTCTAAGTGCAGACAAATTTATTGTAAAATAAAAACAATAGCTGTAGCGACTCACAAGATGCCACGTTGTTCAGGCTTTTTTGCATCAAATATGATATGACGCTCTTCTAGGTGGTGCCATCTATCCACACTACAGGCAGTATACACTGAAACACCGTCCCTCACATGGGAGGAAGAGAGCTGGCTATCTCTTAGCGGCTTCCGGGGAGGCAACTGCGGTGTGGAGATGGAGATAAGAATGCGGCCATGTCACCAGGAAGCTGGAATGCTTGGTATAAATCGGCATGCACGACGCGCATGAGCATGCGCAGAGTCCCGGTCGGGCATGCGCACTCTTTCATCAGTGTATACTGCCTGTAGCGTGGATAGATGGCACCACCTAGAAGAGCTTCATTTCATATTTGATGCAAAAAAGCCTGAATACCGTGGCATCTTGTGAGTCGCTACAGCTATTGTTTTTATTTTACAATAAATTTGTCTGCACTTAGAGCGCTTTTCTATTTGTCTTTTCTACTAATCCCTCCACCAGGCTTTTGCATTGCAGCAAACTGTAAACACAGGTATGTAGATAATAGACAATACACCTTACAATGGGCTAGTCAATTACCTCCTACTCCTTTACTCCTAGTACACTTTTTTTTAAACAGACTTAAGTGTAGCTTTGGCAGCCCAGACGCCATCGAGGATACTTTAAATAAAAAAGCTTCCCAAAATATCTAGCAGAGACATTCTAAAGCTTCAAGAGCTCAGTGACCTACTCTGAGCTTCAACTTGCCAAAGCTGATACCCACCTACCCAGCCTCAGTTACCTAGATACTGTTTGTAGTCTCCAAATGACTTTATGGCATGGGTGTCCAAACTTTTGGCTTCTCTGGGCCACATTGAGTGTAGAGAAATTTTCTTGGGCCGCATATAAAATATACTATAGTTAAGGTATATAAGTAATAAAATTTATTTTATTTTTTTTATGTTTGAATATGTTTGTATGTAGAGCTGGCGTTTGCTGTGATTTATGCACATACACTGCAGCACACATCGACACATACAGACACATAAATATATACACACGCACACTGGTAACACACACACTGGAGTAATGCACACAATGATGTAAAGTACACACTGGTAATGATTGACTTTGTGGACTTGCACCAGGGAAGTCCACAGGTCCATGAACCAGTGAAGACGTCCCCCCACCCCCGATACGGGTGAGGGCGCACCTTCATGCTGAAGGAGCCTTGTCCACGGGTCTGGAGAAGCCCGATCTTGGTTTGCCAGACCAGGTTCATTTGGATCCCCCTGAAGAGGCCCTAAAAGGCTTCTAGCCCTTGTCAGTCGACCCTGAGGGACGAAAAAACATCCTATGAGCCGAGGAGGAAGCCCCACGTCTACCACAATGTTCCCCCGTGAGACCTTTAACCGCTTGCCGACCGCCGCAAGTACATATACTGTGGCGGTCAGCCCAGTGCAGGCAAAGTGACGTATGGGTACGTCACTCGCCTGCGAGCCAATAGGGGGCAAGCGTGCGCTGCCGGAGGCGCGCTCCCGCCCCCGCTCGTTCCCTCTGATCCCTGCGTGTGTGACCGGCGGACCCGATGTCCGCCAGTCACTCGCGATTGTCCGTTACAGAGGGAGAAAGGCAGGCGGCTAATGTAAACAAAGCCGCCTGTCATTCTCCCTTGTGTAACAGCAGAGATCATACTGTCCTGCTATGTAGGATTGTAGATGTTTGCTGTTACATGAAAAGCCACATCCCTGCAAAGTAAGAATCATGCCCCTAGGGACACACTTAACCCCTCCTTCTCCAATAAAGTTAACCCCTTCCCTGCCAGTGTAATTTTTACAGTAACAGTGCATATGTATAGCACTGATTACAGTAGTAATGTCACTGGTACTCCCAAAAGTGTCAAAAATGTCAGTCAAGGGTCCGATCTGTCCGCCGCAATGTCGCAGTCCCGCAAAAAAAAAAAAAAAAACGCAGATCGCCGCCATTACTCGTTAAAAAAAAAAAAAAAAAACAATAAAAATGACAAAAATCTTTCCCTTAGTTAGTAAACGCAATAACTTTTGCGCAAACCAATTAAAAATACGCTTATTGCAATTTTTTTACCAAACATATGTAGCAGAAAACAAATTGGCCTAAAAAGTTAAAAAATTTAGATTTTTACATTTTTTTGGGGGAATTTCATATAAAAAAAAATGTGAAAAATATTGTTATTTTTGCAAAATTGACGCTCTTTTTTTGTTTATAGCGCATGATCAAAAAAAAAAAAAAAAATCACACAGGTGATCAAATACCAACAAAAGAAAGCTCTGTTTGTGGGGAAAAAAAGGACGTCAATTTAATTTGGGTACAGCATCGCACGACCGCGAAATTGTCCGTTAAAGTCACGCAGTGCCGAATCGCAAAATACCCCCTGGTCAGGAAGGGGGTAAAATCTTCCGGGGCTTAAGTGGTTAATGATGTCATCCAGGGTAGCTCCAAACAGGCAATCTCCTTGGAAAGGAAGATCAGTCAATGCCTTTTTTGAAGTCTGATCTGCAGACCAGCACTTGAGCCAAAAGACAAGCCGAAGGACTACTGCCAAAACAGAGAGGCGAGCCATCAGGGGAGCCACATCCAAAGAGGCATCACAGATTAACTGTGGACCAGCTGGTCCGTCAGCTCGGCAAAGGCAGGGGGGAGCTGTTCTCTCTCCAGATCACGGTGTAAGAGCTTAACCCACTCGGTCAGAGATCGTGACACTAGGGCAATGGTGAATACCGGCCTCCTTGCTGAACCAGCCAGAGTGTACATATTGCGGGCCACACCCTCCGGCTTCTGGTCACCCGGATCCTTAAAGGGCAGGGACTCTTCAACCAGAATCATGGTTGCCTTGTTTAATCTGGAAACCAGAGGGTCCAACCCTGGTGACACAGTCCACTTAAAAAGGGACTCCTCATAGGGGTAACGCATAATAAAGCGCCTAGGAACCCCACGGGGACGCTTTGGTCATCTCCACTCTTTAGCGACAATTCTATCAAAATAGGCAGGGAAAGGAAAAACACCTTTGCCGCTCTCGATGGCTGGTGAGTGACAAAAGGTTCCTGCACGTCCGTTGCAGCTTCAGCTGCATTCCTCCATCTTTAGGGTCTAACGCTCAGATACAATTAGTGCATCCACCAGCGCCTTCTCGTTCGCAGATGTGGAGGAATCATCCTCCCTATTGGAGGCGCGTAGTTGCAGACCCAGCAGGGAGACCCAGGTCTGCGGCGGCCGAATCAGATTCAGGATCTGATTAGACAGATGAGGCGAAGGCGGGGGGGGGGGTGCTTTTTGCTAGCCCATCGCCTGGAAGCCACCTCTAATCGGGACACACGGAACTCCAGGGCCGCCATCAGTGCATGGATGAATGGTTGGGACCCGCAGCCTCATAGAGGGGATCAGGTAGGGAAATGTGTTCCAAAGACTCAATGAGTCACCAGGGGGACCCCACAAAAGATGTAAAACACTGCTAAGGGACAACCCCCTCCACGCTGGCAGCACCACCCGGTCGCCAGGCGCAAAGCACCAAGCGATCCTCAGCAGAGAGGGAGAGGACCCCACCAGACTCACCATCCGCAGAAACAAGCGCCTGCAGCCACCAGGATAATGCACTACACATGCAGCGATCAGGAAGTAAAATGATCCAGGAGTGAGCACCAGGGGATGAGGAGGGGCTCCTGTCGCCAAAGTCGCCGCCCCATGGCTCCACTGTCATGACCACCACTATTTTCAATGGCAAACCACAGCAAAATGGCTGCCGGACTACACAAACATGACAGCGGGCTACAGGCTACAACAAAATGGCGGCCCCGTGTGGCACCACGAGGCACACAGGGACCCAGGAGGGAGACCAGGCCTCAAGGACAGATCCAGGCAGGATGGGGGGCCCTGGCAGGAGCTCTCACCAGGTAAAATCCCCCCCCCCCACAGTGGATTGTCCGGTCCCAAGCGGCGCACCCCCCCCCCCCATCACTAGTAAGCGCCCTGCCCCCACCCCAGGAATAGTGGCCAGACCAACCAAAACAGCCCCAGCGTGTGTGGAAAGGAGGGGGGCAGGTGAGGGACTCGGCAAGGGGGGGGGGTGCCTGCGGTAAGAAGGGGAACCTGGTGGTCCGACCGCCCCAAGGAGGGGCCCACATCCACCCCAAAATCTTCCAGGGGGAGAGGGGGGGGGACAGCTACTCACTATACCCGGAACCAGATGGGCACTGCTCCAGACAGAACCCCTCTCCATCGAAATGGGGGGCTGTTGGCCAAGAGGTACGCTGTGACTCGGGCCAAGACCCAGTCGTATGTGACCTCGTGAGGCATTTAACTCGCAGGCCAGCCCCCGTCCAGTGGGGCTATGTCGCGGCCGACTTAGCCAGGAGTCGAGGTGCGCGCGCTGGCCAGACTGAGGTGACCACTGGATCTAAATTATCCAGCACATCATCCAGGCTGACAATTGATTGTAGATCTTACAGGAAAAATCCAGGAGAAAAAAAATTCTATCTAAAAATAAAAAAATTTGCCAGGACCAAAGATCCCAGCAAGGAACTAGGCATAAAAAAACTGAGTGGCTATAGCAGAGAGAGGGAGTATACCCCCTGGGACAGCCCATGGGTCTAGCCAGAATTATTTTCTGCCTAGTGTCCTACTCCTGTAGGGGGCAGTATAACCCAGTGGTTATGAATACCAGGAGCTGTGTCCGTCAATGAACGAAAGAGAAATATATTTACTATTTTGGGACAGTTTCCTTTGCTAGTGAAATGAAACAAGAAATTATCCATTAACATTAACCCACACATGAAAACAACAAGGTATAAATCACCTGGATATACAAAGGAGATGTAAAGATATGTATAGTTCATGCCAAAATTGCACAATACATTACACTGCACTACATTTAAGCATTACGGTTTAATTTACCTTCTGGCATTAAGGAGTTAAACGGAAAGGTTAGGTGAGGATAGGTCAAATACAGGGCTCACTCCAGTGGCTGATCTACAAATCTCTATATTTATTAATATAACAAAATATCAAAAAAAAAAAATGTAAAAGTCACGTAAAAAAACAAATAAAACATAAAAACGTAAAAGTGCAATAATTGCTCAAAATATGTGCTAGCTAGAAATACTCTTGAAATCCTCTAGAATTACACTATATACACAAAATAACTCTGGGGAATGGACAGTCTAAAGAAGACCATAGAGGATGCAATTTTATTTCCTGCAACTACGGGTAGAACACAGTCAATGTTGATGGAGGAATCCCTCCTGCAGAGCTACTGTGTTCTCCCAGCAGGGGGGCACGGGGAGCCATCCCAGCTGGGAAAACACAGTGAATATTGCTAGCAGCTATAGCCACTAGCAGTAATCGCATGTAAAATCCAGCATTTTGGCTGTACCCAAGTCGACCGATAGTTCGAATCTCATCTAGTCCCTGCTGAATCGGCTGAGATTCGAACCCTCTATGGTTGGCTTACTGGTGGATGTGCTCTTCTGGGACCTGTTAGTGTCCCAGAAGACTCCAGGGGGGAGGGAGAGAGGAGAACTTCCTTTGCCGAGCGCAACGAAAGTGGGAGCATGTACCAGTCAAAATCAGGTACTTGCTCCCTCCGCTACTCAACAGTGCCAATTGGGCAAGAGGAGCGGGCAAAGAGTCCTTAAAGCAGAACATCCCCTTTTGAGTGGAGTATCGCTTTAAGATATCCATCTGTTATATAGGCAAATAGGTGTCCTTCTGACTGACTTTTTGTAATGGCTTTTTATTTTTCTGATGTGTGCCTTTGCTTACCGAGCCTAAAATTTTTCTGGCTGTTTTCTTTGTAGTGCTTTTGACTCTTCTGAAAAACTCAGATTCTTCACATTTTCGCAGCCGGATCATCTGCAGACAGCCTTCTGCATCTATCTGAAAAAACTGTGAAATGAAGCAAAAGGTTAATTATTTATTTCAGGTATTTATATAGCGCCAACAATTTTACGCAGGGGTTTACATATACAGTGGATATAAAAAGTCTACACACCCCTGGTAAAATGTCAGGTTTCTGTAAAGTAAAATAATGAGACAAAGCTAAATCATTTTAGAAGTTTTTCCACCTTTAATGTGACCTATAAACTGTACAACTCAGTTGAACAACTAACTGAAATCTTTTAGGTGGAGAGAAGCTAAAATATAAAAAAATGTAATATTATGGTTGCATAAGTGTGCACACCCTTAAATTAATACTTTGTTTTAAGCACCTTTTGATGCAATACAGCACTCAGTCTTTTTGGGTATAAGTCTTTTAGCATGGCACATCTTGACTTGGCAATATTTGCCCACTCTTCTTTGCAAAAACACTCTAAACTGTCAAATTGCGAGGGCATCTCTTGTGCACAGCCCTCATCAGATCACCCCACATTCCTTTGTTGATTTGGATGTATGCTTGGGTCGTTGTCATGCTGAAAGATGAAGTTCCTCTTCACGTTCAGCTTTCTAGCAGAAGCCTGAAGGTTTTGTGCCAATACTGACTGGTATTTGGAGCGGTTCACAATTCCCTCTACCTTGACTAAAGCCCCTGTTCCAGCTGAAGAAAAACAGCCCCAAAGCATTTATTTAAGATATTTATATAGTGCCAACAATTTTATTCAGGGGTTTACATATACTGTATATTGGGCATTTACATCAGTCCCTGCCCTCAAGTAGCTTATAAATTAACTCGCATTCATACATATACATACTAGGGCCAATTTTGACAGAGCCAATTAACCTACCAACATGTCTTTGGAGTGTGGGAGGAAACCAGAGAACACCAACACATGCACAGGGAGAAAATGCAGGGAGAAAATGCACAGGGGGAACATGAAAACTCCAGACAGGTAGTGAGTGCTACGGTTGGGATTCAAACCAATGACCCTAGTCCTACCAAACAGAAATGCTAACCACCTAGCCATTGTGCTGGCCAATTCTTGAATATTTTTTTCCATCGATTTTCCAATCTTTTAGGAAGGACCTTCATGTCTTCCATTTTAATAGGAAATCATTTAAGACCTCCTTGGAGTATTAAGTTTGTATTAGTGGGAAATATGGTATATCTCTCCAAAACAGCTGACTGTCTAGTACCTCTGTTAAAGAATAATGGCATTTGTTACCTTTTTTTAACAGAAAATTAGCTAAATAGGAAAACAGATGGCAAAATAAAAAAAAAATCCCTTTTCTGCCAATAATAAAAATAAATAGCTATATGTGTACTATAAGTATGCAAAATCAACCTATAAAGAAGGTAGAAGACATGAAACACTTACAAAAACACAATAAAGATTACACCAAAAACACACCTGAATGAGGAGGGTGAAAATCGGAGTGCTGGTTATAGTCACACAACTCAGTTTTTTATTCACCACATCAGCTGTAAAAGAAAAAAAAAATTCTTCAGGTGAATATCAAGGCAAAAAACATGTAGTAACATCTTCGCAACTTATATATATCCCCAAGTTTTATCCCCTCAATACCCTGCAAGTACAGAAAACAAGTTGATCTGCCAGGTATGCACTCAGTACCGGTTGTCCAGTTGTAGGCTGCCAACAAACAACAATTTTGTGAACTGAGTGGTGTCAGCCCTCCCAAGTTGCATTCTGCTAAACTACTAAACCATTCTCACAACATTAAAAGCTAATCTGCAGTCCAAGATGAGAACTTAAGGGGCTTTTTGAGACAACACAGGAAGTGTAGACAGATAAAGGATAAATCTGAATTTCTGGCAAGGTCAACAGTATTTTGCACTTGTCAAACAGATATAACAAATTTATCCAGTTGTATATTAAACAGGCTAAAAGGGAGCAAGAAAAGCATAGGGTTTACATATACTTTAACCAATTTCTGCCAGTTGTACACATATATGTGGCAGCAGGGCAAGTGTGCTTAAATTCTGAGCTGCTGCACATATGCGTCCATGGGAAACCACTTGTCTGTGCTGAGAAAGTGCTCACTGGACACATCCAGCACAGTGATTGAGCTGTCATAATCAGCTCTCAATCATTGTTTATTATCAGGAGCTTTCAATCATGTGACCACTGCAACAGCTGACACATGATCAGGAAGCATACCTCCCGACGTTAAGACCCCTTTTTAAAGGGCTGTCAGGTGATGGCAGCAAGGGATAAAAGAAAAAATTAAATTACTCAATGAACTCTTTACTATTTATACTGATTACTTAAACCCAATAAAATTTTCCATAAAAACAACAAACTTTTTTTGTGAACTAAAAGAACACTAGAAAAATACTGATAACTTAAACCCAATAACATTTCTTAAAAAACTACAAACTTTTTTGTGAACTAAAAAACACTAGAAAAGTAAGAGCCAGGTAATGTCCTAATAGCAGAAATGAAAACATTTGCAAAATCAACTATTGCAAATCTGAAGATCTAGGGATACAAATCTCTGATAAATTGTTGGACTAAATAAAAACTGGTTTCGCCCTTAAATTAGCCACCTCCCATATAGCATATCTCTATATAACTATTTTCATTAAACTAGGAAAAATCTTTGACCTGAACTAAAAATTCTTGCCTCACATAATAGGAAAAGACTTCATCAGATTGAGCCAAAATGTCTTTTATATGGTTTGATCGAAATCCAGGTAAAATGTCAAGGCACGTCCTACCATGACTGCGATTCATACTCCAAACATTACTCGTAAAACTCCCCTCCAATTTTATTTTTTTTTACCAGCAGTGTGGTCTCTTCTACTACATGCTGTAGTGGAAGTACATTCTACAGCATGCCATCCATTGAGAATGCAGTGAGCATGTGCTGGGGAAGACACCGACTGCTACACATGTATACATCTCCTATGGTGCACGTTTAGGAAATATTCACTGTACCTACAGGTAAGCCTCATTATCGGCTTACCTGTAGGTACAAAATAAATACTGCCAAAGATTGCATTCCAAAACCATGGAAACAAACAATTACCCCAACAAGTAAGACCTGGTTCTCTAGAATTATTAAGAAGAAAAGATCACACTCAATAACTATGCCAGCACAATAAAAAAATATGCAAGATCTGGTTCTATGGATAGAATTTCAAAATGCTGCTCCTATTTAATAGAGTGACACTTTTCTCTAAAAATAAAAATTTTCTCAAAGACAAAAAAAAACAAAAAAACACTGTGGAGATGTCTGTTTTAAGAGTGCTGCTTTTAACAACTAGAGAATAGTTTTTGTTCAGGCCACAGTTCACTCACAACTTTTAGCAATTAAGGAAACAAAGAATTTGGGGGAAAAAGCGGCAAACCAGTCTCTCAGATTTACTGTAGAAGCACTGCCTGAAAACATATTACACACAGTCATAATTAGCATTCTGGTTAATGTGCAACTTGTTATTCATTTTGGAAGACCTTGTAATATCAACCTTTTTCCTGGTACTTTTTTTTTATACATACGATTTAGGGTCATATCTACCAGTTGCTCACTTACAATTGAGATTAATTAATCACAAACCATGCGGTTTTGTGTTGAACTGTTTATTTTGGATGCAAACCTTTAAAAAGAATTAAAAAAAATAAATAAAAAAAAAAAAAAAAAAATATATATATATATATATATATATATATATATATATATATATATATATATATATAAATAGACAGTATTTAATGGCTTACCCCGAGTTCCTCCTCTAAAACGCCTTCCACGGTTTGCGGACAGCGGAAGAAATACATTTCCTACCCACCGCGTCACGGCACAGAGCAGCCTCCGATCTACTGATGCTCTGTACAGACGTGTCACAGCCAACTGCGACAAAGACGCGCTGGAATCCTTGTGCTGATTACCGTCTGAATCTGGAGGGGGCTTAATCTGCCTTTGCTTTATTCTTTGGATCTAACAGAGATAAAAAAAATAGGTAAATTATATATAAACCTTTTTAGTTTTGGATAGCATAGGAAATGATTAAAACACCTGTGTTTTTTTTTTTCGTTTGCTGTCTGTGTCCTATTTGGGAAATTTGCCTTCACTTTCTGTTCCAAAGACACAACAGGAAGTGAAAGTAGAACTTTTTAAAGTAAGGGAAATTTGTGCTTAGATTGTTGGCACTACGACAGGTCTTCTCATTGGAAAATTTGCCCTCACCTGTTTCGATGACAGCTGTATCTTTGTGGATTTACCATCACTTTCTGTGGTAATGATTACCAGGACAAATAAAGATGGTTAATATCCTCGGGGGGGGGGGGGGGGGGGGGGACAAGACAGCAATAAAAACCTAGAAGGGATTATAACTCTTCCCTACTCCATCCAAAATTTGGAAAAAAAGGTTAAGGTTTTAGACAAATTTGTAGCAATTAACAGTACTGAAAAACGTACAACATAACAGACGTAAGTTGTGTCACAGAATGAAACATGGAATCAAATTAGATACAGGGGGCAACTTGTTCCTTTGCTTTTCTCTGAATTCCTCTCCTTGTTTTGAAGAAAAGCACAAAGACCTATGTATGCCACATCTGCCGTCATACAGTCCACTAAGGGCCACAGTGCTGTATTTTTACTGGTTCCAAAATGGCACATTTTACTTCTAAAATTATATCTGTTTGACAGTTACTGGAGCAGCGCAGCCTGGAACCCAAAAATAAAGACATTACCTATTAAGACATTTCTTAAGGAAATATTTGTAAAACATTGGGAAGATGTTTGCAAAGGAACTCAATCTTAGAGAACAGCATACCTGGCAAATGTATTGGAGTGTGTAGTTTCTGTTAAGAGAGACCCACCTGTTTCCTTTCACTTTCTCTTGTGTTCCTCATAAGAATCCTGATAATATCTTCTTCCCGAATCTGCAGAATTTCATGTCCATTCTTTTCTTCCTAGTGACAGAAAAGCAGTTCAATGAAAACGTGCAATGGCATAGGAGCAATTTCTTAAAAAGTATATTGGTTTTTCATTTTTGAAAAAAAAAAAAAAAAAATTTGTATAAAATCTTCCTTGAGTACATATGTATTGCTGAGTGAACACCTGAACATAATCTAGAAAGCTAAATTTTCTAATAAGGTAAGCCCTAAGCCACCTGCAAACATTTTGGCAGCAAATGTATAACTAATTAAAATGTTTCTGTCTTTCTAGGCAAAAAGAAATGTCCCTCCTTAGGAATCAAAGAGAATACAGCTTGAACAATTGGTACATATGAGTATAGTAAAGTATGACTAACGGCAAAACTTTTTTTCGGTTTGGATAAAGTGCAAAGGGATTAGAATACCTGTCAGGGTTTTTATTGCTACCTGTGCCCCCATTAGGAAGGTGCATCCTCTTTATTTGTCTGGTTTACATCTAAACTGAAAGTAAAGAAAATCCCACATTTTGGATTGTCACCAGAACAGGAATAGAGGGGAAATCTTACAATGGAGAGACTAGTTTCAGTGACCCCAATGACAACCAGGGATTCCTTCACTTCAAAGGGATTTCCTTTCACTTCCTGTTTTGGCTTTGGGACAGGAAGTCAATGAAAATCTCAACAATGAGACACGGATGGCAAAATTATTGGCTAAGGCTATACTCCCCCTCACTATCAAAAAAAAAAAATTGCCTTGTTCTACTTTAAATGTGCAAGATTTCAAATTTACTCAATTAGGAGCGAAAAAAAAAAAAACTTTTAATTCATTGTACTGAGCAAGATAAAAAAAAAAAAAACGGAATTTTTGTAAAATCTTGCCTGTAAAATTCCTTTCTCTGAGTCCTCCGACAGTCGCCGCCTCTTCATATTCGTCACAATGGGGTATTAGACTTTGCTCCGAAGGAGTAGCTAGGCAACAGAATATGTTAACATTAAAGCTTTTAACATATCCCACCCTCAAGGGGTGGTCCCCTCAGTCAATACCCTCCTACTTCCTGCAACCATATCTCAGTTTCAGTGGAATAGCAGTAGAGTATATAACCAAAACCCCAAAAGAGGGGCGGGGGCGGCGACTGTCGGAGGACTCAGAGAAAGGAATTTTACAGGTAAGATTTTACAAAAATTCCGTTTTCTCTTACGTCCTCCGACAGTCGCCGCCTCTTCATATTCGTCACAATGGGGACGTCCCAAAGCAGTGCAAACATGAGGGGTGGGAAACGCATCCGCGCCGTAAGGCAACGCAGTCTCCGCATCAAAGAAAGGAACCTTACCAAAGGAAGGAAACCAGCTGGGCAACATGAAAAAGTGTGCTCAACAGGAGCAACAACCCAGGAAAAACAAATAACCTAGGGATAAAAAACGTATCCCAACAGCCAGGGATCCCAACAGGTGACCCTAGGGAACAGCCGCACCAAGAACCTTGCGGCCAAAGGAAGCATCCGCCGATGCCTGAACATCCACATTGTAGAATTTTGTGAAAGTGTGTACGGTCGACCAGGTCGCCGCCTTACACACCTGGGCTACAGAAGCCCCATGACGACAGGCCCAAGACGTACTCAGAGATCTGGTAGAGTGCGCCTTCACAGGCATAGGGGGAACTTTCCCCTGCAAGACATATGCCTGTTCAACGGTCTGCCTGATCCATTTGGCGATGGTAGAAGCCGATGCCGCCATGCCCTTCCGAGGACCCTCTGGAAGAACAAACAAAGAATCCGTCTTTCGAAAAGACTCAGTCGATTTAAGGTAAACCTTAATCGCCCGAACAACATCCAAAGAATGTAGTCTCACCTCTTTCGGATGTTTAGGCTTCGCGCACAGCGAAGGCAAGACAATATCCTCATTGAGATGGAATTCCGAAACTCGCTTCGGAAGAAAGGAAGGATTAGGTCGCAAGACCACCTTATCCAAGTGAATAGACAACGAGATCTCCCTGATCTGTTCAAAAGGAGCACGTAACACAGATAGAACGAGATTCAAGTCCCAAGGAGGCAGAGGTTCCCTCCTAGGAGGGACCAGATGCCGCACACCCTGAACAAAAGTGCCAACCAAGGAGTTGGAAGCCACGGGACATTGAAAAAGAACGGCCAGCGCAGACACCTGACCCTTTATCGTAGCCAGCGCCAAACGCTGATCGACACCTGTTTGAAGGAAAGACAATACTCGAGAAACCGAGTACGTGCGGGGTGAAAACCCCCTGGACTCACACCAGGCAAAATAGGCCTTCCAAGTACGGTAGTAAACCTTCCCCAAGGAAGACTTCCTCGCGTTGATCAAGGTATGAACGACCTCAGGGGAGAGACCCCTCTCCTTCAGGACCTCGGTCTCAACAGCCAGGCCGTCAAAGCCAGCGACTGTAAAGCAGGATGGTATATCGGCCCTTGAGACAGGAGATCGTCTCGAAGAGGCAGACGCCACGGAGCGTCGACCGCCAGATTCACGAGGTCTGCGTACCAGACCAATCCGGCGCCACAAGAATCACCGTGCTGCGTTCCGAGTGTAACCTGCGAAGGAACCTGGACAGCAACTGAATCGGTGGAAACGCATACATCAGCTTGTACTGATGCCACGGGGCCACTAACGCGTCCGACGCGTCTGCCCGTTCTTGCCACGAACCTTCTCACCTTGTTGTTGAGACGAGACGCGAACAGGTCCACATCTGGAAGACCCCACTTCGCGCACAACATCTGGAAGACAGCCGGGTGGAGAGACCATTCCCCCTGATCCAGGGTCTGGCGACTCAGATAGTCCGCCTGCCAGTTCTCCACCCCTGGAATGTGAACCGCCGTTATCGCCGGGACATGAGTCTCGGCCCAAGACAGAATGTTGGCCACTTCTCGAGCCGCTCGGGCACTCCTGGTGCCCCCTTGGTGGTTGATGTAGGCCACCGCCGTGGCATTGTCCGTCTGCACCCGAACCGGACAGCCCTGCAGCCGGTCCGTCCAATGATGAAGGCAGAGATTTATCGCACGCAATTCCAGAATGTTGATCGGAAGGGAGGACTCCCCCTCCGACCAAGTTCCCTGGGCGGACAGAACGCCCAGAACATCACCCCAGCCCGACAGGCTGGCATCCGTAGTGATCACCGTCCACGAGATAGGACGAAAAGACTTGCCCCCCGACACCATCGGGGACTGGAGCCACCACAGAAGGTCCCTTCTGGTGCGATGGCCCAACGAGATTTGAAGATCCAGAGATTGAGGTCGCCCGTCCCACCTGGACAGGATCTCCGATTGGAGACCCCGCGTGTGAAACTGGGCGAAGGGAATCGCCTCGAAGGCCGAGACCATCAATCCCAGACATCTCATGCACGTCCGCAGAGACGAGTGCGGAACGTCCCTGAGGGACCTGACTTCCTCCTGAAGAGTCCTGAGTTTGTCTTCCGGCAGGAAGACCTTTGCCTGAACCGACCCCAGGATCATTCCCAGGTAGGGAAGACGAACCGACGGACTCAGCGTCGACTTTGGAAAATTTATCGTCCAACCAAACTCCTGCAGAGTTTGCATCGTGACAGACAGGTCCTTTTCCAGACCCTGGCT
The DNA here is from genome assembly GCF_965119305.1 of Pelophylax lessonae. Taxonomy (NCBI): domain Eukaryota; kingdom Metazoa; phylum Chordata; class Amphibia; order Anura; family Ranidae; genus Pelophylax; species Pelophylax lessonae. Next base: position 189,251,830 of record NC_138774.1, read on the forward strand.
GGTCGCAGACCGAACCAGGATGTCGTCCAGATACCCCAGGACAGAGATGCCCTGGGCCCTCAGCAATGCCAGAACCGGTGCAAGCACCTTGGTGAAAACCCGTGGAGCCGAGGCGAGACCAAAAAGTAACGCCACGAACTGGTAATGATCCTCCGCAATGGCGAATCGAAGGTACCTCTGGTGACCCTCGAAAATCGGGATGTGAAGATACGCATCCTTCAAATCGATGGAGGCCATGAATTCCCCCGGAACCAGGGCAGCCACCACCGACCGCAGGGATTCCATGCGGAACTTGCGAACCCGCACAGAGCGGTTTAGAGCCTTCAAGTCCAGAATTGGACGAACCTTGCCCGCCTTCCTGGGCACGGTGAACAGATTGGAATAAAAACCCCGAAATCTGTCCCGATGAGGCACCGGAACCACCACTCCCTGAGCCCTCAGGTCTCGCACCGCCAGGTGCAGGTCCCGTAAAACGCTCTGGAGACAGTTGAAGATTTGAGGGAAAAAATCTGCTCTCCGGCCGAGAGAGAAACTCGATCTTGTAACCAGATCGAACGATCTCCTGAACCCACCGGTCCCGCACACGGGCCAACCAGGGTTGAAGAAAACCGAGCAAGCGTCCCCCCACCCCAAAACTGGGTGAGGGCACCCCTTCAGGCCGCACTGTTATGGGCAGCGGGTCCGGACTGACCGGACTTCTGTTTACCAGACCAGGGCTTCTTTTGAGAGCCCTGTCCCTTGAACGGTTTGCCCTTGTAGTGCGACCGAAAGGCACGAAAGGACCCCTGAGGAGGCCGAAAATTAGCATGTTTCTTCCCAGAAGCCCCCTTAGCCTTGGGGAAATGGGGCAAGAGAGTGCTCTTACCTCCGGTGATCCCCTTAATCAACGCAACCAAGGACTCCCCAAAAAGGCGAGACCCATCATAAGGCAGATTGGCTAAGGTCTTACGCGAAGATTGGTCCACCGACCAACACTTCAACCAAACCAGGCGGCGAGACAACACCGCCACGCTGTGTACACGTGCAGCCAACGGGACTAAGTCCAAGTCCGCATCACACAGATACACGACACCCTGGTGGATTTGATCCACCATATCCAGGGTCGCCGGCGAGGCCGAATCGGCCACTAGGACGGGCCTAAGCATCTGCGTCCAACTTGCGACAGCCTGGATCGCCATAAGAGAGGCAAACAGAGCTTTAAGCATCGAACCCGTAACAGAATAAGTATGACGGGCAAGAGACTCCAGTCTTCTATCCGTGGCATCACGGAACACTGGGGAATCCTCTGCAGGAATCGCAGGGGATTTGTTCAAAACCGCAATTGCGTGATCCACCGGGGGTGGCACACACCACCGTTCATCAGTGGAAGGCGAAAAAGGATAACACAGCTTGAACCTACTTGGCACAGCAAAAGGTTTGCGTAAATTGCGCCATTGTTCCTTAACAGTGCGCTGAAAATCATCATTGCAGGGAAAAACCTGCGGCGTCCTGCGTTCTCTGCGTCCCATAAGCCGCCAAGGCAGCGGGGGGACACACTTCATCCTGCAAACGCAGCGTTCGTTTTATGGAAGCAATCAATTCATCCATGATTGCAAGCTCTTCAGGCGAGCCAGGGGGAGAATTATCAACCCCCTCAACCTAAGCCTCCACCTCGGACCCCACGAGAGCCAGGGAGGAGCGGGACCCTGATAAGGAGACCCCCGCCATAACAGCCCCATCACCTTCACCCTCAGAATCAGAGGAAATAGAAACTCTGGGTCTTTTAGTAGATTGAGCAGCCACCAGCATCTGCACCTGAGCAGCAAGGCCAGCCACAATAGTGGCCAAATCCCCCCCTGGGGGGGGAAACAGCGGTCCCCTGGCTTTCCACCAAGGTGGCAGGAAATTTGCCCTCCTGAGAATCCATTGCCCCAATATGATATGCCGGAGAATAAAGGGTTAACTGCCCCTTTAACAAGCGCGGCAAGCGCAGCCCACCGCACCACACACAAGCACAATGAGACCCCCACAGGGAACAATAAACTGAACACAGGCAATGGATATAGCAAGAACAGAAGGATAAAACCTGAGGAGACCCTTGCCGCTGCTGCTGCCTCGATCGGTGTACCCAGGAGAAGAGGAAGTGATGAAACCAGGGCGCTCTATTAAAGCCTATGGGAGGCTACAAGAAAATGGCCGCCTGCATGGAGAACATGCGGCCGGAGCGAGTGCAGGCAAAATGGCGCAGTTTGGCGCCGAAACCGCCGCTCCTACAGTACAGTTATTCATATAACACCATCCATATAAAAAAACATGGCAGATCGCCGCAGCGATCGCTGTATCGTGCCCCAACATGCCACAAAACATGCCCCACAGCACACAGCTTCTCACACTGAACAAGGCTGACACAGACAGTGTCACACAGCTCCCCCCCCCCCCCCCTTGCAGCCCGCAGCATGCAGCAGAGTGATAGGGAGACAAACAGTGTGAACAGAGGCAGGTTACACAGTCCCAGACTGACACCCCCCCCCCCCGACAGACAGGTCCCCACATAGATACACTTACCTCTCAATGGTGTGGGGGACCCGCACAGGCGAACAAGCCGCTGCACATGGGGCAGGGAGAGTCGCATACAAGACGCACAAAATTGGGGTTAAGAAACCGCACAGCGTCCAGTGAGGTAGCCACCTCACCAATCATCCCTGCACCGAACAGGGATGGGTCGTTCACTGTGCCAGGAGCGTTACCTGGCTGAACGCTCGATGGCAGGCTGGGAAGCCACTGATCCACGACCTGCGACCAGGGGTTGATCAGTCTGAGACCCAGCCCGCATGATCCTCTTCGTCAGAAGAGCTAACTAATGCTGACAAAAAGAACAGCTAAGTAAAGAGAGAGAAAAAACTCAAACAAAAAATCAAAAAAGAAGAAAGAGGCTGGGGCACAAAGCCCCAGCACAGAGAGAACCAGCTACTCCTGACAAGCTAGACATTGAAACTGAGATATGGTTGCAGGAAGTAGGAGGGTATTGACTGAGGGGACCACCCCTTGAGGGTGGGATATGTTAAAAGCTTTAATGTTAACATATTCTGTTGCCTAGCTACTCCTTCGGAGCAAAGTCTAATACCCCATTGTGACGAATATGAAGAGGCGGCGACTGTCGGAGGACGTAAGAGAAAGTGCATTTACAAAGGCTCCTTATTTTGATAGGACAGTTCTCAGACAAAGGCCTAGTGCCAAAAAACATTGCAGCATGGTGTCACTGAAAGACTTTTGAAGTTACATAGTTACATAGTATGTGAGGTTGAATAAAGACAATAGTCCATCCAGTTCAACCTGTGTAGGTGTGTGTGGCTGTAATCATCTCACATAGCCCTGAATGTCCTGATCCTTGAGATGTACGTCTAAAGCCCCGTACACACGCACAGATCGTCGTCATACAAACGTCGGCGGACGAAAGATCTGCCGATTGTACGCGTGTTAGTATGGTGCCTCCGACAGCTGTCTGCACACAATCCGCGGACAAGAGTCTTTCTTGCAAACATGAAAATTTTTGTCTGCGGACACCAGAACGGACGATTGTTCGCCTGTCAGTACAGAAATCAGCCGACAGACCGCAGATTTGCAAGACTGGGCATGCTCAGAAAATAAAAAACACAGGGAAAGTTAACCATTACATGACATCACTTCTGCAGTCAGCTGAAGTCTGCGGACAAAATTCTTGTGCTGTCCTTGTGCTGTCTTTGCACTTTTCAACAGACACCGACATCCCGGGGAGAAAAGACGAACATTTGTTATGACGACGATCTGTGCGTGTGTACGGGGCTTAAGAGTCTTTTGAAAGCCACCATACTTCCCGCAGTTCCTACATGCCAAATTACATTTTTAAAAAGGAGCTTATTTTATCTAATCCTAATACAGTCATAGAGAATCATATAACCGGAGTAGTAGAGGATAATGTGTATTGTGCTACTAAGTAGCATGAGGTTATGTGGATCCAACAAGCAAATATTGCTACCTTACTGCACACACTAAGGCTTCTTTCACACGGCCGCTCAGTTTTTTCCTCCGCTGCGGCACTTTTTTTTATTCACGGACAAGTGTCATCCGGTCCGTATGTCCGCATATCATCCCATCCGTTTGCGGATGATATACGGACATAATGTATGTCTATGGGGATTTCGGATGTCAGCGGATGACACCGCTGACATCAGATTTTGCTTCCTTTCCGTTTTTTTAAACGGAAGAAAAATAGGGTTCAGTTCCGTTCCAAAAAACAGAACAGAGCTGACACAGAGCTGAAATGACGCAAATCGGATGTCAGCGATGGTCACCCCATTGACATGCATTATGTCCGTATATCACCTGCAAACAAATGGGATGATATACGGACATACGGAACGCCCGTGTTCACACCTAAGCGATTTCAAGCATGATTTGAGGCTTCACCAGAATGTTACAGCTTTCGACACTAGGATGTTTAATATATTTATTGGTGCTTGTTCATATCTAGGCATAGTGGCGCTTGAAGAATGTCAAAAGAGGACAGAAGCTTCTTTTTGCCCGTTTTGGCCCCAATAGGCTTCAAGAGGAGTACCAGAAAAAGCACATTTTTTTCAACACTGGTCAGAGTTGATGGAAAGATGGATGGAGTCAAATACAGGGCAATCTTAAAAGAAAACCTGTTAAGAGTCTGCAAAAGACTTGAGACTGGGGTGGAGGTTCACCTTCCAGCAGGACAACGACCCTAAACATACAGCCAGAGCTACAATGGAATGGGAATGGTATAGATCAAAGCATATTCATGTGTTAGAATGGCCCAGTCAAAGTCCAGACCTAAATCTAATTGAGAACCTGTTGCAAGACTTGAAAATTGCTGTTCAGAGACGCTCTCCTTCCAATCTGACAGAGCTTTAACTATTTTGCAAAGAGGAATGGGCAAAAAGTTTTCTATCTAGATGTGCAAAGCTGGTAGAGACATACCCAAAAAGACTTGCAGCTGTAATTGCAGAAAAAGGTGATTCTACAAAGTATTGACTCAGGGGGGGCACACTTTTCAAATGCTTATTTGTAAACACTTTTGAAAAACATTTATAATTTTCCTTCCACTTCACAATTATGTGCCACTTTGTGCTGGCCTATCACATAAAATCTCAATAAAATAAATTTACATTTTTGGTTGCAACATGACAAAATGTGGAGAATTTCAAGGGATATGAATACTTTTTCAAGGCACTGTACCATTGTTCAGGTATTCTAATAGCTGCTGGTAACGGCTGTCAGATTACAACAACCACCACGCAGATTCATCCATCTACACTTTATAGCGTGGTTGGAGGAGCCTGTGGTTTGAAGGAAAAAAAAAAAAAAAAAACAGCATTTGGCCAGCTTTAGGATGCTGACTCGCTTTGCAGAGTTTGCAACTTGCAAAGTGTCTGCCCCTATACCACCACTTTGCTCTTTGAACCTCACAGGCCGAAAGAGCAGGATTCCCATCCTGAAGCCAAGTACTTTTTCCCCTTCAGACTCTGCCGTGGATACCAACTTCCTTTCATCCCCTGGGGATACAAGATCCGAGCATCCGCCCCCTTATCCAAAAGAATATGTTTAATTTAAAAGACATTTTAGTAGGGAAAAATTGGAAATCGGTGACCGATATACTAGCCATGGCCTCCCCTTTTATAGGCCCTACCAGTCAAACATTTCCTTACCCCTTTGGGTAGTAAACCTCCAAACCTTCCTTTGTTGACACTTGAAACCATATGTGAAGACTCTCCAGTTCAACATGGCCTCTCTCTCTAGTTTACTCCATTTTTGTTACACCTATAGAAAATTATGTCCCCCCTTTCCTGATGAAATGGAATTTGAACTAACAATTTACAGATGAACAACATGAATCTATACTTTACTTTGCACATAAATCCTCAATGCTTTAAACCTAAAATGTTAAAACCTTTGTTTGCTGCTTTCCTGTTTGAACAAGCATAGTATGTACACTTTCCTCGGCTGTTTCTGTGTTCCATGTTGTTGATACATAACAGGTTATGAACTTCCACAGAAGCTGACATTCCTATGGCAACTTAACATCAGTGTGCTCCCACAGTTTCCTTACTGCACAGGCACGAGACTAGTAAGTGCATGCTGGGTAGCCAGCAGCACAGGAATCCAGGAAGTGAACAGGCAGTAGCTTCAGCTGCCCACAGTTAAAATGGCTGCAGCCAGACTTTGTGGTGGAATCCTTCTGCAGCGTTTTTGCCAATTAGAGAATCACAATACATATAAAATAATATAGAAGTGTATATGGGTGCGCTTAACTAAAAATAGGGGGGGGGGGGAGGGGGTGGCTGCACCTGAACTCTAAGAACAATAAAGTGAAGAAATGAATAAAATAAAAGAAGGTGCGGTCAACCTGTTCTAATGTATCCCATGATTTAACTTAGGAACATATCGAAAAATATCTGTAGTTAAGTGAACCAATACAAAGAAATGTTAATACGTGCACTGAAAAAATATGTGCAAAACTTAATAGTTGCAATATATATAAAAATTATATATAATAAATGTTGTACCAAAATAAATACAGTGAATAAATAAATATGCGGTGTTCCAAAACTTGCTCCGTGCGTTGATTAGTATGCAAATAAATACAATGTATATAAAATAGATACAATAAAAATTATAAACCAAAAATGGTGTTGAAAGGGTAATTGCACATTACCTTATCTGATGCGGATCCACACCAAGTTTTGCACATATTTTATATTGCACATATTTTATATTGCCATTTGAGAATTATTTTTGTGTTAACAAGGCGGCTTTTTGTGGAGCATGTAGATTTTACATCCTTTGGTGTGGATCCGCATCAGATAACCTAATGTGCAATTACCCGTTCAACACCATTTTTGGTTTATAATTTTTATTCTATCTATTTTATATACATTGTATTTATTTGCATACTAATTACTGCACGGAGCAAGTTTTGGAACACTGCATATTTATTTATTCACTCTATTTATTTCGGTACAACATTTATTGCATATAACTTTTATATATATTGCAACTATTAAGTTTTGCACATATTTTTTTAGTGCAAGTATCAACATTTCTTTGTATTGGTTCACGTAACTACAGATATTTTTTCAATATGTTCCCAAGTTGATTCATGGGATACATTAGAACAGGTTGAGCGCACCTTCTTTTATCTTATTCATATAAAATAATATGCAAAAGTTGTTAGAGGAAAATTTCAGAATGGCAAAGATGTTTTTATTACAACTTATGTTAGAAGACTACAGTTCCTCTTTAAAAGCCAATCATGCATTGTAACTAAACTTACCTCTTTCAAGAAGTCCTCAACTGTCTCAGTAACTGTGTCGGTGGATGGAGGATAGGCAATACCCTTCAAAATGGTGTTGAATTTGAAAGTGCTCTCTTTCCTCTTTTTTTTCTTAGTTCTTGGTGCCTTGTTATTAGAAGCGGCAGAGTAGACATGGAGGCTCTTGCCCTGCAAACCAGAGCTTCTTTTCCTAGGAATCCACAAATCTAAATCCGGAACAGACAGGAGCAAATTAGAGATCTCTCCTTCTCCAAACTGGTCCTCCAGCTCCATGGCTTCATCCTCACTCTCGCTGCTGCTGCTGCTAATGACAGTGCTTTCACTGCTGCTGCTACCACTGCTAATCTCCTCATCACTTGTCATCTCTTTTTTTATCTGTATTGCCTTTGGGGGCTTTTGTGGTGCCGGTAGTTTTGGTGGTCTTTTTTGTCTAAGAGGTTTTGCTCTCAGCTTTCCTTTTCTCGCTCTTCTTTCCTGTAGGATACAGAGAGCACAAGTAGAAAAAGCAAACGCATGTAAGCATATCTAAAGTCAAGAACAAAAATGTAATATATTGCAGCTTGCCAGTTCTTAGATGAGGTGGCTGCATTAGTTTTTTTTTTCCTTTAGTCGTTTGTTTTTTAAAATTTTTCTGATGATCCAGTAACACTTCATGTACTAGGTCACAGTGCTTACTCACTGTGCTACATCTGCTTTGAAACAACGTTGACGCTGATTACAGGCCTACAGAACATCTTCCACCTTTCCTTCAAACCAGAAGGTGGGAGAGGTGTACTGTCAGCACAGGGAAAGACCACAGGAAGCTCACAAGATTTCTGGCAGGAGCAACAGGTACCTTTTTACAGTTCTTACAGTTAATATTTTACAGATCACAGCACTACCAATGTATACAGTATTTAACAGGCCAAAAGCAAGAAGAAAAAAAAAAGGTTTATAGTTAGGAATTACATACACTTTAAAACAAATGTTAAAGATCAAATCCATACAACATGCAAAAAATTATTTAGAATAGAAAAAAGGCCTTTTTAACATACCCTGCACTGCAGCTATGAGGTTAGGGCCATTTTTTTTTTTTTTTTTAACCCGGCGATCAGCTGTTTAGTTACAGTGATCTGGGCTACCCAATCACTTGAGTGGTGAGAAGGGCCGAAAACACACCCCCCTCGTCCAGGGTGGTTCATGGGCTTTCCTATTCCTCCAGGGAACCTGGGACTGTGGTAAACAGCGGTAACTTTGAGAGCAGAAGGTTATGGAGGTACATTGGTTCCTTGAGCCTGCTGCAACAAATGAAGCTGGAAGCAACTTGTATCACGTCACTTTCTGAATTAGAAGAGTCATGCTTTGTATACTTTAGCCAAGGATGCAGCTAATCAAGCACGATATGTGCTTGAATAGCTGCATTGGAGGGCAGGGGAGACATTGGGGGTCTAATAAACCCCTGATGTCTCCATAAGGAGAACCTGTCAGCTGCTCATGCTATAACAAAGGGGCTTGTTGATAGTGGTAAAGTTAAATGAAAACAAAAAAGTGTAAATAAATAAACTATAATATAATAAACAAAAAAAATTAAAAGTACCCCTGTACCCCCCCCCCCCCATGCATACACATGTATGCAAAACACATACTACACAAATCCCGCATATGTATGTAAACAGTGATTGTGCTTTCCTTTGCTGCGAGATTAAGTCTAAAGTGATAACTTCCAAAGGCTTTTACAGTATCACCTATAAAAACTTTATGTACCAGTCGATTTTTTTTGCCATTTCAAAAAAACACAATTTTGAGTCTTAACATGCTTGGTATTTTATCAATAAAATTCAAATAATTGTGTTTTTTGTCCTAAAAGTATGAATTGTCTAAACAGCTTCCACAAGGACAGGTCGTAAGAGAACATTCACATACTTTAAAGTAGCCTGTAATATGCTTCCATTTGCTGAGACACTGTGATGAATTCCGGTGTGGAATTTCCTTGCACACTTGTGCCCACTTACCTGCAAGGGTAGAGGAAAAAAAACAAAATATTAAACATACTTCCATATTGGCAATTAGGTATATAATTACAAAATTTAGGCTGTGTGTAACCAAAATGATTTTATTTTAATACAGGTTGGAGGTTTCAGATCACCTTATACGCAGCTCAGTGTACAATTTTGAAACCGCTGAGATGAATTAACTCCTGCGCATGTGCAAAAGTTGCATCCACCCAGCGCAGACAATCACAATGGCCAAAGATTCTATACGTCGAAGATGATCAGGCAAAGATGTTGGTGGCCAGTAAGGGAGCTCAAGCACTTCACATTAAATCTTTGATAATACTGCCTCGCTACCGCTTGTGTAATCAATGTAATGTGCACTCTCGCATTCTGAACAATGCTAACTACCCAGAATTAGACAAACTGCGGAGCTCTATGAGCTTGGATAGATATGGAGCGAAGTTTATATCGCAGCTATACAGGGGTGGTATTCTTAAGGAATTTCAAACACTTCACACTGAATTTGGTCTACCCAACTCCCTGTTCTTCCAATATTTGCAGCTATGGCATGCTCTTGCATCGCAATCCAAAAGATCCACTTGGGGTCTGTGTAACCCGGTCATTCTTATTAGTTTGGTGAGTTGGACGGTAAAAAAAAGGGACAAATCTCCTCTTTGTACACTTCTTTTATGGATCAGATCTCGAGAGCTATGTCATTTAAGTGTCGGGAGGATTGGGCCGAGGATCTGTATATATTTTTTAATATACATGTTGCTTGGTCCATAGCTGCACCGGCTTTAGATATACATGTTCAGGGTTTGCTCCCCCAAAATTTTTTGCTTGTTTATTATGTATTCGGTCTGACCAGACTTCTGAGGTTGAGCATCCCACCCCCCACACACACCTGTACTCTATCAGAGTCCACTATCAAGTAGATATAGGAGGAGTCCTTTGTAGTGCAATAGCACATCTATCCCAGCAAGGAGTGTTGTCTCCAAGGGTTAGAGAGGCTGGATTCACCCCTTTTTTATGGATAGTGTAGGACCCACTGATAATGGGGTACTTTGACGCAGTGGTGGGCTTGAGCACGATATGGCCATATGGTGGGACTAAATCCCCATTTTTATTTATGGATTGTCTCCATATTTGATAGTCATTTCTTTTGCATGTGTGCGCTATTCTTTTTTAATATACCCTATTGCATATGCTTTGGAAATGTTTAAAGCTGCACCGCTACTGGACTGCAGTCTTGCACTCCATCAATACTATATGGAAATTGACTCTCCCTTTGGACCCGAAGCTGTGTATCCTGGGATCGTTGGATGAGGAATTGTATACCCCCGGAGTACACACGGCGGTCCTTAGGATCCTATTCCTTGCCAGAAAATTAATAGCGAGGAAATCGATTTCCCCAACTGCGCTCCACTCACACTGAATGGATAGAAGAAGTTAAATCGCTCTTGGTCAGGGACAATCTCACTTATAAACACAGAGGGAATGCTCTTAAATTTAACCGCATCTGGGGACCATGGCTGGATGTTCCAAGCTTGGCTCCTCTTCACTTGGTCACAAATAGGATTATGGGGGGGGGGGGGTAATCACCTCGTCATAATGCAGCACCAACAAGTTCTGACGATCTATGCTTATATCTGGGCAGGTAGAGGAAAGTCACGATAGCTGAACGGCTTGTTCGTCTTTGTTACATTGGGATGACAATTCAAATTGGAGAGACTCTGATAGGCAGTTCACCAATAAGCCGGATTTATGTGGGAGTTTTTTTTTTTTTGTTTTGTTGTTCGGTGCATCATGATTGATACCAATCCATCGGATGTGGGTGGCAGTACCTCCCCACACTTCACTGGATTTGGAGGACTTTTCCAGTACTCAGGGGATGCACCCCCTGGGGGCGGGAATGGATTCATTTCCTCCTACGGGGTACTCTATTGCTTCTAGGGGGGGTTCTGAGTTGAGCACGAGGTGCAACAATGCTACTTAAAGCCGCCAGGTCATGGCTTGGCTATTCTGGAAACTTCATTCTCTGCATATCACTTTAAAACTGTGCTTGCTCAAAACGCTATGTTGATGTATGCACTGTTTTGTTGGTGTTTTAACTGTTTTTTCTTCAGTGTTGTTTTGCTATGTAAAAGTTTTTTCAATAAAAAAGATCTGCTTTAAAAAAAATCTAATGTGCAATGAATCCTATAAAAATTATAGGTTGCTGCAACCGCTAGTGTATTCCCACAATCATCAGCCAGTTAAATAAAGTTGCGATGCTGCGCAAACCCTTAAATAAATCAACTGTGCAAATATTATACCTGTGTAATATTCCTTTGTACAGTACCACTACAAATCATATGTGCACTATAATAACTTATTAAACAAATAAATAGATTTTTTCATTACCGACTTACCTGTAAAATCCATTTCTTGAAGTACATCACGGGACACAGAGCCATAAATCATAACATATGGATTATATCGTCACCTATAGGTGAAGGACACTGGCAACCAATCAGAAAGGATGTCCCCCTATATAACCCCTCCCACACAGGCAGTACCTCAGTTTTGTAGCAAGCAATAAAGGCCCCATAGAAGAGGGGAGGGACCTCTGTGTCCCATGATTTACTTCAAGAAAATTATTTTACAGGTAAGTCCGTTTATTTTTCTTTTTGTACATCACAGGACACAGAGCCATAAATCATAACATATGGGATGTCCCAAAGCAATGCATCTGAGGGGAGGGGGAACACCAAAAAAATACCGCCATCAGACCACAAAAAGGATTACACTGCGGCCAAATGCAGGTTCCTCCTGGGTCCCAACATTCACTCAATAGAAACGAGTGAACGTATGCACCGACGACCAGGTTGCGGCCTTGCAAATCTGAGCCATAGAGGCTTGATGACGATGTGCCAAAGAGGCACCTACTCCTCTGGTAGAATGTGCCTTTACAATGAGAAATCAAAGACTTTGATGCTGCCAACCCCTTTCTGGGCCCTTCTGGCAGCACAAACAAGCTCTCGGTCTTACAAATTTGAGCTAATCTTTCCAAGTAAAACTTAAGTGCACGCATTACATCAAGAGAATGCAATAACTTTTCCTCCTCTAAGTGAGGATCTGGAAAAAAGGAAGGTAGTATAATGTCTAGATTCAAATGAAAAGCGGACACTACCTTGGGCAAGAAACCTGGGTTTGTACTTAGAATCACCCAATCTTGATGAGAGAAAAAAAGAATGGTTCTTTACAAGAAAGAGCTGCTAGTTCTGATACCCTTCTAGCCAAAGTTATTGCAATCAAACAGACCAGTTTCCTGGTCAGAAGAACCAGTGGAACCTGCCCCAGAGATTCAAAAGGCTGTCTTTGAAAAACTGCCAGCACCAAATTTAAGTCCCAAGGACATAATGGTGGCTTCACAGGTGGAAGCAAATGTAACATTCCCCCGATGAAGGTCTGAATCAACGAATGTGGGAAGCGATCGATTCTTGGAAGAAAACCGATAAGGCTGAAATTTTCCCTTTAATAGTGCTCAAGGCTAATTTCATATCTACCCCTGCTTGAAGGAAACCTATAAAATTCTCCTGATGATATATTTGCAGGGATGCCATTTCCTGGCTTCACACCAGGTAATGTAGGATTTCCAGAACCTGTAATAAATGTTTCTAGAGACTGGTTTCCTAGCATTTATCAGGGTTTAAACTGCAGGGCCAGATACACCTTGTTCTTTCAAGATCAAGGCTTTAATAGCCAAGCTGTCAAATTTAGAGACTGTACAGCAGGGTGGAATATCAGACCTTGAGAGAGTAAGTCCGGACGCAGTGGAAGAGCCCAAGGCCTTGTCACTGCGAACCTTTGGATACCAAACCCTCTTCCTTGGCCATGCCGGAGCTACCAGGATTACTGGTTTCCCCTCAAGCTGGATCCTGCGCAACAGATGCGGTATCAGCTGCACCGGAGGAAAGTCATAAATCAGGGAATACATGAATGTTTGGTGCGAAGCACCAGTTCCCTGCGCTCCGAGTAATGTAATCTTCTATCCACCTCAGCTGTGATCTTGCAGCTGTTTTAGAGCTAGCGACACTGCAACCCAGGAAAAGCTTCGGCCTTGCTGCCCCTTACATGACCAGGGTAGTCTGGAATCACTGGAAACAACAAGCAAACACAAGGACGCACCGGCCGAGTGCATTATCCTTTAGAAGGTTCATTAAAAAGAAAAGTTAAAATACTCACAAACGAGTTCTTGATAAAAGCATATCAAACAAGGAACACAGTTCTCAGCATTGAGATCCAAGGATGAGCCGTCCCCTGAAGTCGTACAGGCTTACGCGTTTCGAGTCTTAGCCTCTTCTTCAGAGCCTAAATTGCATGTTTAAGCCCTTGCTTTATACGGTGCATTGCAAGAGTATTCGGCCCCCTTGAACTTTTCAACCTTTTGCCACATTTCAGGCTTCAAACATAAAGATATAAAACTGTAATTTTTTGTGAAGAATCAACAACAAGTGGGACACAATCATGAAGTGGAACGAAATTTATTGGATATTTCAAACTTTTTTAACAAATAAAAAACTGAAAAATTGGGCGTGCAATATTATTCAGCCCCCTTGAGTTAATACTTTGTAGCGCCACCTTTTGCTGAGATTATAATTGTAAGTCGCTTGGGGTATGTCTCTATCAGTTTTGCACATCGAGAGACTAAAATTTTTGCCCATTCCTCCTTGCAAAACAGCTCGAGCTCAGTGAGGTTGGATGGAGAGCGTTTGTGAACAGCAGTTTCTCGATTGGATTCAGGTCTGGACTTTGACTTGGCCATTCTAACACCTGGATATGTTTATTTGTGAACCATTCCATTGTAGATTTTGCTTTATGTTTTGGATCATTGTCTTGTTGGAAGACAAATCTCCGTCCCAGTCTCAGGTCTTTTGCAGACTCCCATCAGGTTTTCTTCCAGAATGGTCCTGTATTTGGCTCCATCCATCTTCCCATCAATTTTAACCATCTTCCCTGTCCCTGCTGAAGAAAAGCAGGCCCAAACCATGATGCTGCCACCACCAAGTTTGACAGTGGGGATTTTGTGTTTAGGGTGATGAGCCGAGTTTCTTTTACGCCAAACATAACGTTTTGCATTGTTGCCAAAAAGTTTGATTTTGGTTTCATCTGACCAGAGCACCTTCTTCCACATGTTGGTGTGTCTCCCAGGTGGCTTGTGGCAAACTTTAAACAACACTTTTTATGGATATCTTTAAGAAATGGCTTTCTTCTTGCCACTCTTCCATAAAGGCCAGATTTGTGCAGTATACGACTGATTGTTGTCCTATGGACAGAGTCTCCCACCTCAGCTGTAGATCTCTGCAGTTCATCCAGAGTGATCATGGGCCTCTTGGCTGCATCTCTGATCAGTCTTCTCCTTTTATGAGCTGAAAGTTTAGAGGGACGGCCAGGTCTTCGTAGATTTGCAGTGGTCTGATACTCCTTCCATTTCAATATTATCGCTTGCACAGTGCTCCTTGGGATGTTTAAAAGCTTATAAAATATTTTTGTATCCAAATGCGGCTTTAAACTTCTCCACAACAGTATCTCGGACCTGCCTGGTGCGTTCCTTGTTCTTCATGATGCTCTCTGCACTTTAAACGGACCTCTGAGACTATCACAGTGCAGGTGCATTTATACGGAGACTTGATTACACACAGGTGGATTCTATTTATCATCATTAGTTATTTAGGTCAACATTGGATCATTCAGAGATCCTCACTGAACTTCTGGAGAGAGTTTGCTGCACTGAAAGTAAAGGGGCTGAATAATTTTGCACGCCACATTTTTCAGTTTTTTTATTTGTTAACAAAGTTTGAAATATCCAATAAATTTTGTTCCACTTCATGATTGTGTCCCACTTGTTGTTGATTTTTCACAAAAAATTACAGTTTTATATCTTTAGGTTTGAAGCCTGAAAAGTGTCAAAAGGTCGCAAAGTTCAAGGGGGCCGAATACTTTCGCAAGGAACTGTATATTAGACAATGGCTGTTAAAGCCAGACACAGATGGGAGTGGACACTCCTCCTACAGGGCGTGTGCATGAGGTGCCCGCCCACAACGTCAATATACAAAAGGAAGATCCAATGTAGTATAGAGGGTGCCACCCCCAAGTGGAGGTAAATTAATCCATCAAAATAAATGGTCAGTAATGCAAAATTAAAATTGATAAAGACATGAAGGAATATAAACAGAGATGATAATAATAATAAAAATGTGTGTTAATGTTAGAAAGGTGTGATATTATTATCATCTCTGTTTATATTCCTTCATGTCTTTATCAATTTTAATTTTGCATTGGCTGAGGCTGTCGCCACTATCTGGAATTAGAAGCACTGATGGTAGGAGTTCTGGGGATCTTAAAAGGACGTTTACTCTTCCTTTTTACAAGTAGCAACGTACTCTTCACCCCCCCCCGAGATTTTTTTGGATATACTTATACAGATTGTCACCAAAAAGGAGTGCTCCCTGAAAAGGGAAGCTAGCTAGTAACCTTTTACATGGTAATTCCACAAACCCAGCTCTTTAGCCAAAGAATTCTGCGCATATGCACTGTCGTCAGAGCAACCCGTGACATTTTCCTTATGGAGTCCATAAAAGCATTCACTGCAAAACAAAGTGCGAGGTAGATCTGACAGATCTTCCACAGACTCTCCTTGAGAAGGAGCTGTCTTGGACACTTGCTTCATACGGTCTTTTAAAGACTGACAACTCCTATGGCCGCTACTGCTGGTTGTATCGCAGATCCTGCAACCACAAAGGAGGCTTTCAATAAAGATTCCTTAATTATTATCTGCTGGATCTTTAAAAACCTGGGCATTATCCACAGGGCAGGTTAAACTCTTAAAGAAATGGCAGCATCCACAGTGGGTATATTCCATTTCTTAGTAAAACGTTTCCTACATAGGATACAATAGTGAAAATCTTTTAGGAGAAACAAAAATCTTATCAGAATGGTCCCAATCAATATACATTTCTTGCTCCAACAGTGGATGTATGAGAAACGTCCAAGGACTATGAGGAGGGTACAATGAACCTAGAGAGGAAAAAGACTTCAGACGTCTCTAAGGGAGGAAATTTGTATCTAGACGGGACCATTTCAGTTAAGAGACTGAATTTATGGGTTTGAAAGGCTGATAGAGACTCCTCTGACCCTGACTCCCCAGAAGTGGAAACCTCCGCTTGACCTTCCATTAGGGATTGACCGATTATTGGCAAAGCCGATATATCGGTGAAGGGGCATATCGGCCCTCAATATTTCGGAATTGGCCCCTGAGGTTACCGATATTGCCAATATTTCGGGAAAGTGCATGCCCCGGAGTGATGCCTGCAGCTAGAGGCATCACCCCGGTACCGGCGTCCATAGCCGACGGTCGGTTGTCTTGTAATGACAACCGATGCGGCTGAGAAGACGCTCGTCTATCATTACAAGGAGCGGGAGGGGATGTCCCCCCCCCCTCCCGCGGCTTGCCCGGGTCTCCCGTCCCACCGGAAGACCCAGGCAACCAGCCTGCATGGCCGCCGAAGACCTGATCAAAGCCGCATTCGGCTCTGATCGGGTCTCCATGTAAAAACCCGGAAGCGATGTCATGACTCACTTCTGTGTATTTGGCGCCAAATTAAAAATAAAAATGACAGCATTCAAAACAGCCAAACTTGCAGAGGAGGGGTTTGGGGGTCCCCCAGATGCCTCCACAAGAGTACCTGTCAAGAAAAAAAAATATTTTTTTTTTAAACGTACGAAAATATCGGCCAATATCGGCCGATACCAATATGCGATGGCCAAAACATTGGTATCGGTATCGGCAATGAAAAAACAATATCAGTCGATCACTACCTTCCATAGGGTCATCATCAGTTGCTTCTAACACATCCTCTGCCCAATCCTGAACTGATTCAGGGGGTGGCTCAGATGAGGGGGATCCATCACGTTTCCTCCCTCCTTGTGATGTTGCAATCATGCCAGCAACCCTACCCTCAAGGCTGGCTAATGCCGTTGCCAAATCGTCCATAGTGACGTAGGTGCAGAAGCCCCTGGAGTAGCTACTATGCCTGACAACCATAATGGCTCAGATTGGCTAGTCACCTCTGGCTCTTCAGGGGGAGTAGACACAGAGGAAGCACGGCTAGGACCCTCAAGGCCTGACGGTTGCATCACAGTGCCTCTTCCAACTGTGCCTCCCCAGCCCTTTTTCAGGCATACGCTGCTTTATAGCAAGACAAACTTGAGGTACTAACTTCAGTGTACTCAAGGCTTGTGCCAAGCTTATACAGCTTATCTCACACATAGCACTGATTATCCTAAGATACAGGACCTGTTTGTGCCAGTAACTTACACCCAACAGTGACTCACGCAACCCAGCTGCTGCTGCTCTGTGTCCCCTTCAGCCTTTGACAGAGGCTAGCACGTTGGAAACAGTTCCTTCTAAAATCGCGCCCATTTATACTGTATTTCGCATGCGCTGCATGCTACGTGGCGTCCACGTGCATGCCACTCACGTTCCAACACGCCCTCCATGCGGCGTACGCCTGTTTTAATAGGTGACTATTCTTGCGTGTGAATGGGCTTTTACCACAGACATGCTATTAAGGGAGGAGGCGAACATGCGGGCGCATATGCGCCAAGGTGAAAAACAGCAACCACACGGGGTGAGAGCAGCTTAGGCTGAATTTTGTTTGTCACAGTTGATACCTTTCAGGTGATCAGCCCAGGGCAAAAGTGTGATCACAATAGGCAAAGAAATAATGTTTAAACAAAATTTGCATCAATCCCACAACTGCACAAGCCCATATAATCACAATTGATTCAATTGGCATATGTAAACCCTAAGGAAAGGCCAGAGCTGTCAACAAGATGTATTTTGTATAGCTTAATATCCATAGTCTCATGCACACATTGCTTTGTCACAGCTGATACCTTTCAGGTAATCAGCACAGGGTGAAAACAGTGTGTCAGAAAAATAAGCAAAGAAATAATGCTTAACAAGGTGTATTTTGCCTAGGCTTAACATCCGAAGTCTCATGCAGAGACTCACATGGCACTCAGTCTCCGTTTTCTTTTTTTTCAATCCCAGTTTATTGTATCAAAAAGAAATAAGATAAACCGTATTCCAATACATAAACATAAATTAAGTACAATAAGCTTTTCTTCGAAGGTCAGTAAACAACAAACGAGAAATAACGGTAATTATCAACACAAGGGCTTTACCATGTAGTGTAGCTATTTCCATACATTAAGGAATCAATTAGGGAGGTAACATAGTAAATTAAGTGCAATGTATAATGCAGAGCTTGTGTTCCGTGTGGTTGATTTAGGGTATATAGAGATGTTTTGGGACGCACTAAGGTTAGAGCTCATTTTGATACTTTTTGTGATAACAAGATATTGTCAAGAAAAAGAATATCAGAGGGAAGAGGAATATGAAGTAGATTCAGAATTCAGAAAAAGTGAGTAGTTCCATACACTCCGTCATGTTCTGGGGGAGGTGCGTGATGAATCGCTCGATGTCCAGGTTAGCGAAAACTGATTTTCTCTGTTAAGTCTCCAGCGCCAACAAATGTTCCAGGTCTGTGATTGAGTCCACCTCCATAGACCACTCCCCGAGAGAAGGTATGTCTGTTGTCTTCCAATGACGAGGGATGACTGCTTTAGCTGCAGATAGGAAATGGCGAAGAACGTCTTTTTTAATCAATTTGAAGGGCCCCGGAAGCTTTGAAAGGAGAGCTATTTTGGGTGAGGGTTAGATAGAGGTCATCACCAACTTACAATAGAGGTCAAAGATGTGTTGCCAGAAGGATCTAATAGGGGGGCATTCCCACCATATGTGGATCATGGTACCCTGGGAGGAACCACAGCGCCAACAAATGTCAGGAATGGACCTATTGAAATGGTACATGACAGATGGGCATGGGTTAAAGTGAAACATTTCAGCCAATCATTGGGAGAAATAGAGTGGTAAAGTTCAGATTCCCATACTTGAGTGTAAGAGGGCAGATCTGGGGTTAATGAAGACAGGAGCAAGGAGTATAGCTGAGAGAGCCCTTGGGAAGAAGGGTCTTCTTGCAAAAGTAAAGATTCGAAATTCCGTTGGCTTAGCATGTAGTTCTGAAAGGGAGGGAAAGGAGCGTATATATGATAGAGCCTGCCGACGTTGTAACCATTGGGGTAAACTACTGTCCTGTGGCACGGGAGCGCAGGTCGTCGTTAAGGAAGGGTCCACCTGGAGAACCTGAATTAATCTCCTATGTTCCTGGAGGGTCCATTTTCCGAACCTCGGTGTATGAAGAACTGGAGGGAAAGTGGGAGTCCCAAAAAAAAAAAAAAAGGAGTCATAGGGCCCGTAGAAGGTGATAGGTGAAGAACAGAATTCATATGATCCCATAAGTGAATCGTCTATCGAGTGAGACCGGAAAAGTTTGAGAGCCCGGGCCGGTGGATGGGTAAGATTCAAGGGAGAGCTTGAAGATCAAGTGGATTCAAATGACCCTCCAACTGTACCCATAATTTAGACGACTGGTGGTGGAACCAATCCAAGACTTGAGCGAGTACCGCAGCTTTATGATATAAAGCTATGTTGGAAACTCCAGCCCCACCTCGATGTTTTGGAAGGGATATAGTCACAAATCTGGTTCTAGGATGCGACGTTTGCCAAATGAATTTAGAGAACACCGTACGTAAAGATCTGAGGTATGTGGTGGAGAGAAGGATAGGGACATTTTGGAACAAATATAAAAAATGAGGGAGGGCATCCTATTTCAGCGTATTAATTCTACCGAGGCACGAAGGTCTCTTAGTAGCATGTGCCAATAGATCTAATTTAGCTTTATGTAGTAGGGGGGAGAAAATTTAATGAGTAGAGTTGGGATGCCTCAGTCGGTATGAGTTTCCCTATATGACCGATAGAAGTAGATCCGGTTTTGAAGGGGAAAGAGGTTGCGATTTGTTGTAGGACCGCTGGTGGGAGGGAGATATTCAGAAGTTCGGACTTATTATAATTTACTTTGAAGTTGCTGACTCTGCCAAATCTTTGGAATTCAGCCATGATCGCGGTGAGGGATGTCAGAGGCTGCGTGACAAAAAAAAGCAGGTTATCTGCATACAGGGCTAGTTTATTATGGAGAGGGCCCACTGAGCTTATAGCTGTGATTATAAAACATAGGCGATAGAGAACCGTTAATTCTGACGCAAGCCGAAGGTGAAGAATAAAGAGATATTATTCTCGAGATCATGTGTGGGCCCAAGCCAATCTGTTGTAGGGATAGGTAAAGGAACTGCCAACTAATGCGATCAAACGCCTTTTCTGCATCGACCAAGAGGAGGCACAAGGGGACATGAGAGCGAGGATAATCTGTCAGCAGGAGGGTTTTCAGAGTGGTCTCTGTTATCTTTTAAAGGGAACAATGCATAAAATATTTACAATCTGCAATCATGCCAGCAATTTTACCCTCAAGGCTTGCTGTATGTGTAAATATTTTAAATTGGATTTTCCACTCCTGCCGCAGGATTCTGTATGAAAACAGGAATCCAATCTTCACCCATCACAGCGAGCTTTGTCTTGGTGACCTTCAAGGACTGGGTCCCCTTGTTTTAGAGGGGCCACGGCCTTGGACCTGTAGAGCACCCTGCACAGAGCACCTTTGGGGTTTGGTATTCCAAAGGTCTGGATCCCAGGGTCCAGCGTCTAAAACGGACAGCATTACAGGCAAAACCTTGTATCTGCTTCCCGAGGCTCAGGTACCATCTTTTTAGTCCATTAATTGTGATGGATCTGATAGCTAACCCCTTAGATTCAGTGACCTTTAATTGGGGTATATAGCATATCTTCTTTCTTCTTTGAAGAGAATTGTGGAGAGACTCTCCACCGTGACCATCAACTTTAGACACTGGCGAAAAAAACGGAGGTACTTCCTATGTGGGAGGGGTTATATAGGGGGACATCCTTTCTGATTGGTTGCCAGTGTCCTTCACCTGTAGGTGGCTATATAACCCATATGTTATGATTTTTTGGCTTTGTGTCCAGTGATGTATGAAAAGAAAGTATATACTACAAAGCAAATATGTGCATCATAATAAATTGTGAACAAAGCAATACATACAAGAAATAAAAGGCTTTTATAAACATTTAAAGGTCTCTGTTGTTTTTCGTGTCTTAGTAATTTCTGTCTCAATCATCAATTCACCATGTGGTCATATCATATGCTTCCTAGCAGATAATTAATTCACCAATTTTTTTCTCCCCCGTCTATTAAGTCCCACCATCTTTCAAACTATGCTCCCACATTCAAGCATGGACCTGCAGGTATATCAGGTCCGGAAGCATTTTCCTTTAAGATACATGGTAGATCCCTTAAAGGGAAAGCGCTTCCAGACCGGATATACATACAGGTCCAAGTTTGAAGAAATGGTAAATTGTCTGCCAGGAAGCATATTATTTGACCACATGGTAAATTGATGATTGAGACAGAAATTACTGAGACACATAAAAATAGTGACGTTTATATGTTTTTGAAAAAAACATTTATTGTTCTATTTATTTCTTTGTTAACAATTTATTATGCTGCACATATTTGCTTTGTACTGTATATTATTTTTTTAACAAGGTATTATGGTGCACATATTTAATTTGTAGTGGTACAAAGGAGTAATACAGGTCAAATTGCATGTCAAATTGGAGCCTATTGCCGGCAAAAGCAGCTTCCCAATTCCTGCACTACTTTAAGCCACTTAAGGGGCAATTTCAAAAGACATCTGTGCATGAATCCGAACAGATGTCTTTCAAGTCGCCCTCAAAGTCGGACTTAAACGCGGCTTTGAAATTGTGCGAGTTCAGATGAATTTGCACGATTTCCCAGCCGTACTTAGTGTGAATGAGGACTTAATATTGGACAGGCATTGGTAGGTACTGGGATCAGGACAGCTGAAGCTTGTCCCATTTTTTTGTGCTTGAAACTGCCTGCAATTTTAGTTCAGTATGTATCATGTCAACAATAATTTTGGAGTTTTAACAAGCCTTAAAATGTAATTTATTTGCATTGTTCCATTCATTCCGGTCAGCTTAAAAGTATCTAGTTGCAGAGGACTGCAGTGACATGAACTATCTTTTTGACCTGAAAGCCCAACTGTAGACAAAACTTTTTTTAAGTTTTGAACAGACCAGAAAAGAGTAAGTTTTTTGACTGCTGTCTGGATTCCTAGCAGAGATATCTATCTTCACTACTTGGTAACATGTCAAGTGTCACAGTGACAGGCAGTGATAGGCTCACTCCCTGGTGGCAATAGATACAGCAACATTAATTTAGTAGAGTGGAGAGTGTATAGAAAGTCTGTCAGGTTTTAATTGCTTTCATTGCTCTCTGTATTTTTCTATCCTAGTGACAGATGCAGCCTTTACAGAAAAACAGAGTGATATTCCAAGTGGGGAAACAGACTACAATAAAACTTCACAGATATTCTAACTACTATCCAGTTGAAAAGTAAGAAAATTGTTTTCACAGAAGTTGGGCTTGCTGTATTTTTCTATGTCCTGCAGCAAAAGTGTTATTCTGCGGGAAACTGCACAAGTATGCACAGGCTGGATGATATGGGACAGAAACTCACCAACACCATACTTGGCTGTAAATTCAATAAGTTTCTCCTCCTCCTCTGGGTCCCATTTACCCTTCTTAATATCCTTATGAAGCCCTTTGATGTACCTACAGGATGAAAAATTCAACAATTGCAATGGAAATGTCAGGAAAGCTTTAAGGCTTGTTTCCACCATAAAAAGCAGTCTCTTTTCTCATGCTTGTATCCCTTGCTTCTATTAGGGTTCCACATGCTACATGACTGCTTTTGCCTGAAGAGTGCAGCTGCTACTTTTTGAGACAGGTTCTATTTCTCTACACCAGCCTTTTTCAACCAGGGTGCCATGGCAAAAAGCCTAAAAATTTCTTTACATTGACCTAAAATTGTCAGCCAGCAGGTGGATCAAGCCTGCCTTTGTTTTGTTACTTAAAGCCACAGGTTTTATTTGTGGTAGGAGAAGAAAAGCAGCGCCACCTCAGTGTAGATTAAAAGGATATTTATTACATAAAAACAATGTAGTAACTCCCACAGAGGAAATAGTTGATCAGCAAATGGTGATGGTTCATCTGCAACACCGTAGGGATGTTAGGGAAGTACACTGTGGCGGCAGTGGTCCTGGCTGTGTCGGTGGAGTCCGACACTTCCTGTGTTTCTCAGCATCGCCTGAGGAAGGAGCACGCATGCTCCGAATGCGAGCACCCCCCCCCGCCACTATTGGATGTAAGCCTGGATACTTAACGCTGCCAGAAACACAGGAAGTCAGACTCCACCGTCACAGCCAGGACCACTGCCGCCAGTGTACTTCCCTAACATCCCTACAGTGTTGCAGATAAACCATCACCATTTGCTGATTAACTATTTCCTCTGTGTGAGTTACTACATTGTTTTTATGTAATAACCTTTTAATCTACACTGAGGTGGCGCCACTTCTCCTACCCCTTTTTGTCTGTTGCAGAGTCCCTCTAGTTCTTTATGAAGCCTGCAGCCACCTCCACCATCCATCTCCACTAACCCCAGGGATTGAACTATCCTGCATACCTCCTAAAAAGACTACCTACAGCCACAGTTGAAACTTTTTTCATAAGAGCAAATGTACTTGACTCTTTCACTGGCGCAGGTCGAACTTTGTGTATATGTACCTTTCTTACGGGTTTTATTTGTGCAGCACTACAACCTTGGGCACCGTGCCGGCCAGCTGCTGGCACTCTAACAACCAATGATGTCATGGGATGATGAGGAAGACATTGGGCATCTGAGGACGTCCTTGTTTGCCACACTTTGTCAGCACTGGGGGTCACATTAGCTGAATGAGGAAGAAAAACGTAGGGAGTAGAGAAACGCTTAAATATAAGTCATCACCAGTGTGAAAAGGTATATTTGCTTTGTAAAAATAAACCACCCCCAATTCTAAGTGTCCAAAGTGTGTCGATGCCGCTGCATGTAAAACGATTAGTTTCGTTTTTTCAATTTTAAAAAATAGGGTGCCTCGAGGTTGTGTATTATTGTAAAGGGTGCCTTGACTGAAAAAAGGTTAAGAAACACTGCTCTATACATCACCACAATATACTGTATATATAATTCAATGCTGAACCTGTACTGAGAAAATGTGGTCATTGCTAGACTTCTCCTAAAAATGCTACTTGCCTGGTTTTAGTCATTTCTGATTCATGGAGGCAGAAAAAACATGCAGGTGGTGATATCAGAACCAGGGGTGTAACTACAGGGGATCACAACTGCAACCCGATCCCATGCTCTGGGGGGCCAGGACGGTTCCCCTGTACACCTAGATAGGAGGGGCGGCATACAGAAGCACCGATCCCCTCCAGGGGATGTGTCAGGATGGAGATTGTGGAAGGGGCCAGTAAATATGCAGTTTAGCTATTCCTGTGCATTCAATCTGTGGAGCTGTGGCTGTATTGAAGGAGATTGAGGGCTGTGTCCTCAATATCCTCTTTTTGTCTCAAAGGTGAAACATCAGAGTTCTGTTAAGACCCCTGATCTTTTACCAAAGCCCTCCAACAGGGCTCCTAAAAACATTGTTAAAAATAATAAGAAATATAATTGAAAAAAAAATAAAAATGGTGGAAAATTTATGAAAAAAAAAAACTGACACCATTGGCAGCACTACCAGGGTTGCAAAGGTCGCACTTGTGACTGTGCCCTGACATTCCACCACCAGGCTCAGAAGGAAGGGTCCCAGATGGGGGGGGGTCAGGGGGCCCTTCATGGTTTCTCCTGATGTAGGCGTTTGTTCTAGGTCAGTAAAAAACAGTAAAAAGCGCCCCATACACACGGACATGTATCCATGTGAAGAGGAAATCTTGAAAAAATTACAAACATCACATGCTAATAAGGATATTAATGACTGAGCCTTACCTCTCCCGGCACTGGACATCGCTCCTTCCTGGAACCTCAGACCGAATTTTGTACCAATCCTTCTCACCATATTTAGCTACTGCTTTTAACAACATCTGAATTGGGGCAAAAAAATGAAAATGTGCTAAGGAGACCTTAAAATTCTCAGCATTCCTGCTCTCTTAATAAAAGAAAACAACTGCTTCTGAAATTCCAAGCACAAATGCAACAAATCAGTGAAAGAAGAATGCTAACCAGTACACACTGCAAACTTGGCTCTGTTTGCAATAATCTGAGTGGTCTGTGATCCACTGAAATTAAAATTAAGAGAGCATCACACAGTTACTGTCTGTGCTGTTTAATGCCCTCTCTTCACTTTCTGAGTCACCAGTAGTGATGTCGCGAACCTAAAATTCGCCGTTCGCGAACAGCGAACGCGAACATCGGCAAATGTTCGCGAACCGGCGAACCGCCATAGACTTCAATAGGCAGGCGAATTTTAAAACACACAGGGACTCTTTCTGGCCACAATAGTGATGGAAAAGTTGTTTCAAGGGGACTAACACCTGGACTGTGGCATGCCGGAGAGGGATCACGCAAAAAAAAGTTCTTAAAAATTATATTTTTTTGATAGAGAGCCAATTATTGGAAAAATTAAAAAAAAATAAAAATAAAAAATTTCTTTGGATTTAGCATCTGGGGGGTCTAAAAAGTGTACCTGTGAAGTTTCAGCTCTGTAGCATGTCCAGAACCCCTAAAAAACAGCATTTTTCTTATATTTTCAGGAATATGGCTTCTCTGCGGCTGGCTTTTTCTCTTGCAGGCATTTATCGGGCATTTTTTTAGGCAGGCATGTCATTTTTTGTATTTAGTGTCTGGGGGGTCTAAAAAGTGTACCTGTCAATTTTCAGCTCTGTAGCATGTCCAGAACCCCTAAAAAACAGCATTTTTCTTATATTTTCAGGAATATGGCTTCTCTGCGGCTGGCTTTTTCTCTTGCAGGCATTTAGCGGGCATTTTTTTAGGCAGGCATGTCATTTTCTTATTTAGTGTCTGGGGGGTCTAAAAAGTGTACCTGTCAAGTTTCAGCTCTGTAGCATGTCCAGAACCCCTAAAAAACAGCATTTTTCTTATATTTTCAGTAATACGGCTTCTCTGCGGCTGTCTTTTTCTCTTGCAGGCATTTATCGGGCATTTTTTTAGGCAGGCATGTCATTTTTTGTATTTAGTGTCTGGGGGGTCTAAAAAGTGTACCTGTCAATTTTCAGCTCTGTAGCATGTCCAGAACCCCTAAAAAACAGCATTTTTCTTATATTTTCAGGAATATGGCTTCTCTGCGGCTGGCTTTTTCTCTTGCAGGCATTTATCGGGCATTTTTTTAGGCAGGCATGTCATTTTTTGTATTTAGTGTCTGGGGGGTCTAAAAAGTGTACCTGTCAATTTTCAGCTCTGTAGCATGTCCAGAACCCCTAAAAAACAGCATTTTTCTTATATTTTCAGGAATATGGCTTCTCTGCGGCTGGCTTTTTCTCTTGCAGGCATTTATCGGGCATTTTTTTAGGCAGGCATGTCATTTTTTGTATTTAGTGTCTGGGGGGTCTAAAAAGTGTACCTGTCAATTTTCAGCTCTGTAGCATGTCCAGAACCCCTAAAAAACAGCATTTTTCTTATATTTTCAGGAATAGGGCTTCTCTGCGGCTGGCTTTTTCTCTTGCAGGCATTTAGCGGGCATTTTTTTAGGCAGGCATGTCATTTTCTTATTTAGTGTCTGGGGGGTCTAAAAAGTGTACCTGTCAAGTTTCAGCTCTGTAGCATGTCCAGAACCCCTAAAAAACAGCATTTTTCTTATATTTTCAGTAATACGGCTTCTCTGCGGCTGTCTTTTTCTCTTGCAGGCATTTATCGGGCATTTTTTTAGGCAGGCATGTCATTTTTTGTATTTAGTGTCTGGGGGGTCTAAAAAGTGTACCTGTCAATTTTCAGCTCTGTAGCATGTCCAGAACCCCTAAAAAACAGCATTTTTCTTATATTTTCAGGAATATGGCTTCTCTGCGGCTGGCTTTTTCTCTTGCAGGCATTTATCGGGCATTTTTTTAGGCAGGCATGTCATTTTTTGTATTTAGTGTCTGGGGGGTCTAAAAAGTGTACCTGTCAATTTTCAGCTCTGTAGCATGTCCAGAACCCCTAAAAAACAGCATTTTTCTTATATTTTCAGGAATATGGCTTCTCTGCGGCTGGCTTTTTCTCTTGCAGGCATTTATCGGGCATTTTTTTAGGCAGGCATGTCATTTTTTGTATTTAGTGTCTGGGGGGTCTAAAAAGTGTACCTGTCAATTTTCAGCTCTGTAGCATGTCCAGAACCCCTAAAAAACAGCATTTTTCTTATATTTTCAGGAATATGGCTTCTCTGCGGCTGGCTTTTTCTCTTGCAGGCATTTAGCGGGCATTTTTTTAGGCAGGCATGTCATTTTTTGTATTTAGTGTCTGGGGGGTCTAAAAAGTGTACCTGTCAAGTTTCAGCTCTGTAGCATGTCCAGAACCCCTAAAAAACAGCATTTTTCTTATATTTTCAGGAATACGGCTTCTCTGCGGCTGTCTTTTTCTCTTGCAGGCATTTATCGGGCATTTTTTTAGGCAGGCATGTCATTTTTTGTATTTAGTGTCTGGGGGGTCTAAAAAGTGTACCTGTCAAGTTTCAGCTCTGTAGCATGTCCAGAACCCCTAAAAAAAAGCATTTTTCTTATATTTTCAGGAATACGGCTTCTCTGCGGCTGGCTTTTTCTCTTGCAGGCATATATATCAGTGGTGGGTGGGCAGTGGCACAGTACACTCTCTGTGGACCTGGCAGCAGTCACTGGCACCCAGGCAACTGCAATTTAAAAAATATATATATATTTTTTTTACTTTGCAAGCTGCTGTGCCACTTTATATATCAGTGGTGGGTGGGCAGTGGCACAGTACACTCTCTGTGGACCTGACAGCAGTCACTGGCACCCAGGCAACTGCAATTTAAAAAATATATATATATTTTTTTACTTTGCAAGCTGCTGTGCCACTTTATATATCAGTGGTGGGTGGGCAGTGGCACAGTACACTCTCTGTGGACCTGACAGCAGTCACTGGCACCCAGGCAACTGCAATTTAAAAAAAATATATTTTATTTTACTTTGCAAGCTGCTGTGCCACCTTATATATCAGTGGTGGGTGGGCAGTGGCACAGTACACTCTCTGTGGACCTGACAGCAGTCACTGGCACCCAGGCAACTGCAATTTAAAAAATATATATATTTTTTTTTACTTTGCAAGCTGCTGTGCCACCTTATATATCAGTGGTGGGTGGGCAGTGGCACAGTACACTCTCTGTGGACCTGACAGCAGTCACTGGCACCCAGGCAACTGCAATTTTAAAAAAATATATTTTATTTTACTTTGCAAGCTGCTGTGCCACCTTATATATCAGTGGTGGGTGGGCAGTGGCACAGTACACTCTCTGTGGACCTGACAGCAGTCACTGGCACCCAGGCAACTGCAATTTAAAAAAATATATATATTTTTTTTACTTTGCAAGCTGCTGTGCCACCTTATATATCAGTGGTGGGTGGGCAGTGGCACAGTACACTCTCTGTGGACCTGACAGCAGTCACTGGCACCCAGGCAACTGCAATTTAAAAAATATATATATTTTTTTTTACTTTGCAAGCTGCTGTGCCACCTTATATATCAGTGGTGGGTGGGCAGTGGCACAGTACACTCTCTGTGGACCTGACAGCAGTCACTGGCACCCAGGCAACTGCAATTTAAAAAAATATATATATTTTTTTTACTTTGCAAGCTGCTGTGCCACCTTATATATCAGTGGTGGGTGGGCACACAGTGGCACTGCAGTGGGCACAGTACACTCTGTGGACCTGACAGTCACTGGCAGCCCAGGCAACTGCAATAATAAAAAATATTTTTTTTTTTCAATTTATTGCAACAAGATGCTGTGCCAACGTATATATATCAGTGGTGGGCAGTGCACTGCAGTGGGTACAGTGCACTCTGTGGACCTGACACAGCACTCACTGCAATTATGACAGAGGAAAAAAAAATATTTTTTAAAATGCCAGGTACTGTGCCTGTGCCACCCGAAATGAGTGTGGTGTGCACACAGTACAGTCTGTGGTAGGTCTGTGGCCTCTCACACACAGCGGGCAGGCAACTGCAGTGTACAATAGATATATATATATATATATATATATATATATATATATATATATATATATAAAGAAAAAAATCTATTACCTTACCAGCCCTTAAAAGGGCTTTTGGGGACACTATATATATATATATATATATATATAAATAAAAAAATCCTCAATTACCAGCCCTTAAAAGGGCTTTTGGGGACACTAGATAGATATAGATATATATATATATATATATATGAAGAAACAACTCAATTACCAGCCCTTAAAAGGGCTTTTGGGGACGCTAGGTATATATATATATATATATATATATATATATATATATATATATATATATATATAAAAAACCCACAAATACCAGCCCTTAGAAGGGCTTTTTGGGGTGCTGATATTACAGCAGTAGTGGACCAAGAACACTGCAAGACCAGGAACACTGACTAACTGTCCCTAGCTTAACAGCAGCAGCAGCAGCAGCAGCTCTCCCTACTCTCACTACACACACTGCTTCAGAATGATCTAAGATGGATGCTGCCCTTGCTTATTTATAGGAGGTGGGAGGGTGTGGGAGGGAGGTACGCTGATTGGCTGGAAATGTGTCTGCTGACTGTAAAGTTCAGGGTCAAAGTTTGCCTCAATGATGTCTTATGGGGGGCGGACCGAACATCGCATATGTTCGCCGGCAGCGGCGAACGCGAACATGCTAAGTTCGCCGGGAACTGTTCGCCGGCGAACAGTTCTATACATCTCTAATCACCAGTCACATTCAAAGTTCCAAGGCAGGTTTCAATCTGATTAGCAGTTGTAAAATATATCCTTAGTACTGATGCTTTGGTGCATCGGGCTTAAACCAGATATAACATGCTAAAACTGTAAAGAAAACTCATTCTTAAAATCACAATAAAAGATGGGGTTTTTCCCAAACTCCTTATTTGCTGCACAAGTGATTGACTCACTAGCTCTGACAGAGGTCTGCATTAAACTACTGAGGTGGAATTAATGGAATTCAAGCAATGTCATATTTCTCTCACATTCTACTTTAGATGTGAGAGTATTATGGCTGATATAATGGAGCTACTCACTTCATCTTCCTCTTTGGTCCATGGGCCTTTCTTCAAACTGGGATCCAGGCACTTTGTCCATCGATACAGGAGCTGCAAACCGTCTCGACCCTCCATGAAATAAGAGACTTAAAAAACATTTTTAAAAAAATACACAATCAAATAAAAAAAAACAACAAAAAAAAAAAACAAAACACTGATTTCCTAAAAGTTAAAAATTGCTAGACTACACGCTATGCATTGACTTTCCACCTCCAACTGTATCAGATATACTCAACCAGGTGTTGATTTTGTACATGTAATCTGGACTAGGGATGATCGAACAGTTCGGGTCGACCATCGGTTCGACCCGAACATTGACTGTTCGAAATTCGGCCGAATTCCGAACTTTTTGCAGAAAAAGTTCGGAATTCGGCAACCAGAACCGACCAAAATGCAATGGGACAGGAACTGGGCTTTAAAAGCCCGTGATTGGACCAGAACCATCAGTAAAAGCTGATTGAGGGGGCAGGAGAATGCTAGGAATGGGATTGGAGTGACTAGGGGGTCCAGAGGCCAATCATTAGTGAATACGCCCCCCAGTATATAAGATAGCCCCGCCAAATCTCTAGCATTGTAATACAGGGGCTGTGGAAGAGAGTGGAAGCAGTTCTGTTACTTCTGCTTCAAAGTGTCATTTAGCAATTATTAGTGTCAGGAAAGGGATATCTAGTGTAGTTAGGGTACTATTTTCCACTATAGTTAGATTCAAAAATATAGTTTCTGTAGGGAAAGTGTTAAGTGTCAGGGTGACCGTAGTGTAGTGTAGGGTTAACTGACTGACTGCTATGGCAGGGTGACCAAACCCTTCCATGTCAGGGTGACCGCCATAGAAAAAAGATTGTTTCTATTAGAATTGCTATAGAACATGCATATGGCTTCTCCCCTGTGACACCCGGCTTTTTGTTGCAGACGTTTTATTGGGCTTTTTTGTGGACTTCTTTGGAGGCAGGCATGACATCAGAACTTCTGTGTAGGGGTATATACACACACACACACACGTATGTATATATACACATATATAGGTGTGAAAGTAGCAGAACCCAATGCTTGCGCTAATGAAATAATTAACATGCATATGGCTTCGCTCCTATCACACCTATATGTGTATAAATACATACAAGTGTGTGTGTATATATACCCCTATACAGAAGTTCAGATGTTATGCCTGCCTCCAAAGATGCCAAAAAAATGCTCAACAAAAAAAAAAAACGCCAGCAAAAAAACACCTGGGCGTTTTAGTAGCAGGCGTTTTTTTGGGCATTTTTTGGGCGTCTTTGGAGGCAGGCATGACATCTGAACTTCTGTATAGGGGTATATACACACACACACTTATATGTATTTATACACATACACACATATAGGTGTGATAGGAGCGAAGCCATATACATGTTAATTATTTCATTAGCGCAAGCACTGGGTTCTGCTACTTTCACACCTATATATGTGTATGTGTATATATACATACGTGTGTGTGTGTGTATATATACCCCTACACAGAAGTTCTGATGTCATGCCTGCCTCCAAACACGTCCACAAAAAAGCCCAATAAAACGCCTGCAACAAAAAGCCGGGTGTCACAGGGGAGAAGCCACTATCCTGTTCTAAAGCAATTCTAATACAAACAAACTTTTTTTTCTGGTTCTGGACATGCTACAGAGCTGAAACTTCACAGGTACACTTTTTAGACCCCCCCAGACACCAAAGAAATCTCATTTAATTTTTTTTTTTTTTTCAATAATTTTTTCAATAATTGGCTCTCTATCAAAAATGACAATTTCTAAGAACTTTTTTTTTTGTGTGATTAATAGTCCCTGGGGCATGACCCAGAACCCTAGGCACTTTTTGGGGCATTTATTGGGTTTTAGGGCTTCAAAATGGTGTTTTTTGATTACCGAAGTTCGGGTCCCATTGATTTCAATGGGGTTCTGAAATCCGGGCCGAACTTTCGGGAAGTTCGGGTGTTCTGGTCGAACCAAACTTTTGAAAAGTTCGATCATCCCTAATCTGGACCTGCCCGATAATCACCTGATACTGGAGGAACGTCGTGGATTTACTCTCCTCTGTACTTTTCACCCTTGTCCAATTGACCCCCAAAATTGGTTTACTGGGATTGTTTCATCCCAGGGGGACACATGCTGGAGTTCTTCCAATAAAGAAGGGTTCTTTAATTGGCACTTCTCTCTCTCTCTTCTCTCCCTTCACAGGTAAACCATCTATATTACTGCCGTTTCCCATCCACCTTAAACTAAAAACTGACTGCTCTCAAATGTCTTTATGGCAAACCTGCATCAACAGTATATTACTGCTGTTTCCCATCCATCTGTAACTCTGTTCACATTATTGTGTTCTTTATTTGGTTCTTAAATCACTTACCTAAATTATGACAGATCTCAATATCTACAACCCTGCCTTCTTGCAGTTTGATTGTGGTGTGAAATGTTTGGTGTATCAACTGTTGCCTGATAACTCCTGGATTGAAGATTAGGCAAATTCCATACTCACCCACCACAGTATAAAACAAGACCACCTTTATGGGGGACACATGCCAGGGGGGCGCGTGCTGGCGTTCCTCCAATAACGTGGGGTACTTTAAATAAGTGGCACTTCTGCTCTTGCACTTCAGTGAATGGACAAAGCAAACATCTACAGCAAGCTATTTTACAAAACACCAGACTGCATGTGATCTAGTTTCCCCATCCAGCTCTTCTTCCTCTCTGTAACATGCGCTATTTACCTCTTCTGTTCACATTTGTATCCTCTCTCCTTGAACTCTTTTCTTCACCCCTTTTCCCCACCTCACAATCTGTAAATATCACCCTCACTTCTGTACTCACCTTATTACTGCACTCATCACCTCCTCCTAATTCTAATCCCACATGCTAAAAAAAAACCCCAGAAAGCTGAGGCATATCCCCTCATACAAATCGCACTCTCATATCACTTCCCTCACCCTTCTGCTTCTCCTAAACTCTGGAGACATATCCCCAAACCCTGGGACTCCATCATTTAACTGTACCTAACGCACCCAGTACCCTCTGACAGCAGCTGCAAAATCCACACAATTTAGCTTCTTCTTCCCTTCTCCTGTGCCCTCTGGAATGCCTGCTCTGTTTGCAACAAACACCTCTGTTCATGACCACTTTGTCACAAACTTCTTTATTCTACTTGCTGTCACCGAAACGTGGCTTCATAAATCCAACACTGCTTTTCCTGCTTTCCTCTCCCATGGTAGCCTTTTTTGGACTCACTCGCCTAGGGCTAGTAGACGCAAGGGAGGTGGAGTGGGAATCTTCCTATCCGCACATAGCACCTTCCAGGTTCTTCACTCTCCTCTCTCTCTGTCCCTCTCATCATTTGAAACTCACTTTATACGTCTATTTTCTCCCATTTTCTTAAGAGATTGCGGTGGTCTACTGGCCCCCTGGACCGATATCAACTTTCCTTGAGGACTTCTCTGCCTGGCTACCCTACTTTCTCTCTTCAGAAATCTCCACAATCATTCTCAGGGACTTTAACCTCCCTGGCGGTATGATTCTTTTGGATTTTAGGTGCTGAAAGCGGTACCATTATTTTGCATGTAATTCTTAAGAATGAGCAGCCCAAACCAACTATTTACATATGATTTTTTTTTTCTCCCTCTGCCCGGAAGTACTTTCAGGAAGTGACATCGTGTGATGATCCTCTGCCCGGAACTACTTTGACGCGTTTCGCCCGCCTACCGTCTTTGATAACGCCCATAGTAGTCGGGCGAAACGCGTCAACGTACTTCCGGGCAGAGGATCATCACACGACGTCACTTCCTGAAACCACCGTGGAACGCACGCCGGCAGCGTACCCAGAAGTGGATCGATTCGCTGTGATTTTCACTGCACATTAATGCTGATATATGCTGCACTTTTGTGAGTAATTTTAATATATTTTATCATAATAAACACCCCACGGGCTTCACTATGTTTGGCTCCTTCCCTATTTTGAACATCTGACCAAGGGGAGAGCATAGAGGAAGCTGGAGGTATTTGGAGGCTGTACTTGATTCATCCATCCTGTGAATATTACTGCATTTTGAGGCTTGATTACATTCTAGGTCTGGTGAGTGCATCACCAAAAGGGTTTCTTTTCTGAGAGCACCTTGGCACTTATGTGGAACACTTCAAGCACCTTTTTCAGCACTTTAGTTCTACTTTAAGTGGACCACTTATTTTGGACTGCACCTTATCCAGTACTTTTGCACTATTTGCATTTTTGCACCATGAATATTTTATGAATGCACTTTAACTCATCTATGCACTATGCACTTTTATTATTAACTATACATTTAGCATCATTGTATGAATTGATTATTTAACACTGGTTCACTTTATTTTTTTTATCATTATCGCATATGCCTGTTAGCGCTACTTTAGATTGTTTTTTAGTATCTCGGACCTGCCTAGTGTGTTCCTTGTTCTTCATGATGCTCTCTGCGCTTTAAACGGACCTCTGAGACTATCACAGTGCAGGTGCATTTATACGGAGACTTGATTACACACAGGTGGATTCTATTTATCATCATTAGTCATTTAGATCAACATTGGATCATTCAGAGATCCTCACTGAACTTCTGGAGAGAGTTTGCTGCACTGAAAGTAAAGGGGCTGAATAATTTTGCACGCCCCATTTTTCAGTTCTTTATTTGTTAAAGTTTGAAACATCCAACAAATTTCGTTTCACTTCATGATTGTGTCCCACTTGTTGTTGATTCTTAACAAAAAATGCATTTTTTTTTTTATCTTCATATTTGAAGCCTGAAATGTGGCAACAGGTCGCAAAGTTCAAGGGGGCCGAATACTTTCGCAAGGCACTGTGTGTATATATATATATATATATATATATATATATATACACACACACACACACACACACACATATATACACACATAAAAAGTACAGCAAAACTACAGGAAAGGGCACTAGGGGGCAAACTAATGTGAATTTATTTTATTTTGAACTGTATCAGTGTGTTTGGTGTGTTTTACATTTGAATTTGCCGCTGATTCCACCCCCCCTGCGAACGTCACGTCACAGGAGACGGAAGCCGGGGCACACAGAGCATCAGGAGGAAGATCCGCCGCCACACACCGCCGGGATACATCGCTGAATCCCGGTGATGAGGTAAGTAACCCCTCTACCAGGATCCAGCGATCTTCCTAGCGGTACCCCGAGTGTGGTTCGGGGTTACCGCTTTTGGCACTGAAATTTAACCCCCGAGCCACACTCGGGAATACCGCTAGGAAGGTTAACATATCTGTTAATACCAACACGTCTTAGTCTATCCTCGAACAATCCTTTTCCTCTCTCTGATCAGCACCTTATTAGTTTAACTATCTCCCTGTCTTCCACCACCTCTCCTGCCAACCAACAATTATCCGTAGAAACCTTCGTCACTTTAACCCTTCTCCTCTGTATTCTGCTACGGACCACCTTTAACAAAATCTCACCCGTGTCCTGCCCCAATCTAGCCACTTCTGTCTACAATAGATACTTGACCTCTGCCCTGGACAAGCTCACCCCCTCACTACACACAGAATCAGGCCCCGGCTGTCCTGCCCCTACAACCCTGGCAAAGAGATGCCACCAAAAGTCTCAAAAATTGTAGCCGCGCTCTTGAGCATCTGTGGCATAAGACTAAGTCTCACAAAGACTTCAACCAATTCAAATTTTCCCTCCAAAATACAATTCTTGCCAAGCAGACCTATTTTATCACTCTCATTAACCCCATCTCATCCAGTCACCATCAACTCCTCTCTACCTTTAACTCTCTACTTCGTCCTCCCCTGCTTCCACCAATTAACTCAATTACTGCCCAGGAGATCGCCAGTCACTTCAACAAAAAGATTGATTTCTTTTGTGATGAAATCTCCCCCATGTCCGAAGGTACAATCAACATTTCCCTTATTCAACCCTGCTAATATGAATAAGGTTGCTAAACTTGTTTCTAACCCCCACCTAACCATCTGCCCCCTGTTCCCTCTCAAATACTTCGGTCACCCTCTATCCTATACTCTCCAACCCACATCTTCAATCTCTCCCTCTCTTCTGGCATCTTCCCCAACTCTTTAAAACATGCACTAGTCACCCCCATACCTAAAAAACCCTCCTTGGACCCCACCAATCTTAACAACCTACACCCCATTCTCCTTGCTTTCCTTTTCCTCCAAACTCCTTGAACGCCTGGTCTTCAACCGAGTGACCACCTCATTGAGAATAACCTTCTTAATCCCATTTAGTCTGAATTTCGCCCTCAACACTCCACAGAAACTGCTCTCCTAAAACTCACAAACTATTTACTGACAGCAAAAACCAATGGACACTACCATTCTGTACTCCTACTTTTGATACGGTTGACCACACCCTCCTCCTCAAAAACGTTACTCCTTTGATCTCCATGACTGTGCTCTTCTCCTACCTATCCCACCGCACCTTTAGTGTCACTTACAATTCTACTTCCTCCTCTCCTCTTCCTTTCTTCAACGGGGTCCCCCAAGGTTCTGTTCTCGGACCTCTCCTATTCCCAGACTACACCTCCTCCCTGAGTCAGCTGATAGCCTCCCACGGCTTTCAATATCATGTCTACGCTGACGTCACCCAAAGCTTTCTCGCTACCCCTCAGCTCACAACATCAGTCTCCTCACGCATGCATCACTAATTTACTAACGAACATAGTCTGAATGTCACACCTCTTCCTCAAGCTCAATCTGCCCCCCCCCCCCACGTCAAGATCAATGGCACAACCACCAGGGTGCTAGGTGTTATCCTGGACTCTGAACTCTCCTTTCGACCCCAAATCTAATCACTTTCCAAATCTTGACGCCTCAACCTATGAAACATCTCCAAAAATATGCCGCTTCCTAACCAATGACACCGCAAAGCTCCTAAACCACTCCCTGGTCATTTCTTGCCGTGACTACTGCAACTCCCTCCTAAAATAGGCGATCACCTATTCAGTCCATCATGAATGCTGCTGCCAGACTCATCCACTTTACAAAGCGCTCAGTGCCTGCTACCCCTCTCTGCCAATCTCCCCATTGGCTGCCACTTACTCAATGATGTAAATTAAAAATACTAACAACAACTTACAAAGCCATCCACATCACTAATCTAGTCTCCAACCAAATCATTGCTCTCTAGTTCCCTTGTCACCTCCTTCTATACTCATCTCCAGGACTTCTCCCGAGCCTCTCCCATCCTTTGGAATTCCCCCAGCTCAGTCTGTCAGACTATCTCCAACACTATCCACTTTTAGGCGTTCCCTGAAAACTTTTCTCTTCAGAGAAGCTTATCCTGCCTCCACCCAACAACTATACTTTTATTTTTTCCATCAGCTCATCCTCCACAGTTATTACCTTTTGCATCACTTGACCCTACCTTTTAGATTGTAAGGTCTAACGAGAAGGGCCCTCTGGTTTCTCCTGTATTGAATTGTATTGTAACTGTACTGTCTGTCCTCATGTTGTAAAGCATTGTGCAAACTGTTGGTACTATACAAATCCTGTATTATTATAATAATAATTATTAGACCAAGAACTCTGGCCTAGATACACTAGAATGCCCATACGTAAAACACTATTTTTAGCCCATAAATGGATGCAACCTTCCCCACCTCTGGTGTATCAATGGATACCCACAGTAAATCCTATTATACTATGAAAACGTTATTTACGAACATAGGGGTTGCCCCCGAAAGCACAACAAAATCTGAGATATTTGG
Source organism: Pelophylax lessonae (assembly GCF_965119305.1). Lineage (NCBI taxonomy): Eukaryota > Metazoa > Chordata > Amphibia > Anura > Ranidae > Pelophylax > Pelophylax lessonae. The sequence continues at coordinate 189,290,094 of NC_138774.1, forward strand.
AGTCATTCTACTCTCACATTGATGACTTGAAGCACAATCACAGTGCTGTAGAATGTTCGGAAACACAGAAATCATTTTCTATACTTGTGCTGCAAAGTAACAGCAGAAAGCTTTATGGGACACTGTTCTGTGACTGGATCCTGCAGCTAATTATTCAAAATAGCTGCTAACAAAATGAATGTAGTACCTAGAGAACTGCTGCATGGCCAGGGTTCCCTTTTCCTGGGGACCAATTGCTTTCAGCAGGAGGTAAAGCAAATATGGCTGTCCTTAGTTGACACTTGGCATTTAACACTCACTTTTCTGGACACTTGGCATTAACACTCACTTTTTTTATAAGGAATGTGTTCCCCAACCCTCATTCGCTGGATAAAACGTTTCAACATCTCATCTTCCTCCTTGGTGAACTCACTCCTTTTGAAGGCTTTGTTATTGCACTGGAATGTCTGAAGACACTGAAACGCTGTACGTTGAGTCTGTAGGAAGGAAGACAGGGACAGATTTACTGCTCCTATTTTTTTCAGGGACTACAAGGCTGAGATTATCTTATGTCTGCAGAGTTCTCATCAGTACAGTCTCTGGAAGACATAAGAAGGCACTAAAGTGATTCAACATTCCACATCTGCCCAGAAATAAAAAATCTCTCAATTTTAGGTCACTGAATCTTTAAGCCAAAATGTCAGCAATGTTAACTGGACACATGCCTAAAAAGGTATTCATAGCACACAGGACATATGTAGCACATTTAGTCCTTCTGTGGTGCTGCCGCGACCCCCTTCCAACACCCTAGCAATTTTTGGCTCTAATTAAGTTGCTGTGTAAATACAGGACCTCTAGCAGCTGCTGCTATCAAAATAACTTTTTAACTAAGAGTTTAGCAACAATGTTCAGAGACAACAGAGTTACTAAGTACCATTGCTATTTTGCTATCTATTCTGTTTCATGCATCTGCAGATCAAAAGGGATGATCTGCAGATGTCAGTTATAGAAACCGGTCAAGGAAAAAAAAAAAAAAAAAGTATTTTGGGTTTCTAAATAAATTTTGCCACTGTTTAATCCCCTGTCAACCCTAATTAACTCCTTCTCCCTTCAACTATTATTCAAAAATGCACAAAATTTAGAACCCAACCCTCAAAAAACACGATTTAATTTGTAAATAACTGTGCAATGCTTTGTACCAGAATCATAATTTTAAAGTGGTTTTAAAGGCAATTGTGATTTCTTTTTTTTTTTCTTTAAATAACAAACATGTCATACTCACCCGCCCTGTGTAGGGGTTTTGCACAAAGCAGCCCCGATCTTCCTCTTCTTGGGTCCTCAGTTGGTACTCCAGGCCCCTCCCTGGTGCCAAGTGCCCCCAGAGGAAGCGGCTTACTGTGTGGGGTACCCAAGGAGGCTCCCTCCCAAGCCACTGCTTTGTGTCCCCTCACTCTCCTTATTGTCTCACTGGCTGTGATTGACAGAAGTGGGAGCCACTGTCTCAGCCACTGAGGAGGGTGAGTCCCCGAAGAGCCAAGGCTCTTGTGCAGATCTCATGATCGCGATGGGGCTCAGGTAAGTAATAGGGGGGCTGGAGGGCTGCTGTACAGAGAAGGTTTTTTACCTTCATACATAGAATGCATGAAAAAAAACCTTGAGCTTTAGAACCACTTTAAAAAGGACAAATCACAGAATAAAAATGTATACTTATCCACAGCAGCACTATTTTTTTTTAAACAGTGGTTGAATAACGAAAAAGTTGTTTTGTTACATTAGGTCTAAGGATTGAGAAAATCATTTTTTTTGCCAGACAAAACAACAAAAAGAAAGCCTTTTTGCCCTAAAAAGCTGTATCTCTCTCTCCCTCTAATATATATATATATATATATATATATATATATATATATATATATATATATATATATATATATATATATATATATATATATATATATATATATATATATATATATATATATACACACATATACACACACACATACACACATAATTTCAAGGTGGGACACCTCTGCTGTGTAGATCTCTTTTGCACAAAGATTACATCTATTGTGGCACTCCCTTCTTACCATCAAATAATAGAAGATGCAATCCAATTGTTGTTCCAAATATCCTTTACTTCTGATCTTCATGCATAGAAGTAAACATGCATTTACGAGCGACCGCACAGTTTCAGACATGCATTTGCATATACATACACATATATATATATATATATATATATATATATATATATATATATATATACACATATATACACACACATGCATACATACATACACAGTATCTCAGTGCACCCCTCGCATGTTTGTAAATATTTTATGACACTTTTCTACAATGTAAAGTAGTGAGTGTACAGCTTGTATTACAGTGTAAATTTGCTGTTCCCTTAAAATACCTCAACACACAGCCATTAATGTCTAAAGTGCTGGCAACAAAAGTGAGTACACCCCTAAGTGAAATGTCCAAATTGGGCCTAAAATGTCAATATTTTGTGTGGCCACCATTATTTTCCAGCACTGCCTTAACCCTCTTGGGCATGGAGTTCACCAGAGCTTTACAGGTTATGTTTGGGGTCGTTATGTTGGAATACTGCCCTGTGGCCCAGTCCCCGAAGGGAGGGGGATCATGCTCTGCTTCGGTATATCACAGTACATGTTGGTATTCATTGTTCCCTCAATGAACTGTAGCTTCCCAGTGCCAGCAGTACTCATGCAGCCCCAGACCATGACACTTCCACCACTATGCTTGACTGTAAGCAAGACACACTTGTCTTTGTACTCCTCACCTGGTTGCCGTCACACATGCTTGACACCATCTGAACCAGTATAAAAAAAACCTTACATTATAGCAAAGTGTTATTTCTTCAGTGTTGTTACATGAAAAGTTATAATAAAAAAAATCTACAAAAATGTGAGGGGTGTACTCACTTTTGTGAGATACTGTGTGTGTGCATACAAACACACACACATATACATATATATATATATATATATATATATATATATATATATATATATATATATATATATATATATATATATATTTTTTTTTTTATTATTACTTTGTTATCTTAAGCAATGACAACAAAGCTATTTATACAGAACATACAGGTCCATAGCACAATTGTAAAAATTGCTCTGGTTCCTACAGCGTGTACAGGTGTGGGAGATTACATCATTAGACTTTCAAAAGTAAATCCCTGGTTAGGAGCAAACACCACAAGACAGCTACTGCTCCCCTTATTAGCTAGACAGTCCTTTTCTGTGTTTCCCTCTAAACCATTTTTAGTTTGTTCCCAGGGCCTGACATCTCTGACTGAGCCCAGACAACAACTGGTATTATCCCATTGATTGAGAATGCCCTTACTGGGCACTATAGCATTGTCACTGAATAAGAGAATTGTAGTAATAAAGCCCAGATGTCAGACACCAGTACCAAAATGAAACTAGTTTCAGGGGTTGCATGAAAGAGGCTTAGACAACTAATAAGGTTAATAATAGCCATCTAGTAATGTCAGTTTTTTTAGGCAGAACTTTTACTTTTAAAAGGTTTAAAATGGCTGGATAGTGTCACTTCTAATTGCCTACATTTTAAAAAGATTGAGTCTTGTTTGTTTGTTCAGCTAATCTGTGGAAAGAAAACATATTCCAGTAGCAATGTGAGTGGCTTTATATTTTTGTCCTTAACTACTGAACACTGACCCCCAATTCCTGTGCGATAGCTTGCCAGTCGACAAAGTTATGATCCTTTGCTATCTCTTTTAATTTTTCGATCTCTCCTTCTGACCAGACCTCTTGGTTGATGTGCGGGTGCTCAGAATTCTGCCAAATCTTGCACAGTCGCTCCGGGGTGTGCATTCCTTCAAACTGGACCAGAATTATTCAGTGCAAAAACAGAAAATTGTTACACAAAAAGCACTTAAAATGAACCTTGTGCTAAGCTGAATGAACTATTCTCAGACATCATCCTAAACGCTATTTCTTTTGTCTTGACATTTTGTGGCACTGAGAGACCCTAAACCTAGGTAAAGCTCTGTATGCCATTTCTGATAGAGTTGGATCTCTACGATTACCAGCCAGCATCTGAAAATGCAATGTGATCATTTGGATACTTAAAAGTTTCCCTAGCATTCAGTGTAACAGTACAACCTCCTTTTTTTTTAAAGGGACACCTAGGAGAAGATTGCCGGGAACAAAGGAAATGGGGAAACATTTATGTGATCTTTTTAAAAAGGTAAAGCAAAGTTTTAAACAGCTGATTCTTTCCTTCTGCAGGGATCACAAACCTAAGTTCCAGAATTATGGTGAAGTGACCAGCATTCGCTCCAAACCAGTTCCCTGCATGCATATAGCATTTGTTTTTTTAATTTCATCCCTACATTTGTTATGCTGAGAGAACATTGCTCAAGCATCTTAGCACTCTTAGTGCGGCCATAGACGGTGCACAACCACGGGTTGCAGGAAAGAAATTCATTTGATTCCCACATCAACACAGAGTGTTGGCAGAGTAATTTCTCCCACCAAACCACTGTTCTTCCAGGAGGGGAAGCCACCCCCTCTTGTCAGAAGACAGTAATTATTGCTAGCGGCTATAACAGCCACTTACAATAATCGCATGTAAAATCCGACAGGCTAGTTGTACCCAAGTTGGTCAATCAATCAACTTACATACATTCAGCCTGCCCATGCATGGTTTGAATATAGGCCGGTTCAGCAAGAGATTAAAATTATCTATTGCTGGCTTAAGCCATTCAAATAATCCTCCTTCCCAAGGCAGATTACACAATAACATTCCTGCCACAGTCAGATACACTATAATTATTAGGCAAGCCATAGATTATGGTAATTTTATTCCTGCAACCACGGGTTGCTCAACTCCCCCCATCAACACGGTCAGAGTTGATGGGAGAATCTCTATGGTTGAGCTATTCTGTTCTTCTGGCGGGGGATCGCAGGGAGCTGTTGATGCTGGGAGAGCACAATCATTACTGTTAGCAGTTATAGCCGGTAGCAATAATGACATTCTAAAAATCTAACATGCAGGTTGTACCATTTCTAAACAGCATTTAGAAATACTTGATTTATTCTCCCTAGAGAAGAGACGCCTGAGAGGGGACATGATAGCAATATACAAATGCCTCAACGGTGCTCAGAACATCGAAAAAAAAACATTCAGTCGCAAGGAATGCATGAGGGCACGATGCCATACAATGCGATTGGAGGAGAATCGTTTTAACCTCAGGCTACGCAGGGGGTTCTTTACAGTAAGGGCTACAAGACTGGGGAATTCTCTACCAGAAAACGGTAGTAACTGCGGGGAGTATGGCTACTTTTAAAAGACTCTTGGACACACATCTCAATGATAAAAACATTCAGGGGTATGGGAAATGATTCACACTTACACAGGTTGAACTGGATGGACTATTGTCTTTATTCAACCTCAACTACTATGTAACATGGATCAACCTGGGTACAATCAGCCTGTCCATTCAAAGGATGGAATCTCGGCCGGTCACTGTTAAACCGAGATTCGATTCGATTCAAGATTCAATCCATCTATAGACAGCTTAACTCTAATTTTTATAGCTATATAAAAAGAGTACCAAACTATTTACTCAGGAGGCGTGTACATCTGAACATTGGGATTACAGTGGAACACAAGCACCAGATCGAAAGCTTATGTTTTTAAATTGTTGCAGGGAACCAGAAAGGTGTTAGAAGCCCATACTAATTTGGAGAAACATGCATACTCCTTGCAGATAGAACTCAAATTAAAAGAGACCCAGAATGCCATTGATGCCAGACTTCAATGCTGAACAATGAAACACAATTCTATCCTTAATCATTCAAAGAGAGACTTTTCTGGGCTCCTTCTCAGCATTCTGATTTATGCCAGCTGCAAATGGGGTCCATAGTCTGTTATATGCAGGCTTTTGCTATTTTTATGGCTCACTTGCACCTTTTTAGTCTCATCTTAGGTTTCTTGCACTTACTAAAAAAAAAAAAATGGATTTTTGACTTACCGTAAAAACCTTTTCTCTGTCGCTCATTGATAGACGCAGTCTTCCTAATTGATATCAGCAGGGTTATACTGCCCCCTACAGGAGTAGGACACTAGGCAGAAAAAAAGTTCTGGCTACGCCTATGGGCAGTCCCAGGGGGTATACCCTCTCACTTCCTGCTATAGGATGTCACAGGATGTCAGTTTTGTATCAAAGCAGTGTCAGAGAAATCATACCAACCCAACTCAAAACTAGAGGGGCGGGTACTGCGTCAGTCAATGAGCGACAGAGAAAAGGATTTTACGGTAAGTCAAAAATCCAGTTTTCTCTTTCGCTCATTGACAGACGCAGTTTTCTTAATTGATATCAGTAGGGACGTCCCAAAGCAGTGCCATAAATTAGGGGTGGGACAGCAGAAACAAGTCCACAAAGCTAAACATAGTCAACCAGGTATGTAGGATTCATCGAATGTCTGCAGATCATTGCACCCGGGTCTAGGGAGGGGCTTCACCCACATACACACCTCCAGGAACTCCCATACAGTGAAACTCATGCACTGAAATATGAGCTGGGTGTACCAAGATGGCCGCTGCCGTACAGAGTACATGTAGGCTACAAGAAAATGGCGGCCCACTGTGCTAAAGGGGACCCCCCCGCCCACAAACGGATCGATCGGTAGATGGGCCTGGAAAAAACAGGTAGCAACCCCCTTGCACGATTGTTCGGCCTCATCTGCGGCCTGTAACCCAGATTCAGCCCCCTGGAGTCACATCCCAACATCCCCAGTAGTGAGGAGGGGAGGGGAGGGAAGAGGCAGATAGGCGGGGGTGCGTAATAGGACAGAGGGGAACCCGGATTGTAAGGGTCCGACCATCCCAGGGAGGGGCCCGCGTCCACCCCAAAACCAGTCAGGGGGAACATGTTACTCACCATACCGGAACAAGCGGGCGCCAACTCCTGATAGAACCCTTCTCCACCGAGGTGGGGGGGCTGTCGGCCAAATAGGACACTGCGACTCAGGCTGAGACCGGCCGTATGCGACCTGGCGAGACGTTTAACTTGCGGGACCAGTCCCCGTCCAGTGGGACTAGATCGCAGCCGATCCAGCGTGGAGCTAGGGCCTGCACGCGCTCGTTGGCCGGCTGAGGTGACCACTGGATCTCAACATCCAGCCCGTTGCTCAGATCCAGCATAATTGCTTGTAGATCTCACAGGAACAATCCGGAAAAAAAAACTAGCTAACAAAAAATTATCTAAAAATCTTGCCAGGACCAGAGATCCAAGCAAGGAACTAAGGTCCTTACTCCTGACTAAGCAGATTAAAACTGACATCCTATAGCAGGAAGTGAGAGGGTATACCCCCTGGGACTGCTCATAGGCGTAGCCAGAACTTTTTTTCTGCCTAGTGTCCTACTCCTGTAGGGGGCAGTATAACCCTACTGATATCAACTGCGTCTGTCAATGAGCGAAAAATTAGATATATGTTCATAAATATAAACCAGGGGTGTCAAACTCAAACTTCATTGTGGGACCCATTGGCATTATGGCTGTCCTCAAAGGGCCAGTTGTAATCTGCAAACTATATAAATGTATCCCTGGGTTTTTTTCAGAGACTAGGCGCAGGAACTCAAATAGTCCCCTCCCTCACGTAAAAATACACCGAACAGTGGATGTGGCCAAAATGTACTAGCAGTAGGAGGATCTTACAGGGCAATACATGCCAGAGTAGCAGAGGTGCGCTATGAACAGAGTGCGGGGTTCAGGGGTGGGCTACGAATAGAGTGCAGAGCTCAGGGGTGGGCTGCATGCAGAGTGCTGGGGCGTGCACTATGTACACCTGCAGGGTTCAGCTCTTTCACAGGCTGTCCACATTTCACTTTCACCCCTCCCCCTGGGTGCGAGGGTCACATGAAATAACATGGCGGACCAGATTAAGCCCACCGGCTTTGTATTTGACACATGTGGTATAAACTCTGCAGGGGGAAGAAACCTTTTTCTACATGTCTGAAGAATACTATGGCACGTACTGGCGATGGAATAAACAAACCCCTTACAGTGCTCATTTAAAGAATAAGAATAACAACCACTTACATTGATGTTGGCTATTTTGTCCCAGTCATGGGAATCAGTTCGTTGTCCCAGCAACACATCCTCCTTAAGTTGGCTAAAAACAGAAAACATTTTAAAAAACATTAAAAAAGAAAACTGAAGTATTGAAGTGGTTTTATATGATAAGAAAAAAAAAAAAAAAAAAAAAACAGGGCAGCTCTGAACCTCTTCTTTTGGGGTCCCCTGCTGGTGTTCTTGGCTCCTCCTCTGTGCGCCCACATAGAAAGCTGCATCCTATGGCGGTGCACCTTTGTGCTCTCCCCCAAACTGAGCTGTGTGCATCCATAGAGACACAGCGAGGCTCCATCCCACCCCCTACTCCCAGGATATAATTGACAGTAGCATGAGCCAAAGGCTCCCCCTGCTGCTTCCTTGTCCTCGAAGGAGAGAGGATAGTGCTACTGCAGGCGTGCTACGCATTACGTCACAGGCAAGGTGACGTAACCAGTATGAAAAGTATATACCTCTGGATTACAGAACACCATTTATTCTAAACCTGGAGAGTCCCACTCAGCACACTTCAGTATCGGGGCTCTCCATTACCAAAGGCATATGGCGGGCGGAGTCAGACGCAGACCAAAAGTGACGTCAATTCGGAAGTGAAGCCTGGGAATTTTGTATTGAGGCACATTTAAAAGTTTTAAAGTGTAAATGCATTGGATTTAATAAAACGTTTAACCTAACCATAATACTGCACAGTGAGAGGCTGTTTGATATCTCCCATATATGAACGAGGTATTTGGGCAGCATGAATCTGATGTGGTCTTAAAGGCATAATATTCACAAATATTAAATCCAGGAGGAGGTATTCACAGAGTCCCTTTAGCATTACAGAGGAGGAGAAGGTGGCAATTACTACCCCAATCTGGGAGGATAATATACATGCTCTATGACATCCATCTGGGGGAGAGAGTTCTGAGAGCACAGAGCACCAGGGAGGCACATAGTGTGTGACGGTTTCAGGCACTTATTTGAAGACCTAAAATGTGGATTAATTCACATGGGCTTTTTTTGCACTATTATTATACATGTATTAAAAATAGGAGTAAGAAACAATAGGATGTAATTACCACTGCTACTTGCTCACCCAGCGCTTAGAACTATACATGTATATGTGTAAATAAATGCTGATAAGCACCAGTAAAACAGACCTTGATAAAAAAGGTACAGCTGCTGCTATTAATAAAACCAAAACTGTAAACCAAATGGGTTATGTAATGATATCCTGCACTGGATATACTAAAAGCTGCCGCAAGCAACCATTTTGTTCATGACAGGCAGACCAGATATACTCAGTGATATTTTTCCCCCCTCTCCCTATCTCAATTAACTCAAAGAATGCAGGGGGCTGGGCCCTTCAAATGAACCGTTATCACAGCACAGACAGGAAAACCTGGCCAGATGTTGTTCTTCTAGCACAGGCCGGTCATAAAACTGAGCAAATCCATTAAGGCTGACCAGAGCTGTGTCAAATACCACGCAACCAAGCTGTTCATTAGAAAATGTAACAATACATACACAATTCATAAATGCAGACAGGAACATGACACATTTACAATAAGTATATATTTGGATGAGAAATGTCATACTGATCGAATTAAGACCATGCATGACCACCCTATCCCATATAGAATAGAAGATAGCGATAAGATATTCCCTGTGTGATGGAATGTATCCATGTTTAGTATCTTTTGATGGCAAATTACATGCTGAATGATAAACTAGCAGTTTAAAGAATGTAACCATTACATATTTTGAGATATTAAGAGTGGTATTACTCTGTCCACAAAGGAGGTCTTGAAATTTGTCATAAACCCAGGACAGCCCGTGTCCGTCAACGCCCCTTTGATCCTAGAGAAAAGCTTGCTCAAACTTTGCTATCAGGAGTTCCCAGGGTAACATCAAGAGGGAACATCTATCAAGTTTGAGAACCAATCACAACTGGCTCAGCTTCTGAACTCTGATAACACCAAGGACATTGAATGCAAGTATTCTTACTTCTCAATTCTATCTTATTTTTCTAAATTGCTGAATTGTGTCTATTTCTTTGAAACACCTTTTTCTGTAAATATTCTTATTTGCACCAATTTTAACCTTTTTATTATTAAACCTTATTTTGAAAAGTGTTAATCTTGTCCCTAAGCTCTTAATGCAAACTAACAAAGAACCTGTCTCTTGAAGAGTGCTACTGTATAGAATAAATCCGCTGAACATTCCTGTCTGTGGTGACAGTGTGTGTAACAGACGATTATTCTCAAATCATAATTGGGATTCTCAAATCATAATTGGGATTTCTAAAGTTAAGAGCTTCCTCCGGCTCTGAAAATAAATAAAGGAGGTGGTGGCAGTGGAAGGGTTAATTGCTTAATTAGCCGGTGACAATCGCTCTCTGCCTGCTGGCATCTAGATTGTGGACCCGCCAGCTGGAAAATCTTTGTGCAGGGTGCAGCTGAGAGTGGCATTGTTACGCGAGTGATGGCAGGGTGTGATATTGGCTGGTCCTTGGTCACGAGTTAGTGAGAAGGGCAGGGATCTGATACCCGCCACTGTCACAGGTTAAACTTCCTCAGTGTCAGAAAAACGTATCCTCCTGAGGAGCCAACACATTAGCAGCACTAATTAAAATCATAATATCTCCAAAGAGAGTTCTCAATTGATCAGAAACAATAATCTTAAATACACAGTCTATGATGAAGCAAGTCTCTTTTCTTTTCCACCGGTGTACCAGGTATTCAAAAAGCATGCACCTTCACCATACCTCTTGTGCCGCTCCCTAGGTAGTGCTCACTCACCAAGTAGACTTGTATTTTACACCCTTTTGTTATTCTCAATCACTGGTTCCGCAACTCCTTACACCTCAGACAACAGAATGTCACCAATCCCAGCTTAACGGTCAGTGTGTCAAGCGGGTAAACTCCAGTGTTCCAATTCATGCTACTGAGTATGCAAATAGAAAGGGAACTCCTAGAACAGTATTGCTTAAAAAAAAAAAAAAAACACTTTTGTTTATTGAATATTCCCCTTATCCCTTCATACATTGCACTCACATATCAAAAAGTAAAAGAGTGTATATCCATACATCTAGATAGGTAAACTTGCAGACTCTAGTACCGCTGTACCGATCTCACCCTCCGCTGCTGTGTGCCGGCTGTTCGGAGGTTCTCCTCAAGAACTCCAGCTGCAGTAACCAACTCTATCTGGCCAAAAGAACCTCTCAGAGGTTGGAGAACACCACTGGTGGGGGGGAGATAGAGTTGGTTACTACAGCTGGAGACCTTGAAGAGAGGGCGTGAGCCAGCGGTCACCTGGACGCTGTACATTCTTCCCGGGAAACCTCTGAATAGCCAGCACAAAGCAGCGGAGGGTGAGATTGGTACAGCGTTACCAGACTGCGCAAGTTTACCTATCTAGATGTATGGATATACACGCTTTTACTATTTGATGTTATGTGAGTGCAATGTATGAAGGGATAAGGGGAAGATTCAATAAACAAAAGTTTTAAGCAATGCTGCTCTATGAGTTCCCTTTGTATTTGCATGCACAATACCACGAATTGGAACACTGGAGTTTACCCGCTGGACACACTGACCATTAAGCTGGGATTGGTGACATTCTGTTGTAAGGAGCTGCGGAACCCAAAAGGGTGTAAAATACAAGTCTATTTAGTGAGTGAGCACTACCTAGGGAGCGGCACAAGAGGTGTGGTGAAAGTGCATGCTTTTTGAATACCTGGTACACCAGTGGAAAAGAAAATAGACTTGCTTCATCATAGACTGCGTATTTAAGATTATTGTTTCTGATCAATTGAGAACTCTCTTCGGAGATATTAGGATTTTAAATTAGCGCTGCTAATGTGTTGGCTCCTCAGGAGGATACGTTTTTCTGACACTGAGGAAGTATAACACATTTGGTTTACCATTATACATGTATAATTTGATTGAATCACATGAATTATACATTACTGGACTACATATTGAGATCTCAAACCATTGATTTGGACACAAGTATAGAGTTCTTTAGTTATAGAATTTATTCATTTCATTTATCTATTGGTGATATCATTTTTTATTGTTTATTTTGAGCACTGAATCTGAGCAGTGCATCATCTATCATATTGTCACTTTATCTAAACCTAGTGTGGGAACACGCATTGATGCTAGCAGCAGCTCCAATATAGTACACCACAAATCTCTATTATCCACTTGCTGACCAGGCCTTTTCTGTAACTTTTTGTTTACAAGTTTAAAATTAGTATTTCTTGCTAGAAAATTACTTAGAATTCACAAAAATGTTTTCATATTATATACAGTGGGTACAGAAAGTATTCAGACCTCCTTAAATTTTTCACTCTTTGTTATATTGCAGCCATTTGCTAAAATCATTTAAGTTCATTCTTCTGCCTCATGAATGTACACATAGCACCCCATACTGACAGAAAAACACAGAATTGTTGACATTGTTGCAGATTTATTAAAAAAGAAAAACTGAAATATCACATGGTCCTAAGTATTCAGACCCTTTGCTCAGTATTTAGTAGAAGCCTCCTTTTGATCTAATACAGCCAGGAGTCTTTTTGGGAAAGATGCAACAAGTCTTTCACACCTGGATTTGGGGATCCTCTGCCATTCCTCCTTGCAGATCCTCTCCAGTTCTGTCAGGTTGGATGGTAAACGTTGGTGGACAGCCATTTTTAGGTCTCTCCAGAGATGCTCAATTGGGTTTAAGTCAGGGCTCTGGCTGGGCCATTCAAGAACAGTCACAGAGTTGTTGTGAAGCCACTCCTTCGTTATTTTAGCTGTGTGCTTAGGGTCATTGTCTTGTTGGAAGGTAAACCTTCGGCCCAATCTGAGGTCCAGAGCACTCTGGAGAAGGTTTTTGTCCAGGATATCCCTGTATTTGGCCGCATTCATCTTTCCCTCGATTGCAACCAGTCGTCCTGTCCCTGCAGCTGAAAAACACCCCCACAGCATGATGCTGCCACCACCATGCTTCACTGTTGGGACTGTATTGGACAGGTGATGAGCAGTGCCTGTTTTTCTCCACACATACCGCTTAGAATTAAGGCCAAAAAGTTCTATTTTGGTCTCATCAGACCAGAGAATCTTATTTCTCACCATCTTGGAGTCCTTCAGGTGTTTTTTTAGCAAACTCCATGCGGGCTTTCATGTGTCTTAAACTGAGGAGAGGCTTCCGTCGGGCCACTCTGCCATAAAGCCCCGACTGGTGGAGGGCGGCAGTGATGGTTGTCTTTCTACAACTTTCTCCCATCTCCTGACTGCATCTCTGGAGCTCAGCCACAGTGATCTTTGGGTTCTTCTTTACCTCTCTCACCAAGGCTCTTCTCCCCCGATAGCTCAGTTTGGCCGGACGGCCAGCTCTAGGAAGGGTTCTGGTCGTCCCAAACGTCTTCCATTTGAGGATTATGGAGGCCACTGTGCTCTTAGGAACCTTAAGTGCAGCAGAAATCTTTTTGTAACCTTGGCCAGATCTGTGCCTTGCCACAATTCTGTCTCTGAGCTCTTCAGGCAGTTCCTTTGACCTCATGATTCTCATTTGCTCTGACATGCATTGTGATCTGAAAGGTCTTATATAGACAGGTGTGTGGCTTTCCTAATCAAGTCCAATCAGTATAATCAAACACAGCTGGACTCAAATGAAGGTGTAGAACCATCTCAAGGATGATCAGAAGAAATGGAAAGCACCTGAGTTAAATATATGAGTGTCACAGCAAAGGGTCTGAATACTTAGGACCATGTGATATTTCAGTTTTTCTTTTTTAATAAATCTGCAACAATGTTAACAATTCTGTGTTTTTCTGTCAGTATGGGGTGCTATGTGTACATTCATGAGGAAGAAGAATGAACTTAAATAATTTTAGCAAATGGCTGCAATATAACAAAGAGTGAAAAATTTAAGGGGGTCTGAATACTTTCCGTACCCACTGTATATTTTAGCAGAGACCCTAGGGAATAAAATGGCGATCAATGCAATATTTTATGTCACACTGTATTTGCGCAGCAGTCTTTCAAACACAATTTTGGAAAAAATACACTTTCATGAATTAAAAAAAAAAAAAAAAAAAAACCCTAAAGTTTTCCCAATTTTTTGTAAAACGTGAAAGATATTACGCCGAGCAAATGTCATGCTTTAAAATTGCACACACTCATGGAATGGCGACAAACTACAGTACTTAAAAATCTCCATAGGCAGCGCTTTAAAAATGTTTACAGCTTACCCTTTTAGAGGTATAGAGGAGGCCTAGAATTTTTACTCTCACCAATGATCATATTGATATGTGGTTTGAACACTGTTTACACATGAGGGCGTGACTTACGTATGCATTTGCTTCTGCGCACGAGGGATGGTGCACTTAAAAGATGTTTTTTACTTATTTTATTTTTTTTTATTTTTAAATTGTCCCTTTATTATTCTTTTATTATTACTTTTATTCCTATTACAAGGAATGTAAACTTATCCTCAAATCAGGTTATCAGGTTCTCAAAAAGACCCCAGATCTCTCATTTACCCTTAGGCTCCATGTACACGGGACGCTGGAAATGGCCGTTTAGGAGCAGTTGGGCGTTTTTTTTAGAAGCCCCTGAACGCAGCTCCATGTTATCTTATCTGTCCATGTACACATGGTCGTTTACAGTCATTTGCAGGCAGTTGCGTTCAGGGACTTTTTTTAGAACGCAATTATTTGCGTTCGAACGTGTGTTTCCCGGCGTTTCAAACGCAGAAACGCGGCCGAACGTGACTAAACGTGACTGAACGTGATGAACCTACGTTCAGCCACGTTATACGTTTTTTCTTCCATTCAAAATCAATGGTTCCCTGTGGGAGCCTATTGATTTGAATGGAAGTCGCACTGCAAGTTGCATCCGACTTGCGGCGCGACCTGCACTGTGAGAATCTTGAGGGGGAACTCCACACCAAAAAAAATGGGAAAAAAACTGCGTGGGGGTCCCCCCCAGGCCCTTCGGGTCCGGTATGGAATTTGAGGGTAGCCCCACGCCGAAAAAACGGCATGGGGTCCCCCCCAAAATCCATACCAGACCCTTATCCGAGCATGCAGCCCAGCAGGCCAGGAAAGGGGAGGGGACGAGCGAGCGGCCCCACCCCCCCTGGACCACACCAGGCCACATGCCCTCAACATGGGGGGGGTGTTGGTGCTTTGGGGCAAGGGGAGCTCTGCATCCCCCACCTCAAAGCACCTCGCCCCCCATGTTGATGAGGACAAGGGCCTCATTCCCACAACCCTGGCCGGTGGTTGTGGGGGTCTGCGGGCAGGGGGCTCATCGGAATCTGGAAGCCCCCTTTAACAAGGGGGCCCCCCAGATCCTGACCCCCTCCCTATGTGAATGGGTATGGGGTACACTGTACCCCTACTCATTCACCACATAAAAGGCAGTGTATGGAAATAACGACAGGAGACGTTTTGGAAAGTTTATTAAAAATCTTCATCCGGCTCTTCTTGTCTTCTCCTCTCCGGGGGTCTTCTGCTCTTTTGCTGTCCGCCCTTCTGCTGTCTTCTCTTCTTTTCTTCTCCTCTCCGGTCTTCTGCTCTTTTGCTGTCGGCTCTTCTTCTTCTTTTTCCGACGACGTCTCCGGTGATTATGCCGTTCTCCGGTCTCTGCAGCTTATTATATAGCCATTAGGGGCGTGGTCCCATATGAAGTCATCGGGAGGCCCCGCCCCCTCATGTCACAGATGACGTCATCTGTGCCATGAGGGGCGGGGCCTCCCGATGACGTCATCATGGGGCCACGCCCCTAATGGCTATATAATAAGCTGCAGAGACCGGAGACCGGCATAATCACCGGAGACGTCGTCGTCGGAGGACTGGAGGAAGAAGAAGAGCCGACAGCAAAAGAGCAGAAGACCGGAGAGGAGAAGAAAAGAAGAGAGGACAGCAGAAGGGTGGACGAGCCGCTCGCTCGTCCCCTCCCCTTTCCTGGCCTGCTGGGCTGCATGCTCGGATAAGGGTCTGGTATGGATTTTGGGGGGGACCCCACGCCGTTTTTTCGGCGTGGGGCTACCCTCAAATTCCATACCGGACCCGAAGGCAAATGGAAAAAGCTACTGAAAGCAAGCTACTGAACAGCTGCTTTTTCCCGGCGTCAGAAATAGCTTTGCAGGACGTTTTTTTCTAACGTCCCGTGTACATGGAGCCTTAAAAGCAAAAGAAAAATTTAATACTTTGACTTTAAGAAAATAAAAATAAATTAGCTCATTAAGCCAGAGAATCAGATGTTAAGGGTATAGGGCCAAGTAGGGGCTACCTTGCACTCACTCAACTTCTTGCCTAGCCATCGGCCTAATCGGATCGGCTTCCGGGCTTACTGACGGCTCCAGAAAACTCAGAAATGACTGGAAGTGGTGCGGGGGAGGCACCTCTCCCACCACTGTACCGTCTTTAAAAAAAAAAAAAAAAAAAAAAAAAAATATTATATATATATATATATATATATATATATATATATATATATATATATATATATATATATATATATATATATATATATATATATATATATATAATTATAAATAAATAAAACACCTGCCTATCCGTATACCACTAAAATGGGGCTCCAACCAAACACATTTCACTTTTGGTCAGCAATGTAGGGTTCTAATTTTATTTTATTTTTTTTCAAAGTCCGTGGTGTGTGAACACACTCAAAGACTAACACCAGGTGCATAAAAAAGTGCACACACGCAAACGTGAGAAATAAAAAATGCACAGGGTGTGCGAAATGGTCGTCCCCTCTGAAGAGGTTGGACCCTGACCTTGATCCCCCGGGGCGCAAGACTCCTGACAGGGACTGAGGTACTTCCAATGGCTCGCCTGGCCGAAATCAGGCAAATCCCCTTCTCCAGGGGGGCTGCCGAAACAGCCCTACCCAAGTACTAGGTGGGGCTCCCCCGAAGGGAGACGCCATGAGAGAGGGCAGACTTAGCCAGAAGGCCATATCCACCCCCTCCCAAGACTTTCAAGGCTGGGCCCGAGGACCCACACCCTCCAAGTCGTGCATAGGAAGAAAAAAGGTGAAAGTGCAGTGCCTCAACAAAGAAAAACACACACAAACAAAAAGGTGGGGGAAGGGAAGTGGAGAAGTGCTTAGGTGCCAATGTGAGGTACAAAGGCAGGCCTTTCGGCCGGAATAAAAAAATCCTCTGGTCTAAGCCAAAAGGCCTGGCCCAAGAGGCAGGTGCGAAAAAGGTGTGTATGGTGTAGTGACCAAGGTGCCGAAAAACTCAAGGCGAGCTGCCCCTCACCAGTGAGAATTAAGGCACCCCAGGGGCACATACACCGTGGGCTTTTTCGGTCTCGGCCCCCCGGCCAGACCCAGTGTAGCCCATCCCTACCAGGAGGCTTGGAACGTGGACAGCATTAGGGAGAGCTTGCCTTCAATTGGGGACGAGGCCCTCTAATTTTTCTTTTTTAAAGCCCATAGCGTGTGAAACACACTCAAAAAGACTTAACACCCGGTGCATAAAAAGTGCACACACGCAAATGTGAAACACACAAAAACTGCACAGGGTGTGCGAATGGTCTGAACTCCGAAGAGGTTGGACCTATACCTCGATCCCCCGGGGCGCAAGACTCCTGACAGGGACTGAGGTACTTCCTATGGTTTGCCTGGCCGAGACCTGGCAAACCCCGTTCTCCAGGGGGGCTGCCGAAACAGCCCACCCCAAGTACTGGGTGGGGCTCCCCCGAAGGGAGACCCCATGAGAGAGGGCGAACTAAGCCAGAAGGCCATGTCCACCCCCTCCCAAGACTTTCAAGGTAGGCCCGGAGACCCACACCGTACTCATCGTGCAGGAAGAAAAGGTGAAAGTGAAGTGACAAACCACAAAGAAAAACACACACAAACAAAAAGGTGGGGAAGGGGAGAGGTGAATTAATGCCAATGTGTAAAATACAAAGGCAGGCCTTCCGGCCGGAATAAAAATTCCTCTGGTAGAAGCCAAAAGGCCTAGCCCAAGAGGCAGGTGCTGAAAAAGTGTGTAGGTGCAGTGACCAAGGTGCCGAAAAACTCAAGGCGAGCTGCCCCTCACCAGTGAGAATTAAGGCACCCCTGGGCTGCCACCCCAGGGGCACATACACCACGGGCTTTTTCTATCTCGGCCCAAAGGCCAGACCCAGCGTAGCCCTATCCTACCAGGAGGCATCAGAACTTTAGACAGCTTAGGGTGAACCTACCTTCAACTGGGGACAAGCCTTTTGCAAGGCCAGATTCAACCCAGGAGGAAAGGCTCTCCCACCGCCATCCGCCGTTCCTTACCAATCACATCCAGAAGCAGTACTAACTGGCCACGGAACCAATCCAGTTTTCTCGCTCCCTTCAAACTGGTAGGGGCGGACCCATTCAAATCAGAAGGCAATGGACCCATCCGGCTTTCTCTGACATGGCTTACTTCCTGGTCCTCCAGTTACGCCCAGAGCGCCCCGGTTCCTTTCAGCCCCATACCGATACTAACCATCAGGGTCCATACCAACTGATAAGAACAGATACTACACTTGATCTTAGCCAAAAGGACGAGGCCCTCGAATTCTCCATTAGAATCCTACATTGCTGAAAGATACACTGGAGAGATCCCTACTATATACGGCCATGAGCACAGGTGACAAGACACAGCAGACTCAGTGAGAGTGATTAAGCATGTCACATTGGTTGGAAAAAAACAACGCTTCCTGTGCCATTTTAATGATGCAGGAAACCGGTGTGAGTGGTAAAAATGGTTTTCAGAATAAAAAATGAAATTGCGGGTTTCATCCCTAATTGACAAAGTTACCCTGGCGGTTTTCAGTATAGTACTGTCTTCCAGTAACCTGGCACACAGCTCACATGCCTCTCTGCACATGCAGGGAACATACTACATGGCAGATCACGCATAGCATCTGAGTGGCAAAAGGGGCCAGCAGAGTGAGCTGGAGCAAACATCTCCAGCTCTTTTGCCCCCTATGATGTGCCTGGAGCAGACATAAAATTGAAAATGGATCAGATCACTTTTAATTAACAAGGGGGGTGCCACCTTTGTAAATTAGGATCAATATCTGTTTTATTTTCTCAGTTTAGAACAGTGGTACAGGCGTTATGAATGTGCCACTCTTTGTTAATTTCACTCAATGTATACATATATTTAAAGAATTCTTCATGGATGGAAATGTTGACCAAGTGCAATGTCATCTTTCTAACCAATGTAGTTATGATCTGGAGATAATCCACTGCATTACGCACATTAAAGCTTCAGTTGTGCTTCAAAGTAATGGAAAAACTATATGAAATTCTCACTTGATATCATCTATTTCACGCTCAACTTCTTGGATCTGCTTTGTTAAAATTTTCTTTTCCATGTCGTTCTTGGCATTATCGTGCTTCTGCTGGAGATATTCTATCCTGCAAATAATAATTCCCAGTTAATTCTTACAAAGGAATCCATTTTAATTAAAAAAAAAAAAAATATCAGTTGCCTAAACAAATAAAGTGTTAAGTATGTTCCACTGGAAAAAAAATCAAGAATAGCTCCACATATGACCTGAGAGAGTCAATGGCAGTATTAATCCCAAAACCAAAAATTATATACACTGTAGCTGCATTGGCTTTCTTTTTTCTAAGCATTTTCCCTCCTGTTTTCATCTGGTGATCTGTCCAGTAACACATCATCTGTATTAAAGTGCCCTCACTCTGGATGAAGGAGCAAAAGAGACACTTTTGGGCAGCAGCATTATCAGTCTGGGGGGAAAAGGTAGTGTTAGATGTTCTAGCAGGTTTAGATACAGTAAAAATTTGAGGCCATATTTCACCTAACAGTTCCTAAGCAGTTACAGAGACAATTTTGTTCCTTTTGGGATAAATCGATTTAAACTATACTTCACTATTGCTTTCCTTGCTTATTTCTGGCTATGTGGTAATATCGCTGAGGCAAGTTTATGTGAAGCGATCCAGTGGCTGTGTAGGACATGCCTTTCTGAAGTATGACAGGATTGAGGCACACGCAACTGTGACACAGGAATCTGGAGCCATTAATCTAGGCGGGATCTATCATTCTAAAGCGCTGTTAGACCTCCCAAGATGAGGGGTCTAAATGTTTGGTAAATTGCTTTATTTGTATAGGGTGGCTGGTGCACATTTGGTGTGAAGAGTTTGCATTCACCGTTGACTATCTGAGTTTGAATTTTTCACTGGACTTTAATTTGATATTAGGATTTATGCACTCTGTTTTTTGAAACATGCAATACATTCACTCTAGCATACAGTAGTATTAGCACACGCGCATTTATTGTCAATGAGTACATAACAGGACTAAGTGAGGTTTTAGATTTTCCTGCTTAAAATGTCTAGTTTGTTATGGGCAGGACATATTTTCCAAGAGATGTGCTGTGCTGCAGAGCCATTAAGGAATATTATTACAAATAAAAAAAATTGCATGGAAAGACCAATTTACTACTGATATTTAAAGGTGTGAGTAAATACAAAAGAGGATAAACCATCTAGACATTTACCATATGAAGACTGCTCTAAATAGAACCTCTTTTATATAGGCATTCCTATGGGCAAAAGAATCATCCATTGACGTCCGCATTCATTCAGATTCTTTTCTTTAAACGGAACAGGCCTACATTTTTGTTTCATTTAAAAAACTGAAGCAGCCCTACAAACGGATATAAAATGGACAAACAGTAGATTTTTGCATTGGTTAGTAGAAGCCAGCACCTGCTAGAAAAGGAATGGAGAGGGAAATGAGCGCGTGGCCCCTCCCCATCCTGAACCATACCAGACCACATGCCCTCACACAGGGGAGGGGGGGATTCCTTGTCAGGAGGGGCCCTGGCAAAGCACCTTGTCCCCATGTTGATGAGGGCAAGGGCCTTTTCTCCACAACCCTGGACCAAAAACAAAGAAAAAAAACTACCTGCCGAACCAGCCCCATCTCTTGACGGCAACAAATAACGTTGTCAGTTCTCCCTGCTGCTGAAGTAAAGCGGGCCTTCTGACAGCTCCGCTTCTCCCTCGTCTTTAACCCTGCCAGTAAAATAACCAAAGGGGCAGGTCACAGGGTGATGTGATGTCATAAGGGGCAGGTCACCTAATGATTTCACTGGATGGCCCCGCCCCTTTGCTTACTTTAGCAGCAGGCAGAACCATGTCATTAGGGTTCAGCGGGTCATTTTTTTTTTTTCTTTAAATAAGGGACTTGTCCAAACCGGTGTTGTGAGTTTATTTACACTATTCATTTTTGCGGAAGGGGGGTACTGGATTTGGGTATCTATATTCCAATGAGTCACCCCCTGCACCTCTATAACCACTGGGCCAGGGTTGTGGGGAAGAGGGCCCTTAACATGGTGACAAGGTGCTTTGCTGGGGGTCCACCCTGGCTGTTGAGGGCATGTGGCCTGGTATGGTTCCAGGGGGGCTGCACACTCACACCCTGAAGGGCCTGGTATGGATTGGGGGGGGGGGGGGGTAGGGGTAAGACACCAGCAAGCAGCTTTTTTAAATTTTGTTTTTTTAATGTTGGCCCTTTTGTGGGGAATCCCACACTGACAGCAGTGATGAGACATGGTTGTTAAGGACGCATGTAAAAAAAACGTATGGAAAAATTATGTAGACTTAACTAAAAAATTATTTAAACTGAATCTGTTTTTTCTTTGAAAAAACTTTACTGAATGGATGACGCCCGTGTGAAAGGAGCCATAGGTGGAAATACAATAGAAATTTACAGCTTTTATTGCAAGACTTACTTAAGCATTTTGGGCTGCAGCATCCGCTGTAATGAATCGCTGAAAATTGCTTTTCTCAGTTCCAAACTATCTGCGGGCTTCCCTGGACAAGCAAACAAGTATGAATAGAATAAATATTGGAAAAAAGTGCGCTGCCAGAAAATAATTAAAAAAAGCCACTAGCAAAAAGCAAACAGTCAGACACACTGTACAATCAAAATTACAAAAAAATTTGCACACTAGTAGTAATAATGTCAATAGATATTCACAAAACAGTCCAATAGTGATCCAAGTATGGTAATAGTGATCGATATAATGCTGAGACTCCCGATCCATAAATCACCATGTGAAGAGAGAAATGGTAATAATAATGATCCAAATTCACCTCATGGGCCTTTTTTTTCATTTTTGCCTTTATGATGATACTCTGCACGGTCATATCCACCTGAGACGTTCTTGGATTGCTTTTGATCTCCAGCGGTTCCAAATTTCTGTATAGAATATTCATTCCAGGTGCAAATGAGACTGATCGAGTCCACTGGCTCCAGTAAGATTCCATTTTGAATGGTGGTGGATCACGAGGTGAATTTGTATCATTACGATTACCATTTCTCTCTTCACATGGTGGATTTATAGATCCGGAGTCTCAGCATTATTATTATCATTATTATTATCCATGTTTGGATCATTATCAGATGGTTTTGTGAATATTTTTGAAATTACCACTAGCGCAGCAAATTCTTTTTTTAGTAAGCGTGGAATAAATGATACAAAAATTATCAATGAAAAAGTGCATCTTATGTCTTCAGTTTTAGCGTTTAGGTTTTTTAACCTACAGTACTGTGGAAAAGTTTTAGGCAGGTGTGAAGAAATTCTGTAAAGTAAGAATTCTTTCAAAAAATAGAAGTTTTGTAAAAACTTACCATAAAATTTGTTTCTCTGAGTCCTCTGACAGTCGCCGCCCATCCATATTAGCCTTCATTATTGACTCTGCAGGAAAAAGCTAGGCAGTTAGAAATGTTAATAAAAAACTTTTCTATACTTAGACACACCTCTAGGGGGCCATCCCCAGCCATTATCCGGATCCAGCTACCACTTGTCCTCAGTTTGTAGCAAGCAGTACCGGAAGGCAATAACCCCCAGATCCAAAAAAAACAGAGGGGCAGGGGGCGGCGACTGTCAGAGGACTCAGAGAAAGTGCAGTGCAGGTGTGAGGGGTGGGAAGACGCAACCAACTGAAAAGGTAACGAAAAAACACCCCAAGGAAGAGGCAGAAAAAAATGTGTCTCTGCAAACCACCGCCACACTCAAAACTTTGTGGTCAAAAGGAAGCATCCGAGGATGCCAATACATCAATTCTGTAGAATTTTGTGAAAGAGTGCACAGACGACCAGGCCGCCGCATTGCACACCTGAGCCACAGAAGTCTGATGGCGAAAAACCCAAGAGGCGCTGACGGCTCTAGTAGAAAGGGCCTTTACAGGGAAAGGAGGAACCTGACCCTCGACGGAATATGCCCGACTAATCGTCTGTCTGATCCACTTAGAAATGGTTGCCGAGGACGCGGCCGAGCCCTTCCGAGGTCCCTCAGGAAGAACAAACAGGGAATCAGACTGCCAAAAAGATTTCGTGGCAGACAGGTAAACCCTAACCGCCCGGACCACATCCAAGGAAAGCCAGCCACCTCCTTGGGATGCTTGGGCTTCGCACAAAGCGAAGGCAACACAATATCCTCGTTGAGGTGGAACGAGGAAACCACCTTGGGAATAAAAGACTGAATGGGTCGCAGAACCACTTTATCCCAATGAAGCCCAGAGAATGAGAACGGCAAGACAAAGCCATCAATTCAGACACTCTGCGAACAGACGTGATAGCCCCCAAAAAGGCAACTTCCTAGGACAACACAGGCAGAGGAATATCTTTGATAGCCACAAAGGGAGGTTGTGGTAACCCAGACAACACCAAACTCAGGTCCCAGGGAGGCAAGGGAGCCTTCCTCAGGGAACCAGAAGCCTCACTCCTGTAATGAAAGAGCGAATCAAAGAATTAGACGCCAAGGGACGCTGGAAAAAGACGGCCAAGGCTGACAACCGACCCTCGACCGTGGTCAGTGCCAAACGCTGAGCCACCCCTTCCTTCAGGAAGGCCAAAAGCTTCGCCACCGAGAAGGAGCGAGGATGGGAACCATGCGACTCGCACCAGGCAATATACGCTGTCCAGGTGCAATGAGAAATCTTTCTAGAAGTAGCTTTACGCGCCTTCAATAAGGTAGGGATGACCGCATTCAGAAAACCCCCATCTCTCAAGACCAGGCTTTTAACAGCCACGCCGTTAAAGCCAGAGACTGTAAAACAGGATGGAAGATCTCTCTGCGAAGCCGTCAGGTAGGCGGGACGACCACCTGAACGACGTCCGCGTACCAGGACCGACGTGGCCAGTCTGGGGCCACCAGAATGACTGGCATCAGTTACGACGCCAACCTGCAGAGGAACTCGGACAACAGTTGAATCGGAGGGAAAGCCTACATCAGCCGATACCAGTGCCAAGCACCACTAACGCATCCGTGGCGTCCGTGTGGCGATCGCTAGGTCCGGCCACAAACTTTCCCACCTCATTGTCGAGACGGGACGCAAACAGATCCACGTCCGGAGTCCCCCACCGGGCACACAGAAGGCGAAACACCTCCGGACTCAGGGACCATTCTCCCCGGTCCAAGGTCTGACGACTCAGATAGTCCGCCAGCCAGATTTCCTTACCCGGAATTGCTGGAACATGCGATTCGGCCACTTTCTTGGCTGCCCGGGCACCCTTGGTGCCCCCTTGGTGAATGATAAAAGCCACAGTCGTGGCGTCGTCCGTCTGTACTCAAACCAGACACCCCTGAATTTGAGATGACCAACGTAACAGACAATGCTAGATAGCTCTGAGCTCAAAGACGTTTATTGGCAAGGAGGCCTCCATTGCCGACCACGTCCCCTGGGCACAAAGCGTGCCCAGAACTCCACCCCAGCCCGACAGGCTGGAATTCATGGTGAGCAATGCCCACAGCAGAGGCCGGAAGGACTGGCCTTGAGCCAGGGTCGGCGACTGGACCCACCACAAAAGATCCGACCGTACTTGGTGGCTCAGAGAAATCCTCCTGTCCAAAGACTGAGGTGTTCTGTCCCACCTTGCCAGGATCCCCGCTTGCAGAGTCCTTGTGTGAAATTGAGCAAATGGGACGGCTTCGAAAGCCGAAACCATCAGACCCAGAGACCGCATACAGGATTGCAAGGAGGAGAGATCGCTGTCCCTGAGTGACCTGATCTCGTCCCGCAGGGTCGGGAGTATTTCCCCTGGAAGGAAAACTCGTGCCTGAGCCGAGTCCAGGACCATCCCCAGGTACTGAAGATGAACTGAAGGAGTCAGTGTCGACGTCTGAAAAGTGATGGTCCATCCGAACTCCTGGAGCTTTTGAACTGTCATGGCCAGATCGCTCGTCAAAGTTGCACACGAGCTCGACCTTAAGAAGAAGAGGTCGTCCAGGCAACTGAGGACCGCAATCCCCTTGAAACGCAGTAAAGCCCGCACCGGAGCCAAACCATGGTGAAAACTCTGGGAGCCGAAGCGAGACCGAAGGGTAACGCCACCAACTGGTAGTGCTCCCCAGCCACCGCGAAGCGGAGATCACTGCGATTACCCTCGTGGATAGGGATGTGCAGATACGCATCTTTCAAGGCGATGGAGGCCAGGAAGTCCCCCGGACTCAACGACGCCACTACCGACCGGATGGATTCAATCCGGAACTTCTGTACCTTCACAAAGTTGGTCAGAAACTGTAGGTTCAGAATCGGACGCACTTCGCCCTCTCGGCTGGACACCGTGAACATGTTGGAATAAAACCACAAAACTCATCCCGTGAAGGCACCGGCACAATGACTCCTTGGGCAAGCAGATCTTGCACTGCCCCCATGAGATCTCCGAGATGATCGGGAGTCAGCTGGAGGTTGGACAGAAAGAACCTGTCTGCGGGGCGAGATCGAAACTCGACCTTGTACCCTGAACGAATCAGCACGTGAACCCACCTGTCCCAAATGCTGAACAACTAGGGTTCCACTAAGCAACGCAGACGTCCCCCCACCCCGAGGACAGGCGAGAACATCCCTTCAGGAAGAGGTGGAGTGGGCCGCCGAACCAGACTGACCGGCCTTTGGCTTACCCGACCATGGCTTCTTGTGCCCACCGGAAGGCTTGAAGGATTTGCCCTTGTCCTGTTTCTGGAAGGCACGAAAGGACCCACACTGAGCATGGAAGAAAGGCCCCCACCTAGAACAGGAGGACCTACCCGTAGTGACCTGGGGCAACAGAGTACTCGTACCCCCCCCCATGAGCCCCGTAATCAACTCATTCGGAGTGACCCCAAAAAGACGACTCCCCACATAAGGAAACATCAGACACCGTCTTTTTGGAAGCGTGGTCAGCCGACCAGCTTGTAAGCCAAGCATGCAGCGGATCGCGATCCCGACCGCAGAAAACCGAGCGACTAACAGAGCCTCGTCCAAGGCCGAGTCAAACAGGAACATCCCAGTCTGGGTAATCTGATCCACCATGTCAAAGGCAGTCGGAGAGGCCGACTCTGCCACCAGGGTGCTCCAAAGCACCTTAGACCTTGCCGTAAGAGCCTAAGAGGCCATCACCGAGGCAAACACAGGTTTAAGCAGGGAACCCGCTACCAGGTAAATGTGGCAGGAAAGCGCCTCAGTGCGCCTATCAGCCGGATCTTTGAACACCGCGGAGTCCTCCACTGGCATCAAGGTGGATTTATTCAGTCCAGAGACAGTGTGGTCCACTCTAGGGGACACCGTCAAACGTTTGTACACGGCCTCCTAAAAAGTGATAGCGGTGGGAAAAAACGCTTAGGTACCACCAGCATATGTTTAATGCGACGCCACTGGTCATTCACAATTTTGTGAAACTCCACAGGGCAGGGAAAAACCTGACCTGACTTCTGGGCCGTTCGGAACCCGAAAGAAGCCCGTTTCAGATAATGCAAAATCCACAAAAAATAACAGTTTTGGCAGAAAAATGCCCTTGGCATTAGTAAAAATCCCCCCACAGTGTCAGAAACTGTCATACTCTGCTCAGTGAGAAAATGGAAGGAAAGAGAGGAAGTGACCTCACGCCCCTAGAGGCCTAGTCCTTAAACCACAATAAAATGGTGCCTAATGAAACTCTTATGTAAAAAGTCACAGGCAAGATAGCCGTTTGCCCTTAATAGGCATGTACCCTTACCCAAGATGGCGCCTGATCGGCATCAGGACAGTATACATAAAATGGCTGCTGCCCACACACAGAACCCAGATACCTGCCCTCACCTAAAAAAGGCGGCCACAACAGGGGATCCCAAAGAGACCCCTCACCGCTATGGAGCCCCCCCCCACACCCCCCAGGTACCACAAGTACCCACACACAGCGCCCACAGCAGGGCCAGGGATGGAAATAACACCAAGCCGGCCATAAGGGGGATCCCACAGAGACCGCCAGCCCTGCCATCCCCTAAGAGTGGGCCCACAAACCCCCCCTAAAAGTCCCCAGGGACAAGGGGGTATCAGTACTCACCAGTCCAGGAAAGCGGGCACCGCTCTGATACGGGAGACCCCCCACCCTAAGTGGGGGTGCCGTCAGCGAAGGAGGGATGCTAGCAACATGCGTGCGTTCCGGAGTTGAGACACCCTAGGCGAAGAAGAAGCTCCGCAGGCTAGTCCCCATTCCAAGGGGCACTGTCTTTGCAAGGCCTGGGCGCACCAGTAACCTGCGACGCTCGTTGGCAGGCTGGGACTCCATAAGGATCTATATTACCCAGTGCAAGGTCCAGCTCTGCAGTCACTTTTAGTCCTCCAGGAAAAAGTCCCTGACTAACTAGTGATAGTGAGAGAAATAATAAAAACCTATTTTCAGAAAAAAACTAAGAAAAACCGAGACGCTAGGTCCCGGCCAGGAGAGCTAGCCTACTCCTACGCTAGGCAGCATAAAACTGAGGACAAGTGGTAACTGGATCAGGATAATGGCTGGGGACGGCCCCCTAGAGGTGTGTCTAAGCATAGAAAAGTTTTTTATTAACATTTCTAACTGCCTAGCTTACTCCTGCAGAGGGCGCCATTACCCAATAGTGAAGGCTTATATGGATGGGCGGCGACTGTCAGAGGACGTAAGAGAAATATACATTTTATTTGTTTATTTTTATCAATTTACAAAATGCAAAGTGAGCGAACAGAAGAAAAATCTAAATCAAACCAATATTTAGTGTGACTTTCTTTTGGCTTCAAACAAGCATCAGTTCTTACACTTGTACACTTTAGACACTTTCACAAAGTCAGGGATTTTGTAGGATTAGAGTGAGGTTTATGAATAACCATTTATACCAAGCAGGTGCCAATGATCATCAATTTTATATGTAGGTTGAAACACAGTCAACAACCGAAACACCTGTGTAGAAGGCTTAAATCTGGGTAAGAAAAAGCCGTGCTGCTACTAAAATTAACTTGTAAAAAAAAAGTAAGGGTGCGCACCTTTAGTCCCGGTTCACATTTGTGCGATGCGGGAACGCTGCGAATATGCTGCGTGATCCCGCATCGCATCCGCACCCCTGGCAGTTCACACTGCCAAAGGCGATACGCAGGGGGTGTAAGTTAAAAGTTAACAACACCCCCCAGTTGCGATCGCATATCGCAGTGGGATCTGCAAGTTCGCACAGAATCGGATCACACTAGTGTGAACCACTATGCGATCCGATTCGGCTGCGGATAAAAAAAAAAAAAAAAAGGGTCAGGTGCGTGTTTAGTGCGGATGCGGTGCGAATTCAGCCATACAAAGTGTACGGCTGAAATTTGCACCGCACAGAGATCGCATGTAATTTAGGAGCAGTGCGCTCCGAATTACATGCGATCTCCGTGATCGCACTAATGTGAACCGGGGCTCACTGGTCTCAAGATTTGATCACAATTATCCTATCAACGATTTGATTCAAATTTTGAAATGCATCACGATAAAAGCCCACAATTTTTATCCAAGAATTCAAGCAGTCAGAAGAACTAAATTTTTTTATTTTCATTTGCTTTTAGCGCAATATCCTTTTGGGGAGGGTATATCTCATAACCATCCCAAAAGAGGGCTACAAGTTATTCACTTTCAGTTCATTACAGAGAACAAAGAGGCATTCTTTAAATCTAGGAGGAAAAACAGAAAGGCTTCTTTGCCGTAAGAACTGTTAAAATGTGGAATAGCCTGACTTTCTCACAAACTAGTTCTGGGCTGCTCAGTAGATTGTTTTTAACAAAGACCTGAAATGCATTCCTGTCCTAAATGCACAAAATATAAGTGACAATGACAGAGGGATGGTGGTGGTGTGGGAAATGGGATCAGGCCGAGGGATGGTGGTGTGGGAAATGGGATCAGGCCAAGGGATGGTGGTGTGGGAAATGGGATCAGGCAGAGGGATGGTGGTGTGGGAAATGGGATCAGGCAGAGGGATGGTGGTGTGGGAAATGGGATCAGGCAGAGGGATGGTGGTGTGGGAAATGGGATCAGGCAGAGGGATGGTGGTGTGGGAAATGGGATCAGGCAGAGGGATGGTGGTGTGGGAAATGGGATCAGGCAGAGGGATGGTGGTGTGGGAAATGTGATCAGGCAGAGGGATGGTGGTGTGGGAAATGGGATCAGGCAGAGGGATGGTGGTGTGGGAAATGGGATCAGGCAGAGGGATGGTGGTGTGGGAAATGGGATCACGCAGAGGGATGGTGGTGTGGGAAATGGGATCAAGCAGAGGGATGGTGGTGGGGGGAATGGTAACAGGCAGAGGGATGGTGGTGGGGGGAATGGCATCAAGCAGAGGGATGGTGGTGGGAGGAATGGGATCAGGTGGTGGAGGAATGGGATCAGGCAGAGGGATGGTGGCAGAGAGAAGGGATCAGGCAGAGAGATGGTGGCGGAGAGAAGGGATCAGGCGGGGGGATGGTGGCGGAGAGAAGGGATCAGGCGGGGGGATGGTGGCGGAGAGAAGGGATCAGGCGGGAGGATGGTGGCAGAGAGATGGGATCAGGCAGGGGGATGGTGGCAGAGAGATGGGTTCAGGCAGAGGAATGGTGGCAGGGAGATGGGATCAGCAGAGCAGAGAGTTACCTGAGAGCAGGAAGAATCAATGAACTACAAGGACACAGTTTTCAAATAGTGCCAACAGATGCAGGGATAAGATCCCTAGCCCCCCGGGGGGGGGGGGGGGGCATTTGGGGGAAAGTTAAAAATGCTGGAACATGTCACATGTTCCAAATATAACTTATCCTTTGAGAACTATCTTTAGCATAAAGAAGAACAAGGAGTCCGTGATGGTTTGGCTCTTAACAGAGCTCTAATCTCAACATCAACGAGTCTGTCTGGGATTACATGAAGAAACAGAAGGATCTGAGGCAGCCTACATCCACAGAAGATCTGTGGTTAGTTGTCCAAGATGTTTGGAATAACCTAACATCAGAGTTCCTTCAAATACTTTACAAGTGTACCTAGAAGAATCAATGCAGTTTTGAAGGCAAAGGGTGGTCACACCAAATATTGATTTGTTTTGGATTTCTCTTCTGTTCAATTACATTCCATTTTAACTGATAAAAATTTACTATTAACACTTCTATTTTTGAAAGCATTCTTAAAATTTACAGCATTTTTTCACACCTGCCCAAAATTTCTGCACAGTAGTGCATGTCTGTCTGGGAATTTACCTTTATGCCCTGCAGACACAGCATAAAAGTGAGCAGGAACTGGTGAGAACTCCTCTTTTATACAGCCGTCGCTGAAACAGGTGTCCCCATTAAAAGCTCTCTCCTCTTTGTTTCCATAATTTTGAATTTCCCATCACTATCTGTCAAGCTGAGAATGGTCACCAAGATAAGTGACCAGGATAAATTAAAGAAGAAGGGTCAAAGCTTTTTTGGCCCTACTTCTCGTGTGGGTCAGATGAATGCACTTAGTTCTGCACTCCTGTGACACGTATACAGCAGACAGAGGGCTAAAGTCCGCTTTCGGCTGACATCATTCAGCCACTCCAGACTCTGAAGGGATCCCAACTTTAATGTCAGAATCCTCACAGATTCCTGACAGAAAGCTGGCTCAGCCTCTCAGCATGAAGCTAGGAGCCTGAGCCAGCTGCTCTTGACCCTGCAAAACCCAGCAACCTTTTATCACTCAGTTCTCGATCCTAGAGGCTGACAGATGCAGCATGGGACAGATTCTGTATCCACCAGGGTAAGCATGCATGTTCATTATATTTTAATCCCACACTTCTGTTTTAAGTGGATGAATCCCTAGTCTAAAACTTAAAAAAGAAATGAAAGGGGAGGGGACAGGGAGAGAGAGAGAGAGAGCGAGCGAGAGAGAGAGAGAGAGAGCGAGCGAGCGAGCGAGAGAGAGAACGAGAACGAGAGAGAGAGAACGAGAGAGATCGAGAGAGAACGAGAGAGATCGAGAGATCGAGAGAGAGAGAGAGATCGAGAGAGAGAGAGAGATCGAGAGAGATCGAGAGAGATCGAGAGAGAGAGAGAGAGAGAGAGAGAGATCGAGAGATCAAGAGAGAGATCGAGAGAGAGAGAGAGATCGAGAGAGAGAGAGAGAGAGAGAGATCGAGAGAGAGAGAGAGAGAGAGAGATCGAGAGAGAGAGAGAGAGAGAGAGAGAGATCGAGAGAGAGAGAGAGAGAGAGAGAGAGAGAGAGAGAGATCGAGAGAGAGAGAGATCGAGAGAGAGAGAGAGAGAGAGAGAGATCGAGAGAGATCGAGAGAAAGAGAACGAGCGAGATTACAAGAGAGAGGGAGATTACAAGAGAGAGCGCGAGAAAAATAATGGATAAAAAGGAAGACAGAGGGAAAGACAAAGAGACAAAAAGTGGGAAAGTAAGGGCAAGAGTAGAAGAGTTAAGCTAGCCACATGGATTTTTTTTTTCATTCAGTCTGTGGGTTGAACGAAAAAAAAAAAAAAAAAAAAAAAAAAATCAAACCGATTCCTGAATCCACTCTAAACTGCACTGCGGGGATGGAGTAATCTCCCGCTGTGACCACTACATTCTGACAGACAGTGTTCCTGGCTGTCAAAATACCTGAACTATGACTGCATCTGATTAGGTGCAGTGCTGATTGGCAGACAATTTTCCAACCAGCATTTTTGATTTTTCAGTAAGAGGATGTTGGGCAGGAGGGTGCCAACAAGGCCACCCACAGAGTAAATTGCAGCCAGTCCACCAGGAATCAGCCAAAATTTACTCGGTGTATGACCAGCTATACAGGAGAGAAGGTGGGAAAGAATTACTTACAATTCCTGTGGGTGAGTTCTCGAAATGTTTTTACAATATGGCCACTTCTTTCTT
Organism: Pelophylax lessonae; assembly: GCF_965119305.1. Taxonomy (NCBI): domain Eukaryota; kingdom Metazoa; phylum Chordata; class Amphibia; order Anura; family Ranidae; genus Pelophylax; species Pelophylax lessonae. Next base: position 189,322,318 of record NC_138774.1, read on the forward strand.
TCATTTCCTGATTGGCTGGAGGCCCCTAGGAGGAAAGGTAAAAGAAAAGTAATTCTAGAATTTACAGACCTCGCACATTTTTTTTTCATACACTTTGAGCGAGCCACATTCATCTTGAGAGATGCAAAATGCAATTAATCTCACGATCTGATATAGGCAGTAATATCCCAGGTAACGCAAGAAGGTTGGTGAGAGATCCTAAAAACACCTACCAATCCGCTGACTTTATCCTTAAAATATGGTTTCATGAAATGGCCCAAAGCCAGATTTAATGGGTAGAGTTTAGTGGTTCCAGCCCTTTGAGTCTTTCGGCCAGCAAGTTCCCACATTAGCTCCTCCTGAAATGGTAAGATTGGTTTTCATATCTGTTAATTTGCAAAAGGTTTATTAAAAAATGTTAACAATAATACTTTATAAAACAGTATAATGCTTGCTTTGACGTTGCAGAAAAGAACATGGAAAGCAGAAGTCTTATGTTGAATAATAAGTCTTACTGACAGCAGAGAAATATAGACTTTTCTCCAGTTTTTGGTAGCATGCTAAAAGTGTACAGCGCCTATAGCAGTGATGGTGAACCCATGCAACGCATGCCACAGCTGGCACGCAGAGCCGTCTTTGTGGGCACGTGAGCAGGGCCGCCATCTTTTGTCTTGTCTATAACAGAAGAAGAGTGCCCGTTAAAAATATGCTGGTGCTCGGTCTACTGACTCAGCTCCGGCTTTACCAGCAGCAGCCTTCTGCAGACCTGCCCCTTCTGCCCTCTATGCATCTCACCTATTGGCTTCCATGAGACGCCAAGGTCCATTGCAGGAAGGCAATTGGCCAGCGCAGACGTCAGTCATGGGAGCCTGTCTGGAGTGTGCGTCCGCTGCCTCGGCCAATCCAAAGCGCTCGGCTGACTAGGTCGGTGGGTGGGCTGGGCAGGGGAAAATCTACAAGGCTGGCCAGCTAATGGGGAGGCAGGGAGAGTGTCCCATGTGTTCACTATCAGGTCAGGGCATACGTTTCCTGGCATTCTGGCTGGAGTCCAGTAAGGCTGCCTGGAATGTGGGCAAAGAACTGACTGGTTGCCAATATCAATTTAATACAGGCCATGTTTTTCAGTTGTGCACTATAGTAGAGGAAGGAGCTTACAAGAGGACTCCTGGTTGGCTGCAGCCAGGGACTAATGAGTGGCCAAGACAAGTGCACCCTGGGACATATAGTCCCGGAAGACTATGGCTCCATTTTAATTACTTAAAGGAAAACTACAGCCCCAGCATGCACATCAAAAACAAGAGGAGGGACAGCCTGGAGCCTGGGGAAAAAAAAAAAGAGCTGAGGGACAAGGGAGAGCAAGGGTGAGGAGTGTGGAGACAAGAGTGAGAGGAGGCTGATGTGGGTCAGGAGAAGGGGGGGGAGTCCAAGCCACAAAAGTCCCTGCAGTTGAATCAGCCAGTGAGGAGCGAGAGGATGATGCTGAGAGTACATGAGGTGCTGAGAGTACACGATCGAGAGTGAGGAGGGTGATCACGGGCACCAACAAAAGGAGAGGCTACTGACAGGCACACCGACACTGGACGCTGAAGCCAGGTGAGTGCTGAACTGACTGCAATCCCTCTTGGGGTGGATGATCATCACCAGTGTTGGCACTTTAAAATAAATTAGTTGGTTTTGTGTGGGCACTCCGGCTCAAAAAGGTTTGCCATCACTGGCCTATAGATTGCTTATAGACCAGTGGTGGTCAATTTTATCCATATGGGGGGCCGTCAAATGTGGCCCCCTGATGTCACCAAAGGGCTGTCCGTACAATCCATTGAATATTCAGTGTCAGGGACAGCAGGTACACAACAGGATATAGACAGAGACTGCAGACGTTCTACAAGAGATGGTCAGAGACTGCAGACATGCTACAAGAGATGGTCAGAGACTGCAGACATGCTACAAGAGATGGTCAGAGACTGCAGACATGCTACAAGAGATGGTCAGAGACTGCAGACATGCTACAAGAGATTGTCAGAGACTGCAGATGAGCTACAAGAGATGGTCAGAGACTGCAGATGAGCTACAAGAGATGGTCAGAGACTGCAGACGTGCTACAAGAGATGCTCAGAGACTGCAGACGAGCTACAAGAGATGCTCAGAGACTGCAGACGAGCTACAAGAGATGGTCAGAAACTGCAGACATAATACAGAAGATGGTCACAGACTGCGAACATGCTATAAAAAGTTGGAGACTGAGGACATACTTCAGAAGACAGTCCTAGACTGGAGACCTATTACATGAGATTGCTAGAATTCACTGCTATAACAGGGCATTAGGGAAACACAGATTAGTGCCTGCAAAATGTGACAAAGAGCCACAGGTTGGGCACCAGTGTGATAAAGAGGAAATTCATTTTGACCTTGCAAAACTAAATCAGCCTTTCTTAGAGTCTGCCAGACAGCAGTTTTTGCCAGATTCCTACAAAAGGCTTTGGTCACAAAATCTGATGCTTCCACTTAAGGCTTCTATATAACAGCAACCTGCTGGGGAACTGGACATAGTTCCCTGTGCACTGGCTTATAGCTCACTATCACAGTGAATCAGTGAGTGAAAGTGAAGATTGTTAGTTTTCTGAAATGATAATTGGGTGATGTGGCCATGCTACATGCTGAACATCAGAGCAGCACTATTGCCCTACAGAGTCCTAGGACCAAGACTAGCAAGGACATTGCTTTGAATTTGTAAGTTCTTCCCACAATCCAAAAGCATATATTTCTAGTTTTATATATGTCTGAACCAACTGGCCCCAATGTTTGTTTTTGTAGCAATAGGTGGTCATTAGGCTGTATGCCCCTTCACAAGCAAAGACTAACTGTGAATGTTTCTGCGTACTCTGTATGGTGCTTTATAAAAATGCAGGGCTATATAAAATCAGTAAAATAAGTAGATCTAAAGTATGCAGATGCTGCCGCACACTGTATTAAACTCTAATGTAAAAAGAATGAAACCCTGACTTCAGCTCACATCCCAGCCCATCGGTCATGCCCCTTGACATGTTTCACCCACATTGGGCTTAACTGTAGAGGTATGATGTCAGAGGGGCAAGACTGATGAGCTGGAATCTAAAACAAGTTTTTCATTCACCTTACATTGTAGTTGAATACAGTGTGCGGAAGTATCTGCATGCTATATTACATTTTGGAGTGAAATGTGCTTTATTTCTGCTAGCACTTGAACATAAAGTGTAAACCTGAGAGACTGACACTGCAGGCTTGGAGCGGTGCCAATCTCTTATGGTGCTTGTAAGTATTTCTATAGTGTTTGTAAGTATTTCTAGAATTATGCATAAACGAATACTCTCTGTTGCCACCAATAACCCCCACAATACCTGCTGCTCCTTATTCTGTGCGATCAGCACTTCCAGTTCGTGCAGTTTCTCCTCTATTACTGCTTGGTACACAAGGTTCATCTGCAGGCACATCTCTGTCGAGCTCCCACCATCTTCCCAGATGACATCATCCTAACAGAAGGAGGAACAATGTCATAGAATCAGAGGCAGATAGAATGGGCAAGTAGAGCACTAAGTGGCTTCTTGCTGATCTAAACACAAATTCACCTGATAATTTGGACCTTTGTAAAATGCAAACAATTAATCCTAAATTATTATAACCAAGCAAGATTTATAAAGATTCGCATTTTTCCCTAAATTGAGCTTTCATTTCATTTGAGTCTCTTCTGTTTGACAGCCACATTGAGAATGTCACTTGCCCTGTCAGTTACCCCCCAGCTCCTATGAGTTCATAACAGGGTCAAATTAAAGAATGATGTAGATAGGACGATTATAAATAAGCACTGGGCTCTGCGATTTGCTAATATTATATACACTTGGGGACAATGTGTGAGGTCAGGGACTTGACACAAGCAGCAATAGTCAGATTCTATGTGACCTCTGACCCCGACTAAAACTAAAGAGGCAAAAATCAAAGCACAGTCAATTATGAAGGCAAATATAAACCTTCTATAACAAAATGTATTTCTGGGTCTGATAAATATAATATTAAATAGAATGGTTAGAATCTCTGCCCAGGTTTTTTGTTTTGCTTCCTGTTTGGTGGATTTCCCCCTCACATATTGTCCTAAATACACAACAGGAAGTAAGTGAAATCTCTCAAAAGAGAGGGTAATTCCCCTGTTAGACAGCAGTCATTGGAAGAGGTGTTACCATTGGACAATTTCTTCTCAGCTTCTGTTCTGACGACAACTATACAATTCTGGATGAATGGTCACCAACACAAACAGCAATAAATATCTTATAACCCTACCACACTATATCTAAATGTATAGTTTAGTTTTTCCCCTATTTACAACAGCAGTAGAGAAAAATACTAAAATGTATAGATAATGTATAGATAAATATAGCTTTAGGAGCCTGGATATATCAAGGAACTTTAGGAACTGAATATATCAAAGGATAAGTTCGAATATGTATATTTATCCTGTGTTCCCACCCAGTAATCCAATAATAACAAATTTATTATTATGTATATTTTTGACAAATAAATGCATCTATACATGAACTGCCCTACAATTATTATACTACTTTAAACACTCAGCAGAAAAAAAAACAGCTTACTGTCTGACAGTCTCCATCCAATTGTTCTTCAAGATCATCTGCAAATTAAAAAAAAAAAAAAACACAGGTAAAGCATTCCTGTAAAAATAAAGTCAACAATCAAGAAGATCTTATATACCACTAGGATGTGCACAGAAACAGATACAAGAGAATATCAAACTTTCACTGCGCATAAACATATCACAAAAATGTGTAAATACTACAACACTGCCCAGAAGGACAGCAAATGAGGGAGAATAATTTAAAATATACAGTAACAACTGTCAGTAGAACAAGAGGTGACAAAAAGGGAGACCTACCCTAGTAACAACTGCAGAAGGTGGAAATTTGGGGAGACTTGATTTCAGTTCTTGTTCAGCAGTGTTAGAGTCACACAAAGATCATTGTACGCATAGAGTTTATATTTTTACTTTTTCATCCTCCCACAATCTCAAATTAAAGTAGAAATAAAGGCATTAATTGGATTTTCTGACTTACTGTAAAATCCATTTCTCTGATGTTTCTTTGATGGACACAGCTCCCGATCGTCTTAAAACTGAGCTCCGGGCTAAAAAAATTATTAAGCTAAAAATACCCCTGGACAGTCAGGGCTAGTGCATTTAAGCAATGATAGCCTCTGAACTGTCCCCTGTTTCACTTACCTGTAAGAAGAAATACTCAACTTGAAAATGTCTTGTCCAGCGCTGCCATCTCAGGTGTGGGCAGCTGAAGCCGGAGCGTGTCCTCTTCGGTGACGTCGGAGTCCCAGAATGCCCTGCACTGGAAGTGACGCATGACTCCGGTGCAGGCACATTGACTCCTGGGAACGATGACGCTCATCTCCCAGGAGTCAATGCAAGGAGGAAGTGACTTCGGGCGCCGTGTCCACACAGGGAAGAAGAGGAAGGAAGCTAAGTATATTTTCATTAAAAACGAGGTAAGTGAAACAATAAAAAATGTTTAATTATCTAATTCTTTTTTAGGTTCAGTTTTTAGGGTGGAACTATGCTTTAACAGGCAGAATAAAAGACCGACTACGCCTATGGGCAGTCCCCTGAGGTATACTCCCCCTCTCTCTGCTATAGGTACTCAGTTTTGTTATAAGCAGTGTCAGAAGAATTACAACTCCACAGAGGGGTGGGTGCTCTGTCCGTCAATGAACATCAGAGAAATGGATTTTACGGCAAGTCAAAAAAAAAAATCAAATTTTCTCTTTCGTTCGTTGAAGGACAGAGCTCCTGGTCTTCTTAAACATTGGGACATCACAAAGCCGTGCCAAACATGAGGGGTGGGACCAGCAAGAAAAAAATCCCAAGGTTAAACCGTAGCCAACCAGGTAACAGGAGCTCACACACACACACACACACACACACACACCCACACACCTGGAGCCCACCTGAAAACTTTATACCTCCAAAGAGGGAACAGGCCCTCTAAACAGCAACCTGCAAAACCTAGCAGCCAAAAGAAGCATCTGTAGATGCTAACACTTCCACTACATAGAATTTTGTGAAAGTGTGCACCGATGACCAGGTGGCCACCTTGCAAACCTGCGGAAGGCCCAGAAGCACTAAGCGCCCAAGTAGAGTGCACCTTGACAGGGAAAAGAGAAACCTGACACTTGACAGAATAGGCCTGAGTCACCGTCTGTCTGATCCATCTGGAAATGGTCACAGAAGAAGCGGACAGTCCTTTACGAAGCCCATCCGGGAGCAAAAATAGTTTGTCTGGCTTCCTAAAAGACTCTGTAGCGGCCAGGTACACCTGGATTGCCTGAACCACATCCAGTGCAATGCCACTTCTCTAGGATGTTTCGTCCGGGGATCCAGAGAAGGCAACACAATGTCTTCTTTCAAATTGAAATCAGAGACAACCTTTGGAAGGAACGACAGACAGGGGCGAAGAACCACCAAGTAAGGTGAACGACAAGATAACGCCACCAATTTCCAACACCCTGTGAGCAGAGGTGATTGCCCCAAAAAGGCCACCTTCTGGGACAGCGTAATCAGGGGAATCTCCTGAAGATTTTCAAAGGGAGGCTTCTGGAGAACTGAGAGCACCAAGTTGAAATCCCAAGGCGGTAACAGAGACAGTAATGGAGGAGCCAAGTTTCGAACACCTTGAAGAAAAATACCCACCAGGGAGTGCCTGGCCAAAGTTTGAAGGAAGACCGCCAAGACTGACACCTGGCCCTAGATGGTACTCAAAGCCAATTTTTGCTCAACTCCCCGTTAAAGGAAGATCAAGACCCGAGCCACCGAGAAAGAGCGAGGGTGAACCCCAAGAGCCTCACACAACTAAATGTACATTTTCCACGTACGACGGTGGATCTTCCTAGAGGTAGATTCCTGGCATTCAAAAGCATTGGAATCACTGACTCAGACAAACCTCTATCCTTCAGCACCTTGCTTTCAACAGCCAGTGACTGTAAAGCTGGATGGAAGATTGGCCCTTGGGACAGCAGATCCTCCCCGAGAGGCTCCAAGAGACAACGGCGACCAGCCTCACCAGGTTGGCGTACCAAGACCGGCGAGGCCATTCCGAAGCAAGTAAAATGACCGTATTCCCTTCTGCCTCGATCCTGCGCAAGAGTCTCGGCAGAAGCTTGAGGGGGGGGGGGGGGGAAGAGGTAAAGCAGACGATACTGGCCCCACAGGGCCACCAGTGCATCTGTGGAGTGTGTCAAAGGATCCCGTGACCGTGCCACAAACCTATTATTATTATACAGGATTTATATAGCGCCAACAGTTTGCATTGCACAGCGCTTTACAATGTAAGGGAGGACAATACAGTTACAATACAGTTCAAAACAGGAGGAACTAGAGGGCCCTGCTCGTTGGAGCTTACAATCTAGACCTATGCACCTTTCTGTTGAGCGGAGACACCAACAGATCCACCTCGGGGGTGCCCCACCGGAAACACAACTGATGAAACACATCCGGATGACGGGACTACTCACCTTGGTCCAACGCCTGACAATTTTCAACCCCTGAAATGTATATGGTGGAGAGGGCAAGAACAAAGCGTTCTGACCACCGTAGAATGCCGGATACTTCCAGAGCTGCCAATACACTTCTGGCGCCCCCCTGGTGATTGAAATAAGCCAAGGCCGTGGCGTTGTCCGATTGAATTCGCACTGGACACCCCTGAAGACGATCTGTCTAGTGATCCAGGCACAGCTCTGAGGACATTCATTGGTAGTTTGGACTCTTCCAGCGTCCAGACACCCTAAGTGGAGCTCTGGCCCAGGACACCACCCCCCCCCAGACAGACTGGCATCACTGTCCAATACAAGGGGAGAAAGGATGTGCCCTGGCGAACAGCTGGAGAATGAAGGCACCAAACCTTTTGTGTCCTCGCTAAGCCAGATCTGATTGACCAGAGAATTCAAACACTTGTCCCATTTGGTAAAGATCTCCCTTTGCAGGGACCTCGAATGGAATTGTGCAAACAGAATTGCCTCAAAAAGGTAGAAACCATCAGGCCCAGCCCCCGCATGCAAGTCTGGAGGGAGGACCATCTGCTGGACAGCAGAGGAAGGAACACTCTGGCTAGAGCCGAGTCCAGAGTCAGACCCAGATAGTCCAGCTTTGTGGAAGGAATCAGAGCAGGCTTCTGATAATTCCACCAGAGCAGCAGATGACTCCGCAGGCAGAAGAAGGTCGTCCAGGTAGCAAAATACTACGATCCCCCGCTGATGTAATGATGCTAGCACCAGGGCCAACAATTTTGTGAAGACCTGAGGAGCGGAGGCAAGACCAAAATGGTAACGCCACAAACTGATAATGCTCCTCTACCACGGCAAAGCGAAGGAAGCGCTGGTGATCGACACATATTGGAATGTGTAGGTAAGCGTCCTTGATGTCGATAGAGGGATGCCACCATCATGCGAATGGAGTCCATTCAGAACTTCCGTACCCACACAAAGCAATTCAGTACCTTGAGGTCCAGGATTGGATGCACCTTGCCCTCTTTTTTGGGGACTGTAAACAGATTTAAATAAAACCCCTAAAAATGTTTCAAGGTTGGAACTGGGACAATCACCCCTTGAAGTACCAGGTTTTGCACCACCCCAAGGAGAGCCTGTAAGCGGTCCGGGGACAGGCACATATAGGAACCTTTCCGGAGGGTAAGAATGAAAGTCGATCTTGTAGCTGGACCGTATGACTTTGTGGATCTACTTGTCTTGCACCACGGAGGTCCACGGGTCCAGGAACCAGCGAAGACATTTTCCCACCCCAGGTACGGGTGAGTGCGCACCTTCATGCTGAAGAAGCCTTGTCCGTGGGTCTGTAGAATCCCGCTCTTGACTTGCCAGACCAAGGTCGCTTGGATCCTCCCAAGGAGGCTTTGATCCCTTCTTGGCCAACCCTGAGGAACGATATAACTTCTTGTGAGCTGAGAAGGACGGCCACGTCTACGACGAGGATCCTTAACCTTACTAGCCTGTAAAAGAAAGGTACTCTTTCCGTGAGAGACCCTTAATGATGTCATCCAGGGTAGCTCCAAACAGGCAATCTCCTTGAAAAGGGAGATCAGTTAAGGCCTTTTAAGAAGTCTGGTCCGCAGACCAACATTTGACCCAAGAAACACAATTAAGGACCACTGCCGAAACAGACAGTCTGGTAATCAGGGGAGTCACATCCAAAGAGGCATCAAAGATAAACTGCAGCCCCTGAACCAAAAAGTCTGCCAGTTCAGCAGGGGGGAGCTGCTCTCCCTCCAGGTCACGGCGTAAATGTTTAGCCCACTCGGTCAGAGTTTGTGACACCAGGGCAATGGTGAATATCGGCCTAAGTGCCGAACCAGCAACCATGAACATATTGTGGGCCACAGCTTCTGCCTTCCTGTTAGCCATATCCTTAAAGCCCAGAGACTCTTCCGCCGGAATCATGGTTGCCTTGTTCAATCTGGACATGGGGTGTCTACCACCGCTGGAACAGTCCACTTTTTAAGATGGAACTCTTCAAAGGAGTACCGCATTGCAAGTCGCTTACGGACCCCAGGGGAGCATTTTGGACGTCCCCACACTTTTAGGACAATCCTGTAGGAAATAGGAGGGGAAGAAGAACACCTTCACCGCTCTAGACTGCTTGTGAGTGCCAAAAGGAACTGGTGCCTCTGCTGCAGCTTCAGTTGCGTCCTCTATTTTTAAAGTCTCTGGCATGGACACAATCAGTGCATCCACCAGCGCCTTTTCGGGAGACTCGCATCTGCAGAGGCCAATTGAACCTCAGAATCTGAAGAGACAGAGAATGCAGGTGAAGGTGCGGCGCGCCTTTTGCCCGTCCTGTTTTGCAGGACCATATCTATCCTGGGCACTAGTGACTCCAGGACCGCCGTCATAGCAGATAAAGCGGACTGGGCCTCTGAAAGAGGGTCAGGTGGAGAAAAATGCTCCAGGGACTCCATGGTGAACCCAGGGACTACCTTAGCAAAATAGGAAAAAACGCTGCTAAAAAAGCACCACCACACCAAGTTGCTACTATAGCAGAGAAGAGGGAGAGCCATTTACACCCACAGGGAGTCACCACCACCAACCCAGGTACAGAGCAAAGCATCCAGCTGCACGCTGTGCGGTGATCAGAAAGAGGAAGCGCAGGAGTTAACACTAGAGGCCCACCGCAGATTCACCGCTTTGTAGGCTTCAAAAAACATGGCCGCCGCTTTATTCAATGGAAAACTACAAGAAAATGGCTGCCAGACTACACAAACATGGCCACCGATAGATACAGCAGCCATCCACAACTCCCGAGACCCCAAGAAAGGAATGGGCAGAAAGGGGGGCCCACCAAAAACTGTGTTTTTTTGCCGCCGGCCGGGACGGGAACTCGGGGGGTCTGACAATCCCTGGGAGGGGCCCACGTCCACCCCAACAGGCCACCAGTGAAAGGGAGGGGGACACTACTTACCGCACCGTGGAAACTGAGTGGGCACCACTCCAGGCAGACCACCGCAGCATCCTGAAATGGGGGTGCTGTGGGCCAGAGGTATATGGCAAATTAGGCCGTGACTGGGTCTGAGCATCCTCGCGAGACGTTTAACTCGCCGGCCAGCCCCCATCCAGTGGGGCTATGTCGCGGCTGACCTAGCGCGGAGCTGAGATCAGGTCACATTCGCTGCCCGGACTGGGCAGGCCGTAAGGATCTAGAATATCCAATGCGTCGCCCAGTCCAGCAGTTGATTGCAGTTCTCACAGGAACAGAAAATAATAAAAAAAAAAATGCTAGGACCACAGATCCCAGCAAGGAACTAAGTCCTTACTCCTGACTAGGCAGAAAGAAACTTAGTGCCTATAGCAGGATGTGGGAGAAGTTTTTTCCTGCCTACGTTGTACTCCTGTAGGGGGCAGCATAACCCAATGGTCAAGAAGATTCTGGAGCTGTGTCCATTAATGAATGAAAGAGAAACTATTTTTCCATTTTGAATAGAGCAGGGTTATAGCCTGTCAGATTTTGTTTTGCCATCTGTGTCCCATTGGGGAGATTTCTCTTCACTTCTGTCCTATAGACCAACACAGGAAGTGAGTCACCAGAACTAGTGCCCCAATTGGAAGATTTCCCCTTCATTACTTTTCTGGGGATAACTCAAAATTTGGGATTTTATTTTACTTTCACTTTCAATGATAATGGTAAACAGGAAAACAAGAGAGGATGAATCTCCTTAACGGAGGCACAGACAGCAATAAAAACCAACAAGCGTTCTAATCCCTCTGCCCTCCATCCAAAACTTAAAAAAAAAAAAAGTTAAAGCCCCCATTTGCACTTGAGTTTTCTCACACAATTCCTGAAGTGCAAAAATGATCAAGATGAAGAATCCCATTTTACTCAATTGCCCTGTTAACACCAGAGCATTGTGTTGCTTGTCACCTTGTGTGAAGTTTAAAAAAAGGAAATAAGTTTCTTTAGGTTGAATTACCAATTTTTGACCATATAGATCTTAATGGGAGTGCCTGAAAAAACGTACTGTACTACAAGTATATACTATATAAATGTATAACAGTGGGTGGACATTAGAACGTAAGCTTTCTGGTGTAGAGACTGAGGTGAATGGTTCAGCGGTCTCTGTACAACTCTGTACACGTATGTTAAGAGCTATATAATAACAAAAGTATGACTGTAGAGGGGACAATAAAGTGTAAGCTCACCTAGTGCAAAGACCGATATAAAATAGTAAAATGTTCTCTGTACAGCAGCACAGACTACATGAGACCAATATAAATGCATAACAGTGTGTGACTTTAAGGGGCACATTAAAGTGTAACTGTAAGCTCCTCTGCTGCACGGACAGATATAAATTGTAAGATGTTCCTCTATACAGCAGTGCAAAACATGTTAGAGCTGTATAAATGTAGACGAGTACTAGTTTGTGACTGTAGTGGCGACAGAGTGTGAGCTCCTCTGTTGCATATGTGAATGGTAAAATGTTCTTTGTACAACAGCATGGAAAAGCTATGTAAATGTATATTACCAATCTGTAACTTTTGGGGAGGACATTAGAGTGCAAGCCCCTCTGGTGCAGAGACTGATGTAAACAGTAAAATGTTCTCTGTAAAGCAGCATTGACTAGGTGAGAGCTATATAAATGTATACCAGTGTATAACTTTAAGGGGGAGATTACAGTGTAAGCTCCCCTGGCGCACAGACTGATTTAAATGGCAAAATGTTTTCCTTACAGAAGTACAAAATATGTGAGAGCTATATAAATGTATTATAATAATAACAATAGCGTGTAAGGCTGGCCATACACTATACAATTTTCTGGATCAATTTTCCTTTAGATTTACCAAAACGATATATGTGTTCAAACAAACACTTTAAATTTGTTTGAAATCTAAAGGAAAATTGATCCAGAAAATTGTATAGTGTATGGCCAGCCTAACTTTGGATGAGACATTGGAATGTAAACTGGTCTGTTGAAGAGACTGATGATTTGATGCTCTCTGTACAGTATCACAGTATAAGTATGATAAATAAATGAATAAAGCAAACATTCTTTTACGCTCTGCCTTATTGCACTCTGTCACGATTTTCCTTAAGTTATGAAATAAAAAAAAACATTTAGTTTGCTCACCGTCAGAATTGTCATCAGAGTCTGACACATCCACACTGAGTGCTGCAGCATTTGGACCCAAACTTCTCTCAAGTGCTTCAATCTCCCTCTGAATTTTATCCCTCTCTGACTTCAGATCAAAAGCAGCCATGGCTCCTGCATCAAAAAATAACAAAACACAATTAAACAGCAATAAATGCACAATGCAAAATGAACACCAGATGCTTCTTTTTAAAGCAAGTTAATTGAAGAGAGAGGACAGGGTTTCTTGTATCAGGCCTACCTTGCACACACTGGTGTGTGACTGCTTGAGCAGCACCAAGGCATTCTGGGTAATCATATGCAAATAACAGTGCAGTGTCAGGCTGAGCCAGCCGCCTCCATGTGACTGAGCAGATGGTGTAGTTTGCAGACAGAGGGTGTGGTCTGGTTCACAGATCTGCATACATTACCCACAAGGACTTGCAGCTTTTGCTGTCCCCTTTCCTTTGCAGATGAGAAAACACATTATAGGCTGTAGCGAGAATAAGGAAGTGAGACTTGCTTGGAGATATTTTTTCCTTTTAAATATTTTTAGAGGAGGAGGAAATCGTTTTTTTTTTTTTTCACAAAAAGATGCTTTATTAAAGTAATTAAAGCATATGACAAAACGAATAGGAAATAGTTATATATCTGCAAAGACCACAGCAATGTTTAATTGCTCATTCACACCATACGTGCATGAAAACTGATAGGAAAACCGTGTAGATTTCACTTGCAGAGACATTCGTTTCACATCAGTTTTCATGCGCGTCAGTTATGTGCCCTGTTCACATCAATGTTGATGTCATGTCTTTTTTTTTTTTTTTTCCAATGCAGAAAACTGCATACACGTTGCAGATTTCCATGCAGAAAAAAATCTGCACAATGTGGTCTGAACAGGGCACCAAGAGAACCATTGTTTTTTCGATTTTTTTGTGCCCTTGTAGAACACATGCAGAAAAACTGATGTCTCTGCACCACGGTGTGCAAAAGGCTAACGCAGTTTGCACTCATATTTGTGCTGCACTAACAGCACTTGTTGGACTTGGTTCACACTAGCCCGACTCCAAATTTGCATGACTTTCAGTGCAACTTTGAAATCTGACTTTGATGTGACTTTTTACACTCTGTGGAATTGAAGTTGTATCAAAGTCAAACCAAAGTATTGCAGGAACCTTTTCTAAAAGTCAAACAGACTTGTGTAGTATCAGTTAAAGCAGAGTTCCGGCCTCAAAATCGACAAAAAACGATTTTGGGCCATCCGCTTGCCGAGTGTCACGTAAAAAAAAAAAAAAAAAAGGGGTAATTACGATTTTTTTTTTTGTTTACTTACCTTGTTATTGAAGAAAATATACTCACCTTTCTTCCACTTCCTTCCTCTGCGGCGTCACTTCCTCTTTGCTTTTCCTGGGAGCTGAACGTCATCGTTCCCAGGAATCAATGCGCCTGCACCGGCCCCGCTCGTCAGTTCCAGTGCGGGCGTGTCATTCCTTGCTAAACAGCTTCTGGGCATGCCCAGAAGCTGTGGAGGGATGACTCGCCCACACCGGAAGTGACGAGCGGGGCCGGTGCAGTGCATTCTGGGAGAAGAGGACACGGAAGAGGACGCGCTGGCTTCAGCTGCCCACACCTGAGATGGCAGCGCTGGAGAAGAAATTTTCAAGGTAAGTATTTCTTCTAAAAGCTAAGTGCGACCTGGGACAGTTCAGAGGCTATCCATTGTGGAATGTACTAGCCCTGACTGTCACAGGGGTATTTTTATCTAAATTTCACCCCAGAGGCTGGAACTCCGCTTTAAGACAGCTCTCATCGGGAAACATTGAATTTCACATGTCATCCGACTTTGTGTCTCAAAAGTCCAATCCTAGGTCACAGTGTGAACCGAGCCACAGGGGCAGGCGCACAGCAACATTCTCCAGTACAGTGTAAATACTTTTGAATATTTTGGTGCCAGGGAGCTCCTGGTGCTGCGTACAGCTGCCCTTAGTCATAAAAGGTTGCAGGTGATAATCTGCATTGGTGAGCTTACATCTGTGTGCATGCGCCACTTTACTCAAATAGAGGCGCATAGCTGTGTCCATCCACCTGCAACTAATCTATGGGCCTCTGTATGCAGCACCAGGGAGTTCCCAGGCACCAAACTACACCAGCCTGTTCACATTGTACAGGAGAATTAGTCTGTGCATAGGCTCTAATGCCTCGTACACACGCACCGTTTGGCCGACTTTTGTCCAGTGTTGTTGTGTTGGTTGAAATGTGCTCTAGACTGCACACAATTTTTTTCAGCCAACAACCAACTTCAGAAGTGATGTCACGTGATGGTTTACTTTCCGTGTTTTTTTTCTTCTCTGAGCATGCCCAGTCTTGCTCATCTGCTTTTTGTCGGCCGAAATCTGTACTGACTGACGAACAATCGGCCGTTCTGTTGACGGCCAACAAAAATTTTATAGCATGCACACCAGATTTTGTTTGGCCGAAAAGTCGCAGTCGGTTGTCGGAAGCATCATACTAACAAGCTGACAATCGGCCGATCAGACATTGGCCGAAAATTTACGGCCAACAATCGATGCGTGTGTACGAGGCTTAAGTCTACGTTCACATATATGCAGGTCAGGGAACGTGTCCGAATTGCACACGTTCCCCAACCCACTGGCAAATTGCGCTGCTCTCTAGAAGACGCGCAGAGGTGCCATTAATTCTTAATAGCACCCCTATGCATCCGAAAACACAGCTGAGTGTGAAAAAAACTCATGATGCTAGAGTGGCATCTTGGGGAAAAAAAAAGGCTTTACCCACACAAACAACAGTCCATTCAAACAAATGGGCTGCTGTGCCCGCGCAAACGTAGTACACAGGACCCACACAATGTTTGAGATGCAGAGACGTGTGTCGGGGCAGTATGGTGTGCGCTTCATTTGCATCACACAGCTCCCTTTTTTTTTTTCACAGAAATTTATATGAAGTGTACAAAGTCTGTAGTGACGTGAGGGACCATACAGAGCAGTGCAATATATGCAAACATGTTACCTATTATCACACTGCTTCTGGTCTGAACATGAAACACAGGAAACTATTGTTTTCTGTGAGTTATTGCAGTTACCTGTGTTTGAAGGGGCCCTTACTGCAGTAAATACACTCTTCTTGATGAATAAGGGCTCTTAGAGAGGGGCGCCGAAAATGCCTCGTGTTTAGGCCTTCAGATGTTTTTCTTTTAACCATCTCCTTTCCAAGCCTATTCTGACACTTCGCTGCTACATGAAAAACCTACTTTTTCTTGCTAAAAAATAATTACTTAGAACCCCCAAACATATATATATATATATATATATATAAAATCAGAGACCCTATAGAATAAAATTGTGTGTGTTGCAATTTTTTTATGTCATACCGTATTTCAAATTTCTTTGAAAAAAAAAAAAACAAACACTTTTATGAATTAAAGAAAGAAAGTTAGGTTAGCCCAATTTTTTTGCATAATGTGAAAGCTGATGTTACAGCGAGGAAATGGATACCCAACATGTCATTCTTTGCGTCTGCCCATGGAATGGCAGCAAACTACAGTGCCTAAAATTCTCCATAGGCGACGCTTTAAATGCATTTACAGTTAACCAGTTGCACAGGAGGTGCTAGAATTATTGCTTTCGCTATGATATTCGCATCAATACCACATATGTGTGGTGCGATCACTGTTTACATATGCGTGCAGGAGTAACGTATTAGTTCGCACTTACGCATAAGCACAGTGGGCTGGGGGAGCCTTCATTATTATTATTTTTTTTTATTATATATTTTCTACAAACATTTTTTTTTGTTATTTATTTTTGTTACTAACTTTATTGCTATTACAAGGGATGAACAACATAGTTTGTGACAGCATGGGCCATGAGAGATCCTCTTTATGGAGAAATGTGGGGCCTATTAGGCCCCAAATCTCTCCTTTGTCCCCCCCATGCAGCTGGTAAACAAAGGGGCGGAACCGGAAGTTACAAATTACACATCACTTCCAGTTTCCAGGGTTACAGAGAGAGGGGAATGATGTCAGTTCCTCTCTCTCTGTACAGGGCAACCACTGCCGCCAGCCGCATGGCTCCCGGCATTCAAGATGGGACCAGAGAGCCAGGAGAGGCAGCGGCAGGAGGGGGGGGACCCCCTTCCGCCAACCACAGAAGTGATCGAATGGCTAATTATCCACTTGGATCACTTCTGCATTATAAAGAATCGCTGTCTGAATAGATCGATACCAGGAAGATGCCTGTAGGTGCAGGCAACATCCAGTATAACCACTGAAACCCAAGGACGTTCAGGAACGTTCATTTGAGGGAAGTGGTTAACTGTTCTAAATGCAGCCCATCATAGGTGTGCACCCCAAAGCTTAAACACACGTGCGTGCGTGTCTTTATATACAGTATATGGCCTAGTGCATTGATCTCCCTGCTGGCACAATGAAAGAGAAGTGCGTAAGCGGCAGAGCGGGTAAGAGGGAAATCTTTACCATCTCCCCGCTGCCACACAGAGCGATAAAGCAATGCACACTAGGTGATTAGGGTGTGCCCAGGCACACCCTTTGCGCACTCCTATGCAACCTATTGTTTTCAATGGTCCTGCACACACAGGTTCATAAATATCAGTAAAGTAGCACCGCGATTACCTCAGTGAAAAAAAAAAAAAAGACAAAATGTCTGCTTTACTGGTCAGTATTTTGCGAGAGTGCGAGCGAGTACACCCCTAAATGACACCCTCGCCTTTGAATAGTATTATTTAAATTGTTATTGTGGGAGCTAGAGGAATTTGTATGCGTGTATAGGAATATATGCATGTCAATATACGCACTATACTCGCTTTATTTTTTTTGCGCAGGAACTTTCTTCTAGGAAGATCCAGCATTCATACCTCAGTGCTGTGTGTGCAAGGACCCTTAGAAGCTTAAAAGCTAGCTTCCATTCTAATCTATGTCGGAGGGTAGTTATCTAAAGTTACAAAATATACACAATATGAAGAAAAAAAACAGTAAATGCATGTATCTTCATGTAGTTATAATACCAAAACAGTTTCTGTGATGCGGCAGTGAAGGGAGACACTCTCAGGCCAGACTCCTCCTTAATCGCCTCACACAAATACTGAAAGCAATATAGTATCCCCCTCCATCTCTGAGGTACCACAGGGACACCCAGCACTGATGGGGACATGGAGCTGTGCACTCTGTACCTCCAGAGTTCTCCTCAGGCTGCTGCTGTTGCTAGGTGTTGTTAGATGTTGCTAGGCTAACAGCCCATATCATCTATGGCTGCCAAGTGTAGCCAAAATTCCCTTCATTGAACTCCCAATATGGTAATCATACATATTATAAGTTGTATACATATGTACAGTACATTATAAAATATGTACAATAAAGTTGTAGTAAAGCCTTAAGGTTTTTCACACTAATGCATTCTATGCATTAAAGGTGAAAAACCTTCTGTGCTTCAGCTCTCCCAGACACCCCCCCCCCTTTATTTACATGAGCCGACCCAATCCAGCAATGTGCACGAGCACAGCAGCCCCAGACGCTGTTTCTCTCCTCATTGGACAAATTGATAGCAACAGGAGCCATTGGCTCCTGCTGCTGTCAATCAAATCCAGTGACAAGGGAGCGAGGGGCGGACCAAGTCCCGCTGTCTGTGTTAATGGACGCAGCAGCGGGACTCGGGAGCGAGCCTGCACGGGTGCCCCTAGGGAAAACTGCTTTCCGTGGGGGCACGCGATGAAGAGGAGGGGCCTGGAGCACCAGTTGGGCACCCCAGAAGAAGAGGATTGGGGCTGCTCTGTGCAAAACGATTGCACAGAGCAGGTAAGTATAGACATGTTTGTTATTTTTATTAAAAAAAAACAAACAAGGGTTTACAGTCCTTTTGAAAAAGAGAATAAATGACAGGAAGGTGACATGTTTCATGTCTGGTGGTCCTGTCTGAAGGTCCCATGCTTCTGGATCAGGATATTTAATCTGGTTTATTCAGTGATGGGATGTACCCAAAGGCACAAACTGTGCTGTTTGCTGGCTTGCCGGAAGAGATCCCCAAACATCTCCGAACTCGCATATATTAAATTTTTTTAGCAGCTAAAATAACCATAGCGCAAGTTTGGAAATCACCCGTGATTAATGTTAGTGGTGAAGGCGGGGCTGGGACAAGGGGTGGGCATGAGGGACAGCTGCCCTGGGCGCTGTGGTATAATGTGAAGTGAGGGGGGCACCACAAGGAGATTGGGGAGGGGGATTTTGTGGGGCTACAAGGAGTATCATTCTAGTTGGGGAAATTTGGGGGGATGCTGTGCTGGGAGGGGGGATTTGAAGTGGGGGAGAGAAGAAGTGTACTAGGAAGGGAAATTTCAAAAGGTAGAGGATTTGTGCTAGCAGGAGTGTTTTTTTTTGGGGGGGGGGGGGCATTTGGGGGATGGGGGCAAAGATTTGTACTGGGAGGGGAGATTTCAGTGGAGGGTGGATTTGTACTGGGAGAAGGGGGAATTTATGCTTAGAGGATAAGCATGCGGATTAGTGCTCAGTGATTTTTTTTTTTTGGGGGGGGGGGGGGATTTTTTGGCACATGCTGCTTACCCTGGGCTCTAGATGACCTTGTCACATAAAATAAAATTCAAAAACTGACCAGCATTCTTGAAGATAAGCAAGCTAGGTTTGAAAAAGTGTGGAACCCCTGGATTGCATATCTTTAAACTCCCTGGTGGTATGATTCTTTCCGATTTTAGGTGCTGAAAGCGGTACCATTATTTTGCATGTAATTCTTAAGAATGAGCAGCCCAAACCAACTATTTACATATGATTTTTTTTTTTTTTTTAACTGTGCTTTGTTCTTTCTAACATCTCGGGTATGATAAAGTTTGAAAAACAAAATTATAAATTATAATGTAATAAATAACTATAAATAAGTTAAAGTTATATATATATATACACACATACATATACATACATACAATATATATATATATATATATACACACACACACACACACGCACAGTAAAACTGCAGGAAAGGGCACTGGGGGGGGGGGGCAAACTAATGTGAATTTATTTTATTTTGTAATGTATCAGTGTGTTTTACTATTTGAATTTTCCGCCGGTTCCACCCCCTGCGAGCGTCACGTCGCAGGAGACGGAAGCCGGGGCACAGAGCATCGGGAGGAAGATCCGGCCGCAGCACACTGCCGGGATACATCGCTGGGTCCCGGGGACAAGGTGAGTACCCTCTCTTACAGGATCCAGCGATCTTCCTAGCGGTACCCCGAGTGTGGCTCGGGGTTACCGCTTTTGGCACTGAAATTTAACCCCCGAGCCACACTCGGGAATACCTCTAGGAAGGTTAGGCTCCCTAAACACTGGGCCAATTTGTGAGGGGAGGCCTGGGCGGAGGGGACCTACTCAGATTCTCTCTCCTACTTTTCTCTCTTTCTTTCTCATTTTTCTTGTTATTGGTTCTGTTATACCATAATAATTTTTTGGTAGGATGCTGTTGCTGAACCATAAAGCCCCCCCAATTGTTCTATTTTCTCGAGATCGAGACCACATGATTTGAGGTATCCAGACCAGCCCTAGATGACAATGCTCCATGCCCCTTTAGCTCACCACCTTCTAGAGCAGTGGTCTCCAAACTGCACCCTTTAGTCACATTTACCTGGCCCTTGGGGTACTTTTCCTCCCACTGATACAAGAAAGACACTTGGGGCTTAATTCCTGGTGATGACACCAACAATGGGGCACTATTTCTCCCACTGACACCAACAATGGGGCACTGTTCCTTTCACTGATATCAATTATAGGGCACTATTTCCCCCACTAATACAATGAGGGGGCACCATTCCTGCCACTGATACCAATGATGAAGCACTATTTCTCCTACTGACCCCAATGGTGCAACACTATTCCCTCCATTGATACGAACGATGGAACACTATTCCTCTCACTGATACCAATGATGGGGCACTATTCCTCCCACTAATACCAAGAATGGGGTGCTATTTTGTCCTACTGTCACCAACGACGGGACGCTATTCCTCCCCCTAATACTAAAGATGCACCGTTTACTCTCACTGACACCAGGATAATTTTTTACTCCTAGTGGCCACAGTCCAGCCCCCCTCAAGCCTGAAGGACAGTAAACCAGCACTTTGTTTAGAAATTTTGGAGACCCCTGTTCTGGAGATATGTTCAAACTTCCCACTGAACCTCATGCAACTTGGATTCTTTGCCTTTTTAGTCTTCCTCTAGATTTTGGGACCTTGATTTTTAAATGAAATGCTAAATTTTCCATAGTTTGTTATGATTTGGGGAGCCATGTCATCTGCTGGTGTTGGTCCACTGTGTTTTATCAAGTAAAAGGCAGCGCAGCCCTCTACCAGGAGTTTTTAGAGCACTTCATACTTGCCTCTGCTGACCATATTGACATATTATATAACTTTCACTCAGAATTCACACATTTTTCCTATCATAAAATGTGTGAATTTCAGGTAAATCTTATGTGAAAATGTATAAATAGACCTCATTGATTCATACACACATGCATTAATTCTTAGCAACCATGCACAAATATCTTCACATAAGTATATATGTGGTGGCCAAATTCAACAGTGAATAAAAGGGGCCCCAAGTGCACCTCTCAACATGTCCAGAGGGCTGCATGATAGGCTCATTTTTGTAAAGCTTCTTCTAGTACGTTACATTACGACCCAACCAGGGAAAAATAATCTGTGTATAACTTTAAAATGTAATGTTAAGATGAGATCTCCCAGGCATCCAAACTTTTTTTTGTGTCCATGCACACATACGCATTTGTGTCCATGCACGCATAAGCATTTAATCTTGTATTTTGATTCAAATATTGGAGTGGCTGTTTGATTCCTAATCGATTCATTACATTTTTTTTTTAACCACTTAAGCCCCGGAGGATTTGGCTGCTAAAGGACCAGGGTTTTTTTTGCGATTTTTTACTGCGTGACTTTAACGGACAATTGCGCGGTCGTGCGACGCTGTACCTAAACGAATTTGACGTCCTTTTTTTCCCACAAACAGAGCTTTCTTTTGGTGGTATTTGATCACCTGTGCGATTTTTTGATCACCTGTGCGATTTTTTGATCACGCGCTATAAACAAAAAAAGAGCGTAAATTTTGCAAAAATAACAATATTTTTCACATTTTTTTATATGAAATTCCCCAAAAAAAATGTAAAAATAAAATTTTTTAACATTTTTCGGCCAATTTGTTTTATGCTACCTATGTTTGGTAAAAAAAAATTGCAAAAAGCGTATTTTGATTGGTTTGCGCAAAAGTTATCACGTTTACTAACAAAGGGAAAGATTTTTGTCATTTTTGGTGTTTTTTTTTTAAACGCGTAATGGCGGCGATCTGCGAATTTTTTTCGGTACTGCGACATTGCGGCGGACAGATCGGACCCTTGACTGACATTTTTGACACTTTTGGGGGTACCAGTGACATTACTGCAGTAATCAGTGCTATACATATGCACTGTTACTGCAAAAATGACACTGGCAGGGAAGGGGTTAACTATTGGACAGGGAGGGGTTAAGTGTGTCCTAGGGGCGTGATTCTAACTGTGCAGGGACATTCCTATTGGTGTAAAAGCAAAGATCAACCGTTCTACATAGTAGAACGGACAGATCACTTTTACACAGGGAGAACTGACAGGCAGCTTGTTTACACAAGCCGCTCTGTCTTTCTCCCTTCACAGGAGCGATCGCAGTGTGACTGGCGGACATCGAGTCCGCCGGTCACACGCACTGACTTGTCTGTGAACGAGCCGCGGCGGGCGCGCGCCTCGGCGGGCGCGCACCCGCCCGCAATAGGCTCGCAAGTCAGTGACAGGCGAGTGACGTACCGATACGTCACTCTGCCTGGCCGGGGCTGACCGCCGCAGTATATAGTCGTGCGGCGGTCGGCAACCGGTTAAAGTTATACATATTATTTTTCCCTGGTTGGGTTGTATTATAACGTATTAAAAAAAAACTTTACAAAAATTTGCCTATCGTGCAGCCCTCTGGACATGTTGAGGGGTGCACTTGAGGCCCCTTTTATTCACTAAATTGAATTTGACTACTACATAGTTATACTTATGTGTAGATATTTGTGTATGTGTGTTTAGAGGCAGGAACATTTAGGGACAGAAATCTAAATGCACTAAAATTGCATTCAAGGGGGAGCGTTTGGGCAGAAAAAGACGCCCAACACACCTAAATGCATGCAAAACAACTAAACACTCCTAAGCACTAGGCCCTTTAAGTGCTTTAGCATTTAATAATTTCAGAGGCCAGAATAAATTAATAATGTATACAAGTCCAACATTTGGCATGCCTGAATGCATCTAAAAGCATTTCAAAAATATGGTTTTAAATTCACTTTTAACAGTTCTTTTCTCCTGACAGATGAAAAGCATTTAGAAGAGCCCAGGGTGCATAAGCCCAAACTGTCGAAGTGTCTTACCAAGGCTGCAGTGCTGGAACTAAGTGGAGCTAGGAAACATGAGATGCTGGAGATGCGAGTATGAGGACCCCTTCACAGAGGCATACAAATTGATAAACCTGTGTGAATGAGCCCTAACACTTCCTCCATATATGAACACTGTGGACCCCACTAAACAGAATGTAAAGCAAAGATCCTTTAATAATTTTCCTTCCTCTTTACTCCCATTTTAGACACCTTGAATACAATCAATTTGTAATCAGGGATGCCGAATACACACACAAAAAAAAAACCCAGGGCTGTTTACTGCAGCCATTGCAAATAAAATGAGAGATGACAAA
This sequence comes from Pelophylax lessonae, assembly GCF_965119305.1. Taxonomy (NCBI): domain Eukaryota; kingdom Metazoa; phylum Chordata; class Amphibia; order Anura; family Ranidae; genus Pelophylax; species Pelophylax lessonae. Next base: position 189,345,768 of record NC_138774.1, read on the forward strand.
TTATGGGCACAGTTTAGGATGGAGAGGGGTGATACCACTATTGCTAACCCAGCTTTATGCTTTTACATTTTTTTCAATGAAATATTGCCTCTCCTTCCAAATGCCCTTTCCTCCTCCCATCCCTCCTTCTGTATTATTAATAATGACCCCCAGCATCGGTGTCAGTGGATGCACTAATAACCTCCAGCATTGGTGTCAGTGGATGCACTAATAGCCCCCAGCATCGGTGTCAGTGGGTGCACTAATAGCCCCCAGCATCGGTGTCAGTGGGTGCACTAATAGCCCCCAGCATCGGTGTCAGTGGGTGCACTAATTGCCCCCAGCATCGGTGTCAGTGGGTGCACTAATAGCCCCCAGAATCAGTGTCAGTGGGTGCACTAATAGCCCCCTGAATCTGTGTCAGTGGGTGCACTAATAGCCCCCTGAATCGGTGTCAGTGGGTGCACTAATAGCCCCCAGCATCGGTGTCAGTGGGTGCACTAATAACCCCCAGCATCGGTGTCAGTGGGTGCACTAATAACCCCCAGCATCGGTGTCAGTGGGTGCACTAATAACCCCCAGCATCGGTGACAGTGGGTGCACTAATAACCCCCAGCATCGGTGACAGTGGGTGCACTAATAACCCCCAGCATCGGTGACAGTGGGTGCACTAATAACCCCCAGCATCGGTGACAGTGGGTGCACTAATAGCCCCCAGCATCGGTGACAGTGGGTGCACTAATAGCCCCCAGCATCAGTGTCAGTGGGTGCACTAATAACCCCCAGCATCAGTGTCAGTGGGTGCACTAATAACCCCCAGCATCAGTGTCAGTGGGTGCACTAATAACCCCCAGCATCGGTGACAGTGGGTCCACTAATAACCCCCAGCATCGGTGACAGTGGGTCCACTAATAACCCCCAGCATCGGTGACAGTGGGTGCACTAATAACCCCCAGCATCGGTGACAGTGGGTGCACTAATAACCCCCAGCATCGGTGTCAGTGGGTGCACTAATAACCCCCAGCATCGGTGTCAGTGGGTGCACTAATAACCCCCAGCATCGGTGTCAGTGGGTGCACTAATAACCCCCAGCATGGGTGTCAGTGGTGCACTAATAACCCCCAGCATCGGTGTCAGTGGGTGCACTAAAAAAAAACCCAGCATCAGTGTCAGTGGGTGCACTAATAACCCCCAGCATCAGACAGTGGGTAAACTAATAACCCCCAGGATAGGTGCCAGTGGGCAGTGTCGGATTTACAAGGAGGCAAAAAGGGGCAACTTCCCTTAACCCCCCCCCCCTATACAAAACAATATATAGATTATAAATTAAATAATAATAATATGAAATACATAATGGTAAAAAATGACTATGTATCCTGTGAAGTAATAATTTGCTGGCCCAAATCTGTAATTTTTTTTACTCTGGACAGGTATTTTGAATTGTTTTTAAAACAACTAATTTTGGCAATTTAGGGAACCACATATAGAGCGCTATGACTGTGTGTGCGTGCACACATGACCTCAAGATGAATAAAACTAGCATCAGTGTCATTGACACTAGTAATAACCCCTAGCATTGATGATAATGACTGCAGTAATAACCCCCCGCATTGGGGCCACATGAATAACCCCAGCATCAGTGTCAGCAGGTGCAGTAACAACCCCCAGCATTGGAGTCAGCAGGTGCATTAATACCCATCCAGCTGTGTCAGTTGGTGCAGTAATAACCCCCAGCATTGGAGTCAGCAGGTGCATTAATACCCATCCAGCTGTGTCAGTTGGTGCAATAATAACCCCCAGCATTGGAGTCAGCAGGTGCATTAATACCCATCCAGCTGTGTCAGTTGGTGCAATAATAACCCCCAGCATTGGAGTCAGCAGGTGCATTAATACCCATCCGGCTGTGTCAGTTGGTGCAGTAATACCCATCCAGCTGTGTCAGTTGGTGCAATAATAACCCCCAGCATTGGAGTCAGCAGGTGCATTAATACCCATCCAGCTGTGTCAGTTGGTGCAACAATAACCCCCAGCATTGGAGTCAGCAGGTGCATTAATACCCATCCAGCTGTGTCAGTTGGTGCAGTAATACCCATCCAGCTGTGTCAGTTGGTGCAATAATAACCCCCAGCATTGGAGTCAGCAGGTGCATTAATACCCATCCAGCTGTGTCAGTTGGTGCAGTAATAGCCCCCAGCATTGGAGTCAGCAGGTGCATTAATACCCATCCAGCTGTGTCAGTTGCTGCAGTAATACCCATCCAGCTGTGTCAGTTGGTGCAATAATAACCCCCAGCATTGGAGTCAGCAGGTGCATTAATACCCATCCAGCTGTGTCAGTTGGTGCAGTAATAGCCCCCAGCATTGGAGTCAGCAGGTGCATTAATACCCATCCAGCTGTGTCAGTTGGTGCAGTAATAACCCCCAGCATTGGAGTCAGCAGGTGCATTAATACCCATCCAGCTGTGTCAGTTGGTGCAATAATAACCCCCAGCATTGGAGTCAGCAGGTGCATTAATAACCATCCAGCTGTGTCAGTTGGTGCAATAATAACCCCCAGCATTGGAGTCAGCAGGTGCATTAATAACCATCCAGCTGTGTCAGTTGGTGCAATAATAACCCCCAGCATTTTTCACCAAGCTGTTCTGAACAACTGTGCACAGTTTGCACCCCTCCTCCACAGCTCACCCCCCAACTATGCACAGCTCCATTCACTCTACATGCCTTATCACAGCTGGCTCCACCACTGACCTCTGCACCCCTCATCTACAGCTCACCTCCTCTCCCACCGTTTCCCTACAGCTCACCTCAACACTTTCTCTGCTCAGTTCCAGAGCAAGAGCTGGCTTTACCGCCTAAGGGGGAAGGGTCTGTATTCCTTCCATACCCCATACGCAAGCACGTGAATGAGCCGCAGGATTTACATGTTAATGAGTGGCAGTGTTTGCATATAAACCAGGCGCTTTGCGGCCATTTCTATGGAGGAATAAAACAAGCCACGCCTCCCGGAAATCTATATTGGGTCGCCTTTGTGAAAGTGAGAAGCTGGACAGCCGGCCAATCGGAGCGACGGGGCGTGCCATTTTCAGCGCAGCCGTCTCCAAGGTAACAATGGAACGCTGCGAATTTGTGTGCGGCTGCTCGCAAGTTTCTATGGTAACGTAGCGACGCTACGATCCACGGAGGCTGGTGAGGCCCAAGATAGCTGGATTGTGATTTGTGATCGGCAATGGATAGATACAAGGTAATAATGCATAGAATGCATCCTGGACTGAGCTCCCAGTCCACAAGTCAGAGTCCGCCTTCACTGCTGCTGTTCCTTTTCACTTTCTGCATGGTCCGCCTGTCTGCTGTCAGACCTCTTCTTTTTATATGTCATTACTTATGTTTCCATTAGGCCCTCTTCACTCAGGCTGGAACCTGCATTCTGTGTCCCCTGAGGTTTGTGACCTCTGCCATTGGTAATGCAGAAAACCTCTATAGATGATTTAGAGCAGTGTTTCTCAACTCAGGGCACACTAACAGGCCAGATTTTAAGTATTATCTTGGGGAGATGCAGACTAGAATACTGCAATCACCAAGCAGCAAATTATATCACCTGTGATGTATTTCAGTTTTTTTGCAAACCTGACCTGTAAAGCCTCGTACACACGATCAGATAATCAGACGACTTATTGTTCGCATTTTGTTGCATGATACTAATATCGAATTCAACAATGCGTACTAACCGTATGATTTTTGTCGTACGATTCTGGAAAAGCTTCCTGGTTGCGTAATTACGTATCAGATAGTGCAAAACAAAAACAATGGCAGCCAGGCTTTTTCCGGGTTATTTTTGTAATTCTGATCATGCGTCATCTTTGTCTATCGATTTTTAGCGGACGCATACTGTACTGATTAAACGATTGTCGTTCGCTAGGCTATCGTACGACAAAAGTTTTCGTGTTTGTTCCTTCGGATTTGTTGGACGAAATGTCGTGATCGGCTGTCGAAAGCTGTGTACTAACGATTAGATTATCATGCAATCAATTTGAAAGCAATTTTTTTCGTACGATTATCTGAACATGTGTACAAGGCATTAGTGTGCCCTGAAGACCAAAGTTGAGAAACACTGACTTAGAGGGTCAATTCACTAAGCTTTACCACATGCGGTAAGGGTATCATGTTACTCATTTGCATGAATTGTCACATGTAGTAAATAAAGTCCAATTCATTAAAAAAAATATATATATATATATTTTCGGTAAAAAAAAAAAAAAAAAAAAAAAAACGTTGCTGGTAAATATTGCAAAAAATCGCGCAGTAATCTGTTCAAAGTCCAATTCACAAACAGAACAGGAACTAAAAAAAGGTGCGAATTTTACTACCAGCTTTTTGGTGGCGGTAACCAGTGCGGTACCAAAAAGAGGGGCTTATTCAAACCCTAAAAAAGTGGCATTTCACCCACCAAGAGCCTTTTTCCACCCACAGAACATTCAGAGGAAGGGGCCTAATTCCACCCACAGAACACCCACAGGATAGGGGTATGATTCCACCCTCAGAGAGGGGTCTAATTCCACCCACAGAGGAACCATAGAAAGTTGACACTATTCCACCAGCAGTGGATTCACAAAAATATGGCATTATACATCACGAGTACACAAGTGTTTTTTTTTCTTATTATTAAATCAACAAGGCATGATGTGCAGTGCAAATTAAATGCAAACATCAGCTGAAATTAAACATCAAGAATTAAAAAAAAAAAAAGAATACATTTTTTTTAAAGTAGACGTTTACAAAATTGCAACAATGGATTATGTCAGCCATGACAATTATTCCAGCTAGAAGTGACCTCTTGAAGTGGCCACTATACTTTTGGTTATATACAGAGTTACAACAAGTTAAACTTAGAACCATTAAAAAAATAACTAAAAATATTTTTAAAAAATTATTAAAAAAAAATAAAGTCAAGTTTTCTTTAGTTTCCACAATATAAACATGGGCAGCAACACATAAGTCCCCATTCACACTAGCGCGACTTGTCAGGCGACCTGGTCCCCTGACAAGTCGCGGTGGGTCGCCTGCCATTGATTAGCACAGGACCCGTTCTAATAGGAGCGACACAAGTCGCTCCGACTTAGAAAAAGGGTCCTGTACTACTTTGGGGCGACCTGGAGGCGACTTGCATTGACTTCAATGATATGAAGTCCATGCATGTCGCGCCGAGGTCGCGGTGCGCGCTGTGCACCGCGACTTCGCAGGTTGCCCCGGCAAGTCGCGACGCCACTGTGTGAATGGGCTCTAAATGTGGCAAAAACATAGAAAAATATTTTTTTTGGAAAAGAAAAATAACAAAAATGTTATAATGTAATAAATGACCTTAAAGAGGTTGTAAACCTCAGAATTAAAAATAAAAAAAAGGAACACCTGAAAGAAAAACACATAATGAGCTAGTATGCATCGCATACTAGCTCATTATGAAATACTTACCTAAGAACGAAGCCCAGAAGTGCCGACCGCTCACCTCTCTCATGGTTGACATGTTGTGTCGCCCTTCTTCCGGGTTTGCAGCATCCGGCCATCTGATTGGCTGGAGCCGCGATGACGTCACTCCCGCGCATGCGCGTGGGAGCCGACGGTCACGGCACGGGGCTCTGAAGGAACAGCATGAGCGGCCGTTCCTTCAGAGCGCATGCGCCAGTGATGTCACTGGCTGCATACAAAGTAAATATCTCCTAAACGGTACATGTTTAGGAGATATTTACAGTACCTATAGGTAAGCCTTAATATAGGCTTACCTATAGGTACAAGTTGCAGAGGAGGGTTTACTTCCTCTTTAAGCAACCCTTAACCACCAACACATGCGATAAATTGCCACATGAGAAAATGGGGTAGTTACCGAACAATCGAAAAAATACTGCATTTGTTATTTTCCCGCTAAATTCTTAGTGAATTGAACTTTCATAACTGATTTACCGCATGGTATTGGTATTTTACCACATTTTATTTGCCGCTTTTTAACTCTTAGTGAATTGACCTCTAAGTCCTTGTGGGAGCTCATTGGGCTTCCTACTTAGGAAGAGGATAAACCCCAACAACAAACTTCTTTTAAATGCTCCCATTTGGTCTGTTAAATATACAATTGAAAGGTTTTGTTATATCTATACAATAAATGCAAAAAATATGCATTGATCCTGCCAGAAATCCAGTGCTGTCCTGTGCAGTCTTATCTCAAGCAGCCTTCTTAGCTTTGCACTGAAGAGGAGGTGTTCTGCAGTCCTAAAAGGCTTCCTGTCCTAGGGTGACAACATTGCTCTTTATAGATACAATGAGTGAATGAGTGAGCATTGTCACCCTCGGACAGGAACTGTGTTACTGGCAGGATCTTTAGGTAAAATTAAAGGAAAAACACCTGAAAAAAAAAACACATGAATAGAGCCAGCACAACTAAGGATAGGTAAGCTTAAAAAAAAAAAAAAAAAATATATATATATATATATATATATATATATATATATATATATATATATATATATATTATATACACACACACATATATACATGAGTCTCATATGCCCTTAATCGTTTGTGTATTAACAGGTGCTGGAAGAATGGCCGCCTGGGGCTTTTGGGGTGACCTGTTTTGTGGAGGAGCCGGTGTCACAAAGGAAATTTGCTGTTAAAAAGGTCTGAAAAACATCTATAGATAATATACTGACAACTCTGACTGGGTTCTTCTGGAAAGAAGTAAACAATTCCCCTAAAAGTGAACCTAAGTGAAGTCCAAAGCTGGTAATCCACTGGCAGGTGTAAAGAGGTGCCCCACATTTAACCAGCTTATAGAGCACCCTGGAAGCCCAGACATGCTGGGTGTGACTTCTGCATAGAGTGACCTGAGATTTTGAAGTCCATCTTGGACTGTCCCCTGGCATCTCCCAGACTTCATTGTTTGTCCAAAGCTGTGATAGATAGCCTTAATAACTAATATCAGGGGCGAGGATGCTAGAATAGGTGGGTCTAAGTGTAGCACCCTCCTAGGTAGGTGCTAGAGAGTGAATATAGTTTTGGCTTTGTCTGCCTATCAGAGGAGCAGCAGGCAAATTCTATATTGCTATATTGCTTTTTGCTTAACAGAGAGCAGGATCTGTGAGTTAGGTCTGCTCATGGTGATCAGTGTGTGATTCATCTGGTCTAGGGGAGTGTTTCACACTGGTCCAATAGGGAGGCATATTGGGCAGTGGAGGAAACCTGACCAATGAGTACACTGGCATTCTTCCAAAAGCGCATTTGTGAGGTCAGGCACTGATGTTGGACGAGAAGGCCTGGCTCGCAGTCTCTGTTCTAATTCACTCCAAAGGTGTTCTATCAGGTTGAGGTCATGACTCTGTGCAGGCCAGTCAAGTTCCTCCACCCAAAAATCACCACAGACTGGCCTGCACAGAGTGCTGAACTTAGCCCGATAGAGCACCTTTGGAATTAATTAGAGCGGAGACTATGAGCCAGGCCTTCTCGTCCAACATCAGTGCCTGACCTCACAAATGCTCTTCTAGAAGAACGGTCAAACATTCCCATAGACACTCTCCTAAACCTTGTTATAGCTTCAAAAGGTGGGCCAACTCAATATTGAACCCTATGGACTAAGACTGGGATGCCATAAATGTTAATGTGCGTGTAAAGGCAGGCGTCCCAATACGTATAACAATATAGTGTACATCTGGGTGATGCTTAGGTCTTCATAAAACATTTCTACATCTTAACTGGAATTTTACTTGTTCAGGAAACCTTAGATGCCTCTTCTATATTTTTCCAGTAGCTTATTAGCTTTAAACTTGACACAGATTTTCTTTAAGGTACCATTAAAGTATAACTAAAGGCAAAACTCTTTTTTAGTTTTGGATAGAGCAGAGAGGGATTAGAACACTAGTCCGTTGTTATTGTTATCTGTGCCCCCGTTAGGGAGGGAAAATCTTCCAATGGGGACACTAGTTCTGGTGACCTGGGGGTCCCCAGGAAATTACCTTAATTTGCAGGGACTTGTCTCACTTCCTGTTTGGCTATAAATCAGGAAGTAAAGGGAAATCTCTGCAAGGGGCACAGATGGCGAAAAAAAAAAAAAAATCTGCCGGTTATTATAACCCTCCCTTGCTCTATTGAAAATGAAAAAAAAAAAAAAACATTTGCCCATAGTTCTACTTTAACAAAGGGCATCAGTTAGAAGATATGTCTGCTGCATGATCATTTAGAAGAACAATTGTGAATAAAATATGCTTTCTTGGAGTGACAAAGTGAGCACTGTTATGAAGCTTACAGGCACTATGATGACACCCCAAGTGGCAGCCCATTTCATAGGGGAATAGTAGCAATGGACAAGGAAAAGACATGGTTGATTGACTCTTCCTAAAAGATTTTTCTGAGTTAGGCCCCTTTCACACAGGGAGTCCGTAAGGCGGACTCCCTTTTTCTCAGCGGGAGATCGATCCGCCGATCCCCCACTGAGCAGGAGGATGGCAGCTCTGTCTCCGCTCTGTGTTCGGAGGCAGAGCTGTCAGGTCCCCATGCATCTCTATGGGGGAATCGGATGAGAACGGACCGTCTGTCCTTTCTCATCCGATCCGCGAGACGGATGGAAAATAGGGTTTCCATCCGTCCGTGTTTGACGGATCAGATGTCAGCGGACATGTCATGCATGGGGCATCCGTTCGGATCCGCCTGAAAAACAGACAGGTGGATCTGAATGGACTCCCTGTGTGAAAGGGACCTAAGTCTGTTGCTATGGGTGTGACTCTTGGACATACAATTGTTTTCCTATCTTACATTTTAGGCCATACGAGTGGTGTTCGTTTTATACCTATGGGTTACAGATTTTGGCTCATTCGCTTTCACTGAGGAGGGCTGAGGGCTGTTTGAGGTCTGAGCAATTTCTTGTGACCAGCATTGCTGATGTGGGCCAGTTTTGGTGGGGTATTGCAGCTTTAGATACTCATTGAACTGTACAAGCTATCTGGTTCCAGGGCAATGAAGCTGAAGTCCTATGCTGAGTCACAGCCTGGCACTAGTATGCAGTATGTTATTTAGCGCATTGCTGATTTCATCCATTTACAAACATGACTTTTTCAATATCACATGTAATTACATTAGGTATTTTATTGTATCATTGGCAGGTGGAGTGTATAGACGAGCGGGAAGGCAATCTCGCCCTAGAAGAGGTAATCTGCAAGCGGAAACAGTAACAGCTAAAACTTGTGTTTTTCTTTTAAGAAATGCTGCAGTTTATGAACATTTTGTAGTAAAACTGACATGGCATTTATCTTGCACACTTGACAATATACAGTATATCTACATGGTTGCCAGTATGTTTATTTTTATATTTGCCTTAGTCCTCTTCCATAGAAAGTGCACTTATCAGTTTTACCCCCCTGATGCAGGTTAGTATAGATCTGGGGTGGTGGAGGGTGGGTTGCATTAGGTCAGGGGGCAGAAAGAATAAGGTCCCCATAAGCTGAGTTTTTTTGTGAAAGTGCAAATATCCTTTAAAAATTAGACTGTGAAAATTCAGCCATTATGTTCCCTGGTTACAGCATCACCCTCTTTGGTTCAAAGACAGGAACATTGCACAGTCCAGAGACATGTGACAGGAAGCTGCAATCTTGCTTGAAAAAAATGTGGAAAGCCCACTATATCATGAATATCTGTGTGTATTAAAGATATCAGTGCATATTTGGTTTACATTTTCTCTCTTTATACTGTACAGGCTCTGTCACTCCTGGAGCTTCAACACCCCAATATCTGCCTATATAAAGAGTTTTTCATGGTCTGGGATAATAAGGTAGGGTGTTCACGATACTGTAGATCATCAAAATATGTCCTCTTGCTTTTGCTGTCAAAGGCCTAGTTCCTGGGTCTGGCATGCAAGTTCCCAGGTTGCATTGATTGAAATGGTTCTCCCAAAGGTCCAAGTCAGTGGTCTCCAAACTACGGCCCGGGGGGCCAGATGTGGCCCTTTGCTTGCTTTTATCTGGCCCTTGGGGCACTATTTCATTCATTAATACCAAGAGTGGGGCATAATTGGGCCCAATGACATCAATGATGGGGCACAATTCCTCCCAATGACACCAACAAATGGGCCCAATGACATCAATGATGGGGCACAATTCCTCCCAATGACACCAACAAATGGGCTCAATGACATCAATGATGGGGAACTTTTCCTCCCAATGACACCAAGGATGGGGCACAATTCCTCTCATTACCACCAAGGATGGGGCACAATTCCTCCCACTGACACCAAGAATGGGGCACAATTCCTCCCACTGACATTAAAGAAAGGGCATTGTTTATTCCCACTGACATCAGGACCTTTTCTACTACCAATGGCCAACTTCCTACGACCCCCTGTTTAGAAAGTTTGGAGACACCCGGTCTAAGTCAATAGTGGTCATGATTGGGTGGACCGACCCACATTGATCTTCATGAATAATGGACAAAAACACAATTTGGGTATTATACTGTGATTTTGTTTCTTTTCTGCAGAGCATTTAAATATTGCAGTGTTTAAATGGTTTAATTCGGCTGATATAAAATACTCACATGAATGCAACTCTGTAATTTTTAAATGTTTTTCTATATATATATATTTCTTATTGCAAGCAGTGCAATTATCTGCATTTGATCTGGTATTAGCCTATTACAGTCTCTGTACAGCAGAGCTCAGAGTGTGAGAAGAAGAAGCAGCACAAGAGATCAGTCAGACAAGAAGAATTCTAAGAGGTGAAGAGAGCAGAGAGATTAGCTTATCACTATGCTGATTCCTTTTTTACTGTCCAGCTACTGGTTTGGGTGGGTCAACGACTTCCTGGGCTCAGAAGAAGTGGGTTGAATGATGCAAGCCTACATTTAACTTGAGGATATCCAGTGGCAGAAAAGAATTTCCGCAGGGTCAATGAGTTAAAAGAAAATTTAATTTTTGATTGGAGTTCTGAAAGACATGTCTAAGCTCTGAGTCACTCTTAATTCAGTTGACAGGAGTTGAAGCTTAATGCATTTCAGATCTGCAAGATAAATACACAGCAGATTAACTCAAAGGACCCCTGTAAATGGAGCTGTCCCCTCAACAATATAATTAATTGTTCATTCAGTAATCACTCCACTATGCAGTGTTTATAATCTTCTCAAAAACTCAATGATACCGTCTTTGCAAAGCAGACTGTCTAGACCTCTCTTCTAATAAAAAAAATCCCTTTTTTTGGTAAATCAAAGTTGCATTACCTACACGTTTCAGTCCAAACACTTATAATCTGGTGTTGTTTCGATACTCTGATTGCATGGCCAAAAACAATTGAAGCAGGTGGGCAATTTTCCAAGGCCCATGTGTCTTAACAATTTTTTTTTTTTTTCGAATAAGAAAAAAGAATCTGCCCAAAGCTAATGAAATTTAAGAGCATAATCACTAATCACATTTCTATTGTAGTTGAAGCTGTTTTTTGCATCAAAATTAAAAACTCAATAAAGCAAATCCTCATTTGTGTGATTTACCAACCACATTTTTTAGATTTAGTTTGACCCAGTCTTGATAGAAAATAAAAATAAAAAAGGTGGAGATATTAATTTTATGGCTAGAATTATGCCAAAATCAAAGTTTCTGATTATCATCTATTCTCTTGCATTAAACCGTTATACTCAAATGTGTTTCAGAACTGGAAACTTGGTTATAACATTTTGTTTTGTTATATGCAAACAGTTAATACAGTTATGTATTATGATCTCTTTAGAGTGCCTCCCTGTTTTTTTGCATGGTGATGGATTACTGTGGTCAAGATAATCTAACAGATATTGTGCATCTGAACAGGCAAGAGCACAAAAAGATTAAGGACAACGTAAGTAGTTACATTAAAAAGGGACGTGCTCTGTGGTGTTAATGAATGTAATCACAGTGGCTTTAATGGGCGTATAATCATTATAGCGCTTGGGCATTCTTGCTGTGCCGTTAATGGGAATAGTCCCTGTGAAACAAATGTCACTGCATCACACAGGATTATTAAAGTAAATGATAAAGTGTGGCATAGTAGTATAATTGCTGTAAAAAATAAATCACCTGCACTTTGACATTAATGGAAATAAACAAAGTAGAATTTTAACTAACTGACATTATATGAATCGTATTGTTGTTTTTTACATATTTTCTTTATTTTGTTCAGGACTCGTTAGAAAAAGGTAACTATAATATAGTGTTTAATAATATTTGGTATTCTTACAGCCAGTCAACTGGCAGCACTTTAGGTTCCTTTTTACATGCTTTCCACTTTCCCATGTAGTAAAAAAAAATCTTCAAATATATTAATAGTAAAAAGGTTAGGTCTGAGCATGTGGGCCCTTTACAAAATAATCTGGAGTGGATGACTGGGGACAAAGAGATGGCAAATTTAATAAATAGTTTCTTCAGCTCTGTGTATACAAAGGAGCATGGAGAAGCTCATGTCCATAATGGAGATAGTATTGACACAGCCCCAAATGATCCACAATAGCTCAAAAGTGATATGGTCCAGAGATATTTAGACAGACTAAAGGTGGATCAAGCACCTGGACCAGATGGCATCCACCCACGGACCCTAAAATAATTTAGCTCTGTCAAATCAAAGCCATTGTTTCTAATTTGAATGGCTGTAATAGTACCACTGGATTGGGGAAGGGCCAATGTGGTGCTTATATTTAAAAAAGGGATCACAGTGTTTACCAAGTAACTAAAAGCCTGTTAGGTTAACTTATATAGCCAGGAAGATACTGGAGCGTTTAATAAAAGATCACATAGATGAGTTCTTGCTGGAAAAAAAATATTTTAAGCAACAGACAGCATGGATTCATAAAAGACAGAAGTTGTCAAACAAACCTGATTTTTTTTTATGAGGAGGTAAGTGAATCCTTAGACAGAGGGGTGGCTATGGACATAGTATACTTGGCTTTTGCAGGTTCAGTGGTGGGACCCTTGCTTTTTAATTCCTTTATAAATTATATAGGGTCTGGGATTAAAAGTACCATTTCAGTCTTTGCAGAAGACACCAAGCTATGCAGTGGAATACTGTCCTTACAGGATGTCTCCAGTTTACAAGCTGACCTCAATGTACTGTTTAATTGGGCAACTATGTGGCAAATGAGGTTTATTGTTGATAAATGTAAAATAAAGCACTTGGGGGCTAAGAATATGCATGCATCATACATACTAGGGAGAGGACAACTGGGGGAATCCATAGTGGAAAGGTTCTGGGGGTGTTCTGGTAGATCATAAGCTTAATAACAGCATGCAATGCCAAGCCGTGGTTTCTAAATAGAGCAAAGTCCTTTCTTGTATTAAGAGAGGTATGTACTTCAGAGAGAGATAGATCATTTTGCCCCTGTACAAATCGTTAGTAAGGCCTCATCTAGTTTAGTTTTTGGCACCAGTTCTCAAAAAGGATATCGGGTAACTGGAGAAAGTGCAGAGAAGGGCAACCAAACTGATAAGAGGCATGAAGGAGCTCAGCTATGAGGAAAGATTAGAGGAACTCAGTTTATTCTATCTTGAGAAGAGGAGAATAAAGGAGGATATGATCAACATGTACAAATACATAAGGGGTCCATATAGTGAACTTGGTGTGGAGTTATTTACTTTGAGGTCATCACAGATGACAAGGGGCATTTTTTATGTCTAGAGGAAAGAAGATTTCATCTCCAGATGTATGAATTATTATTTTTTGTTTTAATTGGTTGAACTGGATGGACTTGTGTTGTCGTTTAAGAAGATTGATAGCTGAAATGTACATACACAAGTTAATTAATGAGTCAGAGTGATGACTCCAACCTTATGCTCGCAAAGGCTGTCAGAGGTTTCAATGAGCAACAGAGTACCTGAAAGAATACAACTAGCACAGGGCTCACTCTTTTGAATTCTCATAGTGTTCTTGTAAACCTTTTGTATATATCATAGATTATATACAAAAATACTGTATATAAACTTGAAGTATAACTAAAAGCGTTTTATTCATTTAATTTTGAATAGGATAAGGGAGGGTTGTAACCCCAAATAGGTTTTCCTCCACCACCTGGGTCCCATAGGCGAGATATCCCTTCACTTCCTGTCCCTTAACCAAAAGAGGAAGTGAGAGAAAATCCCTTCAAAGGGAGGGAATGTCGGGGTGTCACCAGAACTAGTGTCCCCATTGAAAGATTTCACCTATATTACTGTTCCAGTGTCAACCCAAAATTTGGGATTTTCTTTTACTTCCCATCATAACGGTAAACAGGACAAATAGAGTGTGAATCTCCTTAATGGACTGCACAGACAGTAATAAAAACGAATAAAGGGAAAAAGCACCACGCTTAAGTATAAAAATGAGAAAGCAGCCAGAACTCAAAATCAAAATACAAAACTCCAAACTATTAAAAAATTAGTGCAGCGTTAGGATTGATTGATGATCACAAACATAAAACATTGAAATATCAGTGCAAAATTTTAAAATAATACCATAAAAAAGATGAATAAATGTCCATAGAGGGAGATAAATGTAAAAAAATCCCCATCCAAATCCTATGTGGTAGCGGATGAAGGGAAAGTACTAATGGTTGAGAAAGATAGGGAAAATCCAGCTCCACACTCACTGTGTTTAGTACAAGCTGCTTACCAGGTGTAAATGACCACTAAGTTACAGGTGGTAAAACCGGGCGCAAGGAAAATAAGGTCTCCCTCAAACCATATATGAATCTCTCCACTCACACTCCTCCAACGAAGTTCATGTATAAAGACAAAAGAACACACAGGTATCCCCAGATGATGTTCTGTGTGACGAAACATGTAGGGTGGGGACTGCAATGGTGACGGCATCATGTGATACATCTCTGGTTTACGAGAGAGCCTGGATGGATGCTGCAACCACTATTTGTGCTTTGGATTGTTTTAATACTCTGGTTTTATCTGGATTTTTCGTAAGTGCAACCTTTTATACTGCCAATAAATTGGAATTGGTTTATACATACTGCACTATAGAAGTGTTCTTTTGTCTTTATACATGAACTTCATTGGAGGAGTGTGAGTGGAGAGATTCATATATGGTTTGAGGGAGACCTTACTTTCCTCGTGCCCGGTTGGACCACCTGTAACTTAGTGGTCATTTACATCTGGTAAGCAGTTTGTACTAAACACAGTGAGTGTGGAGCTGGATTTTCCCTATGTTTCTCAACCATTATTACTTTCCCTTCATCCACTACCACATGGGATTTGGATGAGGATGTTATTAAATTTACCTACTTCTATGGACAATTATTTATCTTTTTGATGGCATGTTTTCATAATTTTGCACTGATATTTTAATGTTTCATGTTTGTGATCATTAATGCAATATATGAGTTGAGTTTCTATTTGGTAATCAGTCCTAGCATTGCACTAATTTTTATTATTGTTCTAATCCCTCTCCACTCTACCCAAAACAGAAGAATAAAAGTTTTACCTTTAGTTACACTTTAAGCAAAAAAAAAAAATTACCCAAGCCAATCTTACTTTTCCCTTGATATTAATCACTGTGATATATTAATGAAAATAACCACTTTGACATTAATGAGAGTCATCTATGTTTAAGAATGTAATCCTAATACAATTAGTAAGAATAATCTGCGTGGTAGTAATAGGAATAATTACTGTGACAAAGGAGTTAAATCACAGTGACATTTATAGGAACAATCACAGAAGTGCCAGATTAATATTATTACAGTGCATATGTGCAATCTTTGTGGTATAAATATGGACAACACATGAATATAGGCTTTGTGGCCTTCAGATATGTTACAACTAAGTGTCATCTGATTTACAGAGTAACAGGTACAGTAGTCTGCTGTTGTATTCTGTAATCAACAGCTTTACATTATAAATGAAAAAGAAATGCAAACCTAGGTGTTGTTTTTTAAGATCTCTCTTTTCTATCTTTACAGATTCTTCAGCGTTTACTTGCTCAGGTCCTTGATGCTCTCTTTTACATTCACAAAAAGACTTTACCCCACAGGTACCTTTTAGTTTTAATATTCAGAGTATTTCCTTCCTAATGATTAAGTCATCTGAGCTTAGGGAACCCATAAAGTGAATTTATTGCCAGGCTATGGACATTTAAGTATAATGAAAAACGTGTTGCGCTATGAATAATCAAGTAAGAAATTCATATACTGTATATCAAAATCTGTAAATAAAAATGTGTTAAAAAAACATTCATAGATAATCCAAAAAAGTATACCAGAAAAAAGAAGAGAATTGCTCTTGTGTAAAAAGGTAATTTTTTACTTGTGTATCAACAAAAATCCATATGTATTATTAATATTAATATTATATAGAATTTATATAGTGCCAACAGTTTGCGCAGCGCTTTACAACATGAGGGCAGACGTTACAGTTACAATACAAATCAATACAGGATTTCAGTGTGGCTAGCAAAATCTTCACACCTAAAAATGCACACCCAACTCTCAGGCCGCTTACCATTTGCTCTGATCCCAAGATGGGGGTCTAGCTGCACTTTATCCCAGTATCCCCATTGGATGGATGGATGGATATCTTAAGCTAAGATTCCAGGATGGGTTACCATATGACCAGGCTGTTGAACAGTGGGCTTAGCAAAAGGGAAAGACAAAGGAGGAACTCATAGTGTAGTAACTAAAAATCCAGGCTTTTTAATGAAGGTTAAAACTACTTACATGACGGCAGGAGTAAAACTGCATATAAAACAATCACTACCTGTGACCACACAGGTAGTAATCTCCCCAACAACAAAAACAGAAATTGTTACTGTGACGGTGTTCACCGTCACTGGGAGTGAGGGACGGATACTTGGGGGACGCTGAGAGAATGGTATGGATGGCTTCAGATGGGAGAGTGATATTTGTCAACGGCGTCTCTCAAGAAATGTGGAGATTTGATCCTACTTTGCACTGTGAGACCTGTGGCCTGTTGCCAGGGATTCTGTGTGTAATGTTCTGGTACCTTGGGTACCCTAATTACTCTTTCATAAGTGTATGCGCCCCACCATTCTCTTTTGGTAAGGTGCGCATACACCTTTAAGACTGATGCTGTCATCACTGAGCGCCGGACTGGATGGCTATTTAGATCGCCGGCTCTCACTCACATGTGTTCGTTCAAACTGCTTTGTGCCTTGATGCTAACCTGTCTTGAAGCTCTCATGCTTGCAAGCATACCTCGCTGTCGGAACCACGCTGCGCTGATCCCTGTATCCCGCTACCGGATCATCCGCTCTTGCCGAACCTCTCCTCTGCTACATTGCTATTAGTGATAAGTACCCCACAGGGGAAACCTCTATAACCTTCATACTAAAGCTTACACTATCTAGCTCTGCATACTAAGGACTATTACTACATCTGCATTATCTAAGATTGCTAGCTCTTGAGCCTACTACCACCTGTTCTTGCACTGGGTTGATCTCTCTTGTATGTCCACCTGCTACTCTGTCATCTGCTACCATACATGATTGCTAAACCTATCTGCATCCCATCTGCTACTATCTTACTTTCAAGAACATTTCCTTTCAAGTGTCTGTCATCTACCATCTCTACCCAACCTGTCTCTTCAGCCTATCATCACTGTGTTACTATATACATAAGTCACTCTAGGAAACATCTTATTGAGTGTGTGTATTTACTTGCTGAATTGAGATCATCCACACATGATGAGTCATTGGGAGTTGGGATTGGTGTCTCAGCGTTTCTCTACATGACTACTGGAGTGGAATATTTCTGCAGCTGAAAATCCACATCATACATAAAACGCAGGAGCGTTACACTGTGACACCTAGATGTGTATTCCATGTGTTTCAATGTAGACAGACAGACTGTCATTGGCAGTCTTGTCCTATTGTCTATCTATTGAGATGGAATGTGGATTATGTTAAGTCTGCCTGTCCCATTGTTAAATGTTAATTACCTCACATTGTTCTGTCCAGATGACCAGATAATCAGTTCGGGTTAATTCTGTTTTTTGTATACAATTTCATCTGCATAGGATAATGTAATCAGGCAACACCTGACCTGTGTGTGGTAATTTGATCAGGAAGGGGATGTGTTCATGTGTGTATAAATTGAGTGTGAACCTGTTTAATAAAAGAGAAGGTTCCAAAACTTGTACTAGCTAAGTTGTTGGCTAGCTTTTTATGAGGGCAGCTGGGAAAATCTGGGATATTATGTTCATGACTGCAAGGAAGCCATATACTGACGGAAGACCACAAGTACAGTGATGGTCAGAGGTTCCGTTACAGTTACCCTTCCTCGCTCTGCCCAAAACTAAAAAAGATTTTTGTTGAAGTTGTGCTTTAAATATTTTGCTGTCAGTTGTCCCATGCCTTCAGGGCCCAGTTCCCCCCCGTGGGGTTCCCAGATAGTGCAGCCGGAATTGGAACTTTTTTTTGCGGTATGATTGCTCTTAGTCGTGCTACTTCGGTTCTCCATGCCCATCTCCTCTTGGTCTTTTCTCTGGAGCTCTCTGGCCTCCATTCTCGCTGGGCCCGGGATGTTCCGGACTTGGACTCGGAGGACTGGTTGCATGTGTGGGACTTTCCCTTCAGGGTGCTGTTTTCTCTTAGAGATCGCTTGGTTCAATATAAGATTGTACATAGGACCTACCTCACCCCCCATCGCTTGCACAAGATTCATGCTTCCCACTCCCCGGAGTGTTGGCGGTGTGGACGGGCACAGGGTGACTTTATTCATGTCTTCTGAACCTGCCCGGGTCTTACCTGTTACTAGACACGGGTGTTCTCGATAGTCAATGATATTCTTCAGGTTTCAGTGGATCCCTCTCCTAGACTGGCCCTGCTGGGACTGCTGGATAATCTGTTCCCTAGAGTGGCGGATCGCAATCTCATGGGCCTTCTCCTGTTCTATGCCAGGAAAAATATTGTGCTCCACTGGAAACAGCAGTCCCCCCCACCGTTCAGCAGTGGAGGCACTGGTGGATTCGGTGATTCCGCTGTATCGTGACACATACCATCACAGGGGGTGCCCTAAGAAACACGATAGAGTCTAGGCCAAGTGGTTGTCGGAGTTTTCCTCAGCCCTGCCAGCTGGCTGCTAGGGCGCCTGTCGCCCCGGCCCCGGGTGGTGGGGTCTGCGATGCTCTAAAACCCACTGCATGTTTTTTCAATGCCTACCTCATTATGTACTGTATGTACCCCACTTGTTTCTTCTCAGTGTACTGCCATCTGTTCCTTCTTGCCCCTGCGTGGGTATCTTTGCTGTTATACATACTGAGACCCAGTTTTGCGTTTCTTTTTTGAACCTTATGCACTCGTTGTTGTTGTATGTTGTTTGTTTTAATACCCAATAAAATGTTTTTCAAAAAAAATATATATATATTTTGCTGTCTTCTGACCCAGAAACCTCAAACCCAGCAACATCTTTGTGAAAAACAAGGACACATTTGTGATAAGTGATTTTCTTCCGGAAACGTTGGTGACAGATGAGTCAAAGGTGAAGAGAAGAATGGATCCTGGTAAGAGCATTGCAAAAACAAGTCATTTTCCTGAACATCTGGCAGAGTTTTCTTAAAGGTGTCCCATACCTCCTGATTGTGGCGACTTTATGGTTCTGAAAGACTCTTTTCAGATAATTCCACCAATTGTATTTATAATAAAGGCAATAAAGTCTTATTATCTTTTTATAAATTCTAGTTTTTTTTCTGTGAAAATACTCTTAACGACTTGCCGACTAGCTGCCGTCGTTTTACTGCGGGGGGTCGGCTCTGTCCTGCGAAACAACGTATATGTACGTTGCTTCGCGGAACCACTAGTGGGGGTGCGCGTGCCACAGGGGGAGCCAATCAGCGTATACGGCAGCCGCGATTGCTGCCGGGCACCCACGATCACTCCCCGTGGAGACAGAACGGTGGTCTACCTTAGTAAACATGTCAGACCGCTGTTCTGTCAGTTATGAACACAGGGATTCTGTGTTCCTTCTATTTAGGAACATAGGTTTCTGTGTTCATGCAGCAGGCCTATCCCCCCCACAGTTATAAAGCACCCCCTAGGGACACATTTAACCCTTTGATTGCCCCTGGTGTTAATCCCTTCCCTGCCAGAGTCATTAGTACAGTAACAGTGCAAATGTTTAGCACTGATTACTGTAGTCACTGGCCCCCCAAAAGTGTCAAAAATGTCAGTTAGGTGTCTGCTCTGTCCGCCGCAATGTCGCAGTCCCGCTAAAAGTCGCTGACCACCGCCATTATTAGTAAAAATAAATAAATAATTAAAAATGACATAAATCTTTTCCCTAGTTTGTAGACGCGATAAATTTTCCGTAAAAAAACAATCAATATACACTTATTGGGATTTCTTTTACCAAAAATAAGTAGGAGAATACAAATTGGCCTAAAATGATGAAAATTTTGATTTTTAAGGTTTGTTTTTATGGGGAATGTTATAAAGCAGAAAGTAAAAAATATTGTTTTTATTTCAGAATTGTCACTCTTTTTTTATTTATAGTGCAAAAAATAAAAATGGCAGAAGTGCACACCTGTACTGTTAGATAGGATGACATAGTGGAGGGAGTGGCCTGAAACACATACTTTGTGAGGGTACTGGAGTCTATATTAGATGCTATTTTATTGCAAGAAAATTAGGTAAATCTACGAATTAGTTACATTTTGTGATTTTAGAAGCTCCTCATATTAAAGGTTTATGCTGTTTTTTTATTGTCTTTAAAAAGGGTCTGTCATGTTTTACCTAGCATACATATGTATGGTTTCAGCCATGTTGGGCTTACCAGAGGTAGCCAAATCCTTTAAAGAGATTACTGTATAGAAATTCAGCTGTGCGTAGGAAAATGTTTTCAGGACTATGGATGACACAGCTGTAATTTATTTATATATCTACATTTCATTTATATACGCCACATCTAATTACAGAGCAGAAGGTTTTCATGGCCCCGGAATCTATCCATTGTATATACAGCGAGAAGTCGGACGTTTGGTCTCTGGGATGCATTTTGTTGGACGTGATGACGACTTCTGTAAAATCTGTATGTTCTTTAGAATCATTGTTTTCCCAAATTCACTCCACCAGTCTGTGTTTCTAACAGACCAATGACATGCTAGTTTTATACTCTGGTACAGGATCGAGACATTACTGATCTGCTCCAAATGGTCAAGGGGAACTCATCATGCCTGGGCGCAGTTTTTGAGACCCTTCAGGGGCTAGCTGGTTACCCAGAGGATCTTTGCTGCCTGTTGCAAAAAATGCTAAAAAATCACCCTGAGGAGAGATCATCAATTAAGTGAGTATGACATACTAAAACTTGTTGGGCTGTACAGGTTTGCATAACGGCCTTTTTCTGTCTGCACTTTGTATTCTCTCCTCATGTTTGTGTGTGTTTCTTCTGGGTGCAAACAATCCAAAAACAGATCAGTAGGCCATTGACCTGGCTTGCAATGAAGTGTCAGAGGTGAAAAAATCTTTTATCACACTTGGAAATGACGTACAGGATTTTGCATCCACCATTTCATTTTCTGAAGTTCTGCCTGTGCATAATGTTCAGAATGATAGGCAGAGGCGCATAAAGGAGTTCAACATATGGCTTAGTAAATGGTGTCAAGATCAAGGATTTGGCTTTGTTTCTCATGATAGCTCTACTTGGAATAGAAAGGAACTGTACAAAAAAGATGGTTTGCATCTTTCTCTCAAAGGAACAAATGTACTTAGTGAACAACTCCAAGAATTTGCGAAAGAGTATTTAAACTAGGAAGGGGGGGCAAAAGAGTGGAATTACAAGAGTCCAATTGCCCCCCGAAACAATGCCAGAACAGGTCAGAAGCACAGAGGTTAAGAAATGATAAGCTCAGAGTCCTGTCTACAAATGCTTGCAGTTTAGGTAAAAAAATCAATGAACTTGGGTCAATTATGGCATCTGAGAATGTAGATTTAGTGGCTGTTACGGAGACATGGTTTAATGAAAGAAATGACTGGGACATAACCATACCAGGGTACTCTTTATACAGAAGAGACAGAGAAGGCAAGAAAGGAGGAGGAGTGGCCCTGTATGTGAAAGATAGCATTAAATCTAACCTAATACAAGTTGGTGAAGCCAACATAGAGTCAGTTTGGGTTACGTTGCAGTTTGCTAATCATGCAGTAACTCGTGTAGGTGTGATATATAGACCACCTGGTCAAGTCAAAGAACTAGATGATCTACTAGTTGAAGAAATAGCTAAAATGACAATGAAAGGAGAAGTTATCATTATGGGAGATTTCAATCTTCCAGATATAAACTGGAAAACCAAAATAGCAAGTTCTACCAGGAGTACAGATATTCTAAACTCCCTACTGGGGTTGTCTCTGCAACAAGTGGTTGAGGAGCCAACCCGGAGGGAGGCCATTTTGGATCTGGTATTCACAAATGGGGATTCGGTATATGATGTCATTGTAGGCGAAACCTTGGGATCCAGTGATCACCAGTCAGTGTGGTTTAATATAAGAACTGTGAAAGAGTCACACCACACAAAAACAAAAGTTTTAGATTTTAGAAAAACAGATTTTTCAAAAATGAAATTAGTCATAAATGAGTCCTTATCAGACTGGTACGGATTACATGGAGTCCAGGAGAAATGGGACTACTTAAAAGGTGCATTATTGAAGGCAACAGAAAATTGCATTAGACTTGTCAGTAAAAGCAAAAAAAGGAAGAGACCACTGTGGTACTCAGCAGAAGTGGCCCAAATCATTAAAAATAAAAAGCTAGCATTTTGTAATTATAAAAAAACCCAGAGCAATGAAGATAAGGAAATCTACAAGATTAGGCAGAAAGAGGCCAAGCAAGTTATAACTTCTAAAGCGCAGGCAGAAGAAAAACTAGCTCAGTCTATGAAAAAGGGGGATAAGACATTCTTCAGATATATAAATGAAAAAAGGAAATTAAAACAAGGAATAACTAAATTAAAAACAAAGGACGGAAGGTATGTAGAAGAGAATAAAGGGCTAGCCGACTGCCTTAATGAATACTTCTGTTCAGTTTTTACAGAAGAAAAAGGAGAAGGACCTCCACTTGAAAGGATGACTAATGAATCGTTTGATGCATGTGTCTTTACAGAGGAAGACGTTCTAAGATTGCTGTCTAAAGTGAAGACAAATAAGTCACAGGGTCCTGATGAGATACACCCAAAATTATTAAAAGAGCTTAGTGGTGAGCTGGCAAAACCATTAACAGATTTATTTAACCAATCATTAGTAACAGGAGTCGTCCCGGAAGATTGGAAATTGGCAAATGTCGTGCCCATTCACAAGAAAGGTAATAGGGAGGAATCGAGCAACTATAGACCAGTGAGTCTGACATCAATAGTAGGCAAATTAATGTAAACCCTATTAAAGGATAGGATTGTGGAACATCTTAAATCCCATGGATTGTAAGATGAAAAACATGGGTTTACTTCAGGGAGATCATGTCAAACAAATCTTATAGATTTTTTTGACTGGGTGACTAAAATAATAGACGGTGGAGGTGCAGTAGACATTGCATATCTAGATTTTAGTAAGGCTTTTGACACTGTCCCACATAGAAGACTTATCAATAAACTGCAGTCATTGAGCATGGACTCCCATATTGTTGAGTGGATTAGGCAGTGGCTGAGTGACAGACAACAGAAGGTTGTAGTCAATGGAGAACATTCAGAACAAGGTCATGTTACCAGTGGGGTACCTCAGGGATCTGTACTGGGACCAATTTTGTTTAATATCTTCATAAGTGATATTGCAAAAGGCCTCGATGGTAAGGTTTGTCTTTTTGCTGATGACACAAAGATATGTAACAGGGTTGATGTTCCTGGAGGGAAACGCCAAATGGAAAAGGATTTAGGAAAACTAGAAGAATGGTCAGAACTCTGGCAACTGAAATTTAATGTGGATAAGTGCAAGATAATGCACCTGGGACGTAAAAACCCAAGGGCAGAATATAGAATATTTGACACAGTCCTGACCTCAGTATCTGAGGAAAGGGATTTAGGAGTAATTATTTCAGAAGACTTAAAGGTGGGAAGACAATGTAATAGAGCAGCACGAAATGCCAGCAGAATGCTTGGATGTATAGGGAGAGGTATAAGCAGTAGAAAGAGAGAAGTGCTTATGCCGCTGTACAGAACACTGGTGAGACCTCACTTGGAGTATTGTGCGCAGTACTGGAGGCCATATCTCCAGAAGGATATAGATACTCTAGAGAGAGTTCAGAGAAGAGCTACTAAACTAGTACATGGATTGCAGGAAAAAACTTACCAGGAAAGGTTAAAGGACCTTAACATGTATAGCTTGGAAGAAAGAAGAGACAGAGGGGATATGATAGAAACTTTTAAATACATAAAGGGAATCAACTCGGTAAAGGAGGAGAGCATATTTAAAAGAAGAAAAACTACCACAAGAGGACACAGTTTTAAATTAGAGGGGCAAAGGTTTAAAAGTAATATGAGGAAGTATTACTTTACTGAGAGAGTAGTGGATGCATGGAATAACCTTCCTGCAGAAGTGGTAGCTGCAAATACAGTGAAGGAGTTTAAGCATGCATGGGATAGGCATAAGGCTATCCTTCATATAAGATAGGGCCAGGGACTATTCATAGGATTCAGATATATTGGGCAGACTAGATGGGCCAAATGGTTCTTATCTGCCGACACATTCTATGTTTCTATTGACCACATTGACCCTGGTATATCTGTATCACCATGATAGAGGCATTCGATTTTAAACTGCATAGGGAACTGATCGGTCTCTATATACATGGACATTTTGTAGGGGCAATTTTAGTAAGACACCAAATACCAGTTGTTTTGGGTTTGAAGAGGAAACTGGAGCAACCAAAGGAACCCAAAACAGACAGAAGGAGAGCAACAAAGCAGTAGTGCTAATCACATAGTCAATGCCCTAGAAGTCCAAATTTGAATCTAGATTTATTTACCCTTTAATAACTTATTACAGTTAAAATGAGGCCTAAATTCCAAATCATGTTGCAAAAAATAAACACACACACCTTTTGAAACACAGAATGATGACTGCATGGGAATTTCTATGCAAAGCATGATCACAGTTTGTACAGCAGTTCTGGATTATATTTACAAGCTAACAGCTCTCATCTACAGAGATTTGGTGAATGAACCCTACATCAAGAAATGCTTAGCTCTGGTTGGCTCTCCGTTGTCTGGAGTGAAGAAGACACTGCCCCCTTCTATTTTGGATCAACTCGAAGAGAACAGCCTAGAGAGCATCCTGAGTAAGGCAGCAATATAGGAATCTGTGTTCTGTACAGAAATAGCCAGCTGAAATTTATTTTAGACACCAACTCTTCCTTGTTTCCAGTTGTGTTTGTTGGGTTCTCCTGCGGACACATAATAACTTTCATTAATACTTAGTAATTACATGTGTACAGTACATTGGGTTAGCCATGTGTGTTCACTATCTTGTTTCTGCTTAGCAGTGCTGAACAGTGGTTGTGCCTTGCTGATCTTCAGTCAATACACATTTATCAGCTGGGTGTGACTGACTAAAAACACTCTACTCTCTATAGAGTATTTTATCTCAGCAGCTGTTAGTGAGAGAGTGAGTGCAGTGAAATACAGATAACCACTAAAAGGAGACTCCACAACAGTAAATGTAATATGCAAATAGAGATATAGTAAGCATAAAGGCATCAAGTACATTGAATATTTTTTTCACATAACCCTATATAAACATAAAATAATACAAATATTTTATTAATATTAAAAATCAATATATGTCATATATATACAGTGGGTACGGAAAGTATTCAGACCCCCTTAAATGTTTCACTCTTTTTTATATTGCAGCCATTTGCTAAAATCATTTAAGTTCATTCTTCTTCCTCATGAATGTACACATAGCACCCATACTGACAGAAAAACACAGAATTGTTGACATTGTTGCAGATTTATTAAAAAAGAAAAACTGAAATATCACATGGTCCTAAGTATTCAGACCCTTTGCGCAGTATTTAGTAGAAGCCCCCTTTTGATCTAATACAGCCAGGAGTCTTTTTGGGAAAGATGCAACAAGTCTTTCACACCTGGATTTGGGGATCCTCTGCCATTCCTCCTTGCAGATCCTCTTCAGTTCTGTCAGGTTGGATGGTAAACGTTGGTGGACAGCCATTTTTAGGTCTCTCCAGAGATGCCCAATTGGGTTTAAGTCAGGGCTCTGGCTGGGCCCTTCAAGAACAGTCACGGAGTTGTTGTGAAGCCACTCCTTTGTTATTTTAGCTGTGTGCTTAGGGTCATTGTCTTGTTGGAAGGTAAACCTTCGGCCCAGTCTGAGGTCCAGAGCACTCTGGAGAAGGTTTTTGTCCAGGATATCCCTGTACTTGGCCGCATTCATCTTTCCCTCGATTGCAACCAGTCGTCCTGTCCCTGCAGCTGAAAAACACCCCCACAGCATGATGCTGCCACCACCATGCTTCACTGTTGGGACTGTATTGGACAGGTGATGAGCAGTGCCTGGTTTTCTCCACACATACCGCTTAGAATTAAGGCCAAAAAGTTCTATTTTGGTCTCATCCGACCAGAGAATCTTATTTCTCACCATCTTGGAGTCCTTCAGGTGTTTTTTAGCAAACTCCATGCGGGCTTTCATGTGTCTTACACTGAGGAGAGGCTTCCGTCGGGCCACTTTGCCATAAAGCCCCGACTGGTGGAGGGCTGCAGTGATGGTTGACTTTCTACAACTTTCTCCCATCTCCTGACTGCATCTCTGGAGCTCAGCTACAGTGATCTTTGGGTTCTTCTTTACCTCTCTCACCAAGGCTCTTCTCCCCCGATAGCTCAGTTTGGCCGGACAGCCAGCTCTAGGAAGGGTTCTGGTAGTCCCAAACGTCTTCCATTTGAGGATTATGGAGGCCACTGTGCTCTTAGGAACCTTAAGTGCAGCAGAAATCTTTTTGTAACCTTGGCCAGATCTGTGCCTTGCCACAATTCTGTCTCTGAGCTCTTCAGGCAGTTCCTTTGACCTCATGATTCTCATTTGCTCTGACATGCATTGTGATCTGGAAGGTCTTATATAGACAGGTGTGTGGCTTTCCTAATCAAGTCCAATCAGTATAATCAAACACAGCTGGACTCAAATGAAGGTGTAGAACCATCTCAAGGATGATCAGAAGAAATGGAAAGCACCTGAGTTAAATATATGAGTGTCACAGCAAAGGGTCTGAATACTTAGGACCATGTGATATTTCAGTTTTTCTTTTTTAATAAATCTGCAACAATGTCAACAATTCTGTGTTTTTCTGTCAGTATGGGGTGCTATGTGTACATTCATGAGGAAGAAGAATGAACTTAAATGATTTTAGCAAATGGCTTCAATATAACAAAGAGTGAAAAATTTAAGGGGGTCTGAATACTTTCCGTACCCACTGTATATTGTCAAATATCAAAATGTTTTGGTTTTTTGACTGTGAGAGTTTCAACGCAAAACTTTAAACTGCAAAAATATCTTCTTCCAAAATCCTTAGCAAAAACTAGACTGGTTAGCGATCCACATTGTGCTATCTGATTTATATTATTTATCTGGAGTTTTGTGCTAATAAATGCTCTGACCTACAACACATAAGCATTGAACAAAAAAACTGCAGTTGTTTTTGGTTTTGAAGTATTTTTGATTTTCCTATCTGGTTTGAAATACACTATCTTATTATCATATCATATTGCCACGCTTTTGGTTGAAACAGTTGAAATTTGGCAGTACACTTCTACTATTTACAGACTGGCTAACTGAGAGCGTGTGTGATTTTTGTTCCAGAATTCATGCAAAATTATGTAGAGTTTGAAGAGGCCCAATTATCAGCACTAAGGGTGTTGGCCAGATATACCAAAGATGGTAAGTGACCTCAGGCATCTACAACAGGGGGGTGGGAGTCCAGATCTGAATACAACCAGAATTGCTAAAAGTTACAATATATGAAGTAACATTATATGCAGTAACATTCACACCTTTGTAGGTAAATTTCACTAAAGTGGTACAGAAATTTGGACCTTTGACATCTGTTTAACCTTTCTGAGTAGCCAGACCCTGTAATACGTCATGTTACACACATTTGTTAGATTTATTGAAATAGGAAGGCAGTAGTTGAAAATAAATTCCCCTTCACTAACTTTTGTTTTGGATAGCGGGGAATGCTTAGAATATCTGCCAAGTTTGTATTACTTATTGGGAAGGTTTCTTCTCACTTCCTGTCATCAGGACCGCCTCATAGCATTCTCCTTTTTGTCCTCATCTGATCAGGACTGGAGTCGTGAGGTATCCCTTACCGTTTGTCGCCCCAGCCAGGTTTAGCCTCTCTTAGGTGGAAGTCCTTCCTGTACAGTCTCTAAATTAGCTATATGGTTGGAGCCCCATTCTGGTGGTCTGGGGGGGCATAGTTCAGCCTCTTCTGGGTGGAAGTCCTCTCTTTGCAGCCTCTACATGAGCTTTATGGTTGGAGCCCCATTCTGGTGGAGCAGGCCTATCAAAGAAAGCTTTAAACAAGCTTGGACGTAAATGACAGTGTTTTCCCTTTGCTTTCCATATGCTTTTCACCTCTTTTCTCTTTTTTCGTGGGCATTTGCCATTTCCAAGATGGCTGCAGCAGTGCAAGTACACTCTGCACTCTGAGCATGAAAGACAGGAAGTGATGCGGCCCCTGTGGCCCTTTTCCAAGATGGTGATCTGATCATGTTCAGGCACTGATATCATCACTAATGGCAAAATGTGATAGTTTTAAATGGTTTTATGGAATTTTTGGGCAACACATGGTGGCGCTCTCTACTCATGCATGCTGGATGCTTATGTGGTCATTGTTTGCAGGTATGTTTTCCCTTTTTATGGCATTCACCTGAGCTTTTCCTATCTCCTTCTCAGTGTTGCTCTGGGATTACTGTGCTCTTTATGGCATTCGCCTTGGCTTTGCTTTCTCCTTCTCAGTGTTGCTCTAGGATCACTGTGTCATGCTGTTTTTCATTTTAGTCTGCTGCTTTGCTCTGTTTCTATGGGGAACGCTGCCCAGGCAGACCACCCCATACCTTTAAGGTATAGGTAAGTAGTGAAGATTAAGAAAAAGAGAGCCAATATCTACAGCCCTGTAAGGACCTCAAGATGGAGGAAGCCCTCTAAAGGTCAAGACAAGTCGCCATCTAAGAGCAGACATCCAGGCAATGTTGATCACGGCCATGATCTCACCACTCATTATCATTGCTCCCTGTTTACAAACCTCACAGGTTACCAGCCCTAATAGATGCTGCATTTGTGGTGGAGAGTCATTGCCTGCCAAGCTAATATGTCAAGTCTTCCTGGAACAATCAGAACACAGCCCTGCATGTGCCTCAAGATCGAGGGAGCTTTTTAAAAGCCAGAACATTTAATATTTAGGCGCAGACATCCAGGCAACATTGATTAAGGTCATCATCTCGCTCTTCATTATTTTTTACTAACACCACAGGTTACCAGCATTAATGGTTGCAGTGTTTGTGGTGGAAAGTCATTGCCTGACAAGCTAGTATGTCAAGTCCACTTGGTCCGCTTGGAGGAAGCGACAACTGACAAAGAAGGGGAAGTTTGGAAAGTAGCCGTCTTGATTAAAGAATCAGCCAAGGAGTTGATACATGAAGCCTGTACTTCCTAGTCAGGGGCTAAATTGCCTAGCACTTCCAACCAGAGCCAGTAGGTGGTGTCCAAATTGGAAAGCTTGTCGGAAAAAAAAAAGGCATTACAGGGGCCACACAGGCTTTGACGATTGCCCAATAGAGCGTTTTGCAAGGGCAGTTAAGGATGCAGTTGCCTGGAGTGAAGTGGAGGAAACTGTCCATAAGGTTAGAAAGTACTCATTTTCCTACACTGAACAACTGGAGGAGTTAATCCAGGAAGAATGGAAGGAGTCAGAGAAAAAAACCTGTATAAACAGGTTGTCAAAACTGTATACCCTGAAAAAGCTAAAGATCAACCTGCTGCGGTCTCCTCCATTGGTGGGTGCATCATTAATGCAGCTGGGAAGACACGTCACCTTGCGGTTACGTTCAAGGAGGCTCTAGTCCAAAAATTAGAACCAGCTCTGAAGTGCTCCTACATACTGTAGCATCTGCAGATACCTGCAGACCAGCAATAACCAGCCCATGTTCTGAGTGAGTCTAATGGAAGTGGTTTCAAAATTATTAACTAGCTACTGCACCTGCAGGACTCTAAAGGGAAAGTGGTGAGTCTGCATCCCTTTAGATGTGTCTTCCTATTGGGAGTATCTAACATAAAAATACATTTTTGTTGCAGTGGATGCCAAAAATCTGACTTGTATCTTTGTGCAGACTTCTGGTAGAATCAGTGAGCCAAATACTCAAGCAGGAAATTATGTTTCAGGTGTGCATTCTGTACACATTCTGTGTACAGAACACCTCCAGATAGCCATATTGCCTTGCATTTTACAGAAAATTACAGCCCTGCAGATTGAAAAGGAATGTGGAGTTACCCTGCAGGGAGTGAAGAGAGCCAAGGCAGTATCAGCTTTGTAAGAGCTGAAATTGGCGGGAGATTCTGCTGCAGATGTGTCTGTACATGTCAATTGATGTTTTTTAAGAGCGGTATTCCCCCCTTGTCGGTCACAACAAGGAGGGCATTATGGCTGAAGCCATATCATCTGACAAAAAACAGAAAAGGTCCAGCATACAGGGGGCAACTCCCAAGTAGATATAAGGAGGCAAACTCCTACAGACCGGGAAAAAGATTTGTAAGGAATTGAAGAAGTACCCAATCTTCATTGTTGAAGCCTTAAAAAATCTAAGGCAACTGTCTTGGGAGAAAAGTGGAACTCCTTTTAAGGGTGCACTCATCGAGGGGGTGCCTGTGTGAAGATTAGGTTCACCTCTGTTCCTAGCAAAAAAATCCGGTAATCTGTGCCCAGTGCTAAACTTGAAAGAACTCAACAAGCACAGAAAGTTGGAGTCATGTAAGATAGAGAACCTCCAATCAATTCTATTATTGATAAATCTGGGAGATTGGATGCTCTGTAGGTTTATCAGACACCTACTTACTTGTCCCAATCTATCCTCAATTCCTCTACCAGTTTCAGTTCCTCCCCCTCGGTCTGTACACCTCCCCCAGGGCATACACAAAGGTCTTACTGTCTGCAACAGCGACGGGAAAAATTCAGTAGAACTTTCACAAGGGAAGATCCATCCTCCTGATAAAGAAAGTCAAAGGTGCTTTAAGAGCGAAGTCTCTTCCAGCAGAACAGTGCCTGAGTATCCTTGGTTCTTCATAACTGACCAATTGTTGTTTATATCACATCAGACCCCAGCCAGAGAGGTTGGGGGATGCATTTCAAAGAGCAGGCTGCTCAAGGTCATGGGATGTTCAGCTTATGAGGCAAAGCATTGAGTGCTCTCGAACTGAGAGTAGTGTTCAAAGCCCTTCTGTTATTCACTCCTTTTATAAGAGGAGCAAGAGTTGTACATTGCCTATACAGCAGTGGAAGGGTAGAATTCTTAGGCTGTCAGTGGATCTTCCTGTATCAATAATTGCAATGATACCATTTTGGTTTTGGAGGCTCTAGTGTCTCTCCTACAGTTGAGCATTGAGTCACCACTGCCTCTGCCAATTATGACGGATCTGTTCTCTCATGGCCAGTTTTGCCATCCAGCTCCAAGAGACTACTTTTGATGGCATATAATTTGAGAGGCAAAGACTACCAAGTCAAGGGTGCTCAGTGCAGGTAGTGGCTATCTTATGTCAAGCCAGAGAGGGCTCCATGAATAATACTTACCAGAGAATGTGGGTAAATTATGCAGATCTCACACAGCAAAAGCCTAGAGTCCTTTATCACCTAAACCAGCCAAGGTTCTGCAGTTCTTACAACTAGGACTGAACAGGGGCCAAGGTTCAAATATGTTCAAAGTTCAACCTTGTCTGCACTTACAGGGGTTTAAGGAGTTCTTAACCCTTTAGTGATGCAATTCTTAAAAGGCTTACATGAAGTTATAGACCTGCCAGGAAACCATTGTTCCCTATGTGGGACTTGCTTATGGTCCTCAGCTCTATCAAGGCCTCATTTCTATCCTACAGAATTGGCTACACAATCTAACCCTGAAGACAATATTTCTGGTTGCTACAACCTCTGTGAAAAGGGTGTCGGAGCTGCAGGCTTTGCACTCAAGGAGCCTCACCTAATGTTCTACCCAGACCAAATAGTTCTAAAACCCATCTGCTTTTTATCCATGGGGTATCTTTCTCCTTCCACTTATAATAGGAAGTCAATTTACCATCTTTCTTGGTTAAGTGAGAGAACCACATCCCCTGGATGTTGGTCTAACTCTGATGACCTGCTTGGCAGCTACCTTTACATTCAGGAAAGCTGCTTGGTTCTGGCATGGCATAAGGCAGGGTCAGTCAGCATCAACACGTACAGTCACCTCCTAGATTAAGACAATTAAAAGAGCCTACTCATCACAAGACCATCCTGTCCTGGTGGACTTAAGAGTACATTCAGCTTGGGCAGTGCCAGCTCTGTGGGCAGACCAGTGCCGAGTGTCTCCTGAGGCTTTTTGCACGTCAGCAATATGGTCCTATTAGGACACCTTCATTACACTTTACTATGTGAACCTGGCTCACGACAGTAAAATTTGGAAAATGCATTTTTACACTACTGACCATTGCAAAATTTTTCTTGCACCCTCCCGTATGGCGAGTTAGTTCCCATTGTATGCTGCTATGATGCGCCAGGAAAACAGAAAATTGTATATCTTTCTGTAATTTTGCTTTCCTGGTGCATCTTCATGGCAGCATACAGATTCCAAACCAAAGGGTGAGAGTTAGAGAATGCTGCGAGTCAGGTCTGTCTTTGATTTATAGTTAACCAGTCCTATCAGGTTGTGGGGGCGGAGCCACAACCCATTGTATGCTGCCATGAAGCTGCACCAGGAAAGTAAAGTTATGGAAAGGTGAGTATACAATTTTCCGTTTTCCCACACAGACACAGGTGATTTGATTTACTAAAACTGGATAGTGTAAAATCCGGAGCAAATCTGCAGAGAAACGAATCGGCTTCCAGGTTTTATTGTCAAAGCCTATTGAACAAACTGAAGTTAGAAGCTGATTGGCTATCATGCACAGCTGCTACAGATTTTTCAATCTCCAGTTTTAGTAAATCAACCCAAAGGAACAATGAAATCCTGACTGAAGTTCTCCACTATAATTATAGAGTTATTCACTTTAAGGCCATCACAGAGGATGTGATAGAAAAGTACAGCACCCAGCTTTGGTGCTTTCGTCAAGATATATAGCTTTCTCCAGTCTGGACATAGGAACCAAATATTATAGCTGAATATTGCATAGCACCCAATAATCTAGCCGACACTAGCTTAGGTAATCTGGAACTGGAACTGTGTATTGAAAACTCTCACAGAATTTATAGTACACCAGATCAGGTGAGGCTGATCACATTATCGTATGGTCTGATTAATCAGGCATGGCAACGGTCTACAACAGGCTATTAGGCAAAGCTCATACAATGTCCCAGTAGTCTGATACAGTGGAATTAATTTATCTTCATATATTTCTTGGGGGATATTGTTGATAAATATTTATGTCCCAAGTGAAGGAGCCTCTCCAACTTTAACACAAACCACACATATAAGACCCAGGATAACAGGGGTAAAACGAAATGCTGAGTCTGGTGTGGTTGAATTGTGAGTCTGGTTAGGGCAGACCAGACTGGGCTTAATGGTCTTTCTGTGCCCCTAATAGACACAGGGTGACTTACACATAAGAGGGGCCTGGAGAGTTAAACAAGGAGTTTCCCGACTTCTCTAAGGTAAGCTGGGTTCCACAGGCCCCCACCCAAACTGCCCCCCAAAACAGGTGACAAGGGGGCACTTTTTACGTCTGGATGAAAGGAGATTTAATCTCTAAATACAGAAAGGCTTCTTCATAGTAAGAGCTGTGAAAATGTGGGATAGACTCCCTCAAGAGGTGGTTCTGACCAGCTCAGTAGATTGCTTTAAAAAAAGGCCTGGATTCTTACCTAAATGTACATAATATATTTGGATATTAAAATGTATAGGTAAAGTTGATCCAGGGATCATCCGATTGCCTCTTGGGGGATCAGGAAGGAATTTTTTGTTTTGTTTTCCCCCTTTTTATTGGTTAACCTAGATGGACTTCGTGTCTTTTTTCAACCAGACTAACTATGTAACTATTTAGAAGGGGCTGCTAATATACAATTTAGCTGATCATCCAAACCAGACAGAGAAAATAATTTGGTTTCTGTGTCCACCCTGCTATAAGGTCATTGGTAGTCAGTGGAGATATGGTGTGTCTGTGCCCACCCTCATCATTAACAGGTACATCACGCAAAGGGAGGTGGTGCCATGCATAGCTCCTAATGTTTTAAAAACTTCAAGATGTTTTATGGCTATTTGAAGTGTGGGAAATAAAATGAAATGTTGTATATAGTGGTTATTATTTTAGTCCTGTGGTACTGAGGTCTTGGGATCAATTCCCGCTCTGCTGTATGTTGGTGTAGGTTTTCTGTGCATCCCATTACCAAACTGCTAAGTTGATTGCCATCTCTATAAACTGGCCTAAAATAAATTTTCTCAGTGGAAGAAAAGGCCGACATCAGCTTCCAAACTTTGGCAAGAAACCCCAATGGATAGTCACAACATCTGTCCAAAGGGCTGTAACGAGTTGACGTTAACAGCATTAGACAGTTTTAAGGGGAGTTCTTTTTTAAATATTTTGCTACCTGACATGTTTTATTGAGGCTTGTTCTATGTCACTGCAGGGGCTAACAAAGGTTGTCATCTTTCAGGACTTCAGGGGGAGAACATACAGCTAGTCTCACAAGCGATAACGACACACCGAGATTCTTATGATGTGCAGTTAGAAGGCAGCAGAATCCTGCGTCATCTCCTTTCACAAGGTGATCCATCCACAGTGTAAACAGAAATTGTTGAAATTTCTGCAAAATTCTGTTACAAATGGTAACGAGGGGCTATTTGTTTTCAGGGATGGAACAAGGAGACATCGATGGATATTTGACCAGTGATCATTTCATCAATATGCTGGTGGAGACAGCAAGGCTTTACTCCCATGATGAACTGCTACTGTCTGAAATTCTCAGTCTGATGACAATGCTTACAGTCAATGGTAAGCCAAACAATGTAAAATGCTGAACACTATCAGCCATATTCTATAAGATAGAGCAAGCAGTATAAAATGCAAAATGCTTTAATATATTAAACAAAAACAGACTTTGATGAGGCAAGATTAGTGCTGAATTCTATTGGGCTGTTATTGGTTGCTGCATATTGCTTGCTGAATACATTTGTTTTCTGTGTGTGTCTGTTGTTGTTGCTTCTGTTCCAAATGTCCTTTGCTTTATGGTATGTCAGCTGTACTGTCATTCATCATGATATACTACGTGGAGGCATGGATATCAAGGTAATATTCAGGTATTTCATAGTACAATGCCTGCTTTCCCATTGCATCTGTGCTTTGTTCATGCACGGCAATGAGGCAGGTTCACTTTAGTGCTGGCAACCCTTCTGGATTTACTCATCTATTTCTCTACTTGGAACTGTTTTCTGCTGAGAGCAAAGAAAAGTATCAGTACTTCTATATGTGGACGAGCAAGGCAAGTAATTCATTCTCCTTCCTCTAGTGTGACAGTGCTAATGCTTGGTGGTTGGCCTAACACCGTTACATAGACAAGCCCTGTGTAAGCACCAGTTGGGTTTAACTCAGAGCTTACACAAGTTTTTTTGTACTTGGTCCTGACAGTGAACAAAGTGGTAGGGAAGCAAAGGCAAGGCAAGGGCTAGAGCTGCAGGGAACAGCTTGGTTATGTGTAAGAAATAACTTGTTAATATGACAATTTTGTGGGGAAAAAAATTCTTCATTACCCAAACTATTGTGGGCAAAAAAATGCAACTTAAAAAACTCACCATGCCTCCTAATATTTACATTGGACTGTCATTTTTACAAAAAGGGGTAATTTGGGGGGTATTTGTACTGTCCTGACATGTTACGCCTCAAGAAATGAGATAGGTAGTCAAGTACATCAGGATTGATCAATTTTCAATGAAACGTAGCCTAGCTTGTAGACTCTGTAACTTTTACACAAACCTATTATCATACACTTATGAGGATTTTTTTTACCAAAGACGTAGAAGAATACATTCTGGCCTAAATTTATGATGAAAATTGATTTTATTGTATTTCTTTTAAAACAGAAAGTTGAAAATATTGTTTTTTTTTTCAATACCAAAGGAAAGCTGTATTTGTGTGAACAAAATGATAAAAAATGAATTTGGGTACAGTGTAGCATGACTGAGTGTCATTCAAATGCGAGAGCACTTAAAGCTGAAAATTGGTCTGGGAAGGAAGGGGGTGAAAGGGCCCAGTATTGAGGTGGTTAAAGAGTAACCCCACTTTTGTTGAGAAAAAAAAAACGATTGCCCCAAGGTGATCATCGTACATTGCAAGGATGTTAACAAACCTTGTAGTGGAGCCCCATATTTTGTAGCTGTCCCTTCAGAAGTAATTAATCCTAGGGAGTATCTCACGAAAACGTACATGTCTGTTGCAGGGGTGCCTAAAATCGGACTTGTTTCTTTGTGCAGACTTCTGGGAAAATCAGTGAACCAGTCACACATTTTTACCATGTTGCATTCAATTTTACAGAAAATGACAGCGCTGCAGGCTGAAAAGGAAAGGTCATTTTTTTATAACATTAAATTGCAACATAGCTTGTTTAGTAAATGTACATGCCATGTTTTTTTGTTTATTTGTGTGACAACCAGTATCTATATTGTTTAACTACATAGTGCCTATTTTCATAGTAAAGGGTTAATTTACATAATGACATGCTGATTTCATTAGAGATGGCAGCAGAGATGTTGGCAAGAGTGGGATTCCTTCCGGATCTGATAAAGATTACAGAACACTCGCTGGAAAACAGGGAGCTGTGTGTGTCCTGCTGTGCCCTGCTCTGGAGCTTGGCTATGACTGGTGAGTAGAAAATTAATATCATCAATCAGCACTACTACTCTTGATCTATACCGGTCCCAGTACAAATCATACTTAGGTACTTTTTACAAAAAAGAAATGGCAAGCAGTTCATCAATTTATGACCAATAAGAAAGATGCACATGTGAGAGGCAGTTCACTACAAATTAATTAAAAGACATTCCCCAGCATTCCACCCTGCTAACTAGCAAAGGGGACTCAAGTCAGTTTTTTTGGCGGATCTCAACGGTCCCCTCATGCATCCCTATGGGGCATCGGATGTCAGCGGAGACATGTCCGCTGACATCCGATCCGATCCGTCAAATCTGGACGGATGGAAACCCTATTTTCCATCCATCCATCGGATCGGATGGGATCGGATGAGAACGGACCAATGGTCCGTTCCCATCCGATTTCCCCCATAGAGATGCATGGGGAACTGACAGCTGTGTCTCCGCACACAGCGCGGAGACACAGCTGTCATCCTCCTGCTCAGCGGGGGATCGGCGGATTGATCCCTCGCTGCGAAAAACGGACTCCGTCCGACGGACGGAGTGTGTGAAAGGGTCCTAAATGTATAGATGTCCCAGGAGCATACAGCAGAAACCATGCATGCTAATCACATATGGTACTATCAAAGTGCCCCTCCAAGTGCAGACCTATTGAAACGTATTTCTAGTTTTAAAGAGCGTAGAGAATGATTGATTAAAACCCTTGAAGTTTTTTTTGCTGCCCTGTATGTCATTGGGGAGATATCCCCTCACTTCCTCCGATCCTAGAGACACAATAAATCAGAAAAAATCTCTTCAAAGTGAAGAAAAATCCCCTCTTATGCCATTGTCACCAGAACAGATGTCTCCATTGAAAGACAACTGTAAAATTTTGAATTTCCTGTAACTTTCTGTCTCTGTGACAATAGTCACCAGGTCAGTAAGAGAGGTTAAATCTCTAACACGAGGACACAGACAGTAATGCGAATCTGACAGAGGTTATAACCCTCTCTACATGCCAACCAAAACATAAAAAAAAAAGTTTTGCTTTAGATAACTAAAAATACAGCTTTAATATGCGTATGTGAACTGATTTATCTGTACACGGATATGTAATTCTGTCTGGTCATTTATGTGAGTCATACACCTCTTCCAGACAGCACATGCAGGAGGGAGACTCTACTTTCTTTGCTCAAGGTAAAGAACGCAGTGGTGATCTACCAATCTGCTAATCAGATAATTAAGGAGAAGAAACACACTGATACATCATCATCATCCTGAAAAAATCCACTCTCTCCCTCTATCAGCACATGCACCTCTACCAGATTCCGATCTGCCCCTTAGTGCTGCCTCTCCCTCTCCGAGTGCTGCTGTGCAGGTAATGATAGGAGGCTAAGGCTGGGTTCACATATATGCGAACTGGATGTGTTTTCAACCACATCCAATTTGCATAAAATGGAAACTGGTTTACACATGTCCGAGGCGGCCGCGGTGCGGTTTTGAAAAGGGTCCTGTGCGGTACAGTTCAGATGCAAATTCCGGCAAAAAATTGCACCTAAATCGCACCTGAACCGGTGAACAGAAACACACCAGACTCCAGGCTGCAAACCACATCCGTACATGTGAAAACCCAGCCTAGAATGAATACAGATTCAGACACTTATTCTAATTGCATGTAGAAAAACATGTTTTTAGAGTATGTTAAACTGCAATAAATAGTTTTTTTGTTTTTAAAGTATATTATTTTGGGGTATATTTACACTGAAGAAAATTATAAACGCAACATTTTTGTTTTTTCCCCCATTTTTCATGAGCTGAACTCAAATATCTAAGACTTTTTCTATTTACACAAAAGGCCTATTTCTCTCAAAAATTGTTCACAAATCTGTCTAAATCTGTGTTAGTGAGCACTTCTGCTTTGCCAAGATAATCCATCCACCTCACAGGTGTGGTGTATCAAAATGCTGATTAGCATGATTATAGCACAGGTATGCCTTAGGCTGGCCACAATAAAAGCCACTCTAAATAGTGCAGTTTTACTGTATTGGGGGGGGTCCGAAAACCAGTCAGTATCTGGTGTGACCATCATTTTCCTCATGCAGTGCAACACGTCTCCGTCACATAGAGCTAATCAGGTTGTTGATTGTGGCCTGTGGAATGTTGGTCCACTCCTCTTTAATGGCAGTGCAAAGTTGGTGGATATTGGCAGGACCTGGAACACGCTGTTATCTACGCCAATCCAGAGCATCCCAAACATGCTCAATGGGTAGAATGTCCGAAGAGTATGCTGGCCATGCAAGAACTGGGATGTTTTCAGCTTCCAGGATCCTTGCAACATTGGACCGTGCATTATCATGCTGCAACATGAGGTGATGGTCGTGGATGAATGGCACAATAACGGGCCTTAGGATCTCGTCATGGTATCTCTGTGCATTCAAAATGACATCAATAAAATGCACCTGTGTTCATTGTCCATAACATATGCATGCCCATACCATAACCCCACCGCCACCATGTGCCACTCGATCCACAAGGTTGACATCAGTAAACCGTTCACCCACACGACGCCATACATGTTGTCTTGTCTGTCATCTGCCTGTACATTGAAAACTGGGATTCATCCATGAAGAACACCTCTTCAAATTGCCAGATGCCATCGAATGTGAGCATTTGCCCACTCAAGTTGGTTACAACGACGAACTGCAGTCAGGTCGAGACCCCGATGAGGACAAAGAGCATGCAGATGAGCTTCCCTGAGACGGTTTCTGATAGTTTATACAGCAATTCTTTAGTTATGCAAACCGACTGTTGCAGCAGCTGTCCGGATGGCTAGTCTCAGACAGTCTTGGGAGGTGAAGATGCTGGATGTGGAGGTCCTGGGCTGGTGTGGCTACATGTGGTCTGCAATTGTGAGGCCGGTTGGATGTACTGCCAAATTCTCTGAACGCCTTTGGAGAAGGCTTATGGTAGAGAAATGAACATTCAATTCACGGGCAACAGCTCTGGTGTACATTCCTGCAGTCAGCATGCCAACTGCACGCTCCCTCAAAACTTGCGACATCTGTGGCATTGTGCTGTGTGATAAAACTGCACATTTTAGAGTGGCCTTTTATTGTGGCCAGCCTAAGGCACACCAGTGCGATAATCATGCTGTCTAATCAGCATCTTGATATGCCACACCTTTGATGTGGATGGATAATTTCAGCAAAGGAGAAGTGTTCACTAACACAGATTTAGACAGATTTGTGAACAATATTTGAGAGAAAAAGGTATTTTGTGTACATAGAAAAAGTCTAAGATCTTTGAGTTCAGCTCATGAAAAATGGGGGCAAAAACAAAAGTGTTGCGTTTTTTAATTTTGTTCAGTGTATATATTGGGGTATATTTATAAAGCAGAGAATCTGACATTCAGCAAATATTCACTGCAGATGAATCTTCCTGGTACATTTGTTTTAAATGACAGTGATTTATTCACCACCAATGCAAATTTGGTGAAAGTCACCTTCACCATTTTATATATGTGCCCCTATGTCTTCATAGAGTTCAGCTTTACACCACTTTACATACATATTTTTTGGTGTCACAGAGATGGTATCAGATGATGGCATGAAGAAAGCAGTACCACTAATCACAGCACTGATTCAGAAACATCCCAGTGATGGACAGTTGGTAGAATCAGCAAGCCCAGCCCTGTGGATTCTGTGCCTGAAAGGTAGGCTGAAAAAGCAGAGGGCACATTTGTCCAGAAACACGTTAATATGTCCATTCTACAAGTGTTTGCCTAACATCTTACAGGTCACGTGATGGAGGACCAAATCGAATCTGTAACACTATTGCTCCTGGATTGCCTACAGATACACATGAAGCGCCCTATTCTGGCCAAAAATGTTTGCTTGGCATTGACCGGTCTAGTGATAAACTCAGGTACTGTACATACCATCTGCCTGTAGCATCTTTCCAGAATCCTTTGCATATGGACTGTATATTCCACAGTGTGATTTTTATTTTTGTTCTTAAAGAACTGGCTGCTTATCGTGTGCTGGTGCCGCAATCAGGGAAAAGTGGTCTCTCTCTGATTAAAGAGCTCGATCTACTCTACTCTGATGACCCAGAAATTGTAGAGAATATCTGTCAACTCTTTAACCAGATGGCTAATTACGGTAAGAATAATCTGTATTTCAGAATTTCATTTATAGAAAATACCCGTGCAAGGAAAATTATGGTGTTTCTCATATCATGCAATCATATTTCTGCTTTTACTGTGATTAGAAAATAAAAGCAAGCAGCTGATTGGTTGTAAAAAAGATAGCGGTCTATTTTGGCCTGAGGCAAATGCAGTTAGATAGTCCTCTGTAGAACAGTCATGTGGTTATGAATCACCAGTTAGGAAATTATGGGACACAGCAACAGAATTCATGCAATAGGACTTAGCATCACTGTTTCAGTGCCCTTGTATACAAAAGTGCCCTAGGGTGGGATTACGTCATCTCCATTCTTCAAGACATCCTTTGTTAGGTGCTATAGACCACAACTGCACTGTTACTGTGCTGCAGTTTTTCTATCAATAGATAGGATAGCTGCTGTGATTTTAAAGAAGTATTAAAGCCAAAATCAAAACTATAATAAATTGATATATTGCAGCTTACCAATCATTAGATGGGATTGTTGCATTTGTTCTCTTTTTATTTAGGCTTTTATCCCTCTGTTTCCATCTGATGATCTGGCCAGTAACACACCTCCTGTATTAGAGTTCCCCCACTCTAGATGAAGGATCACAGGGGGCACAGCAGACAGCAGCATTGTCAATCCAGGGGGAAGGGAGTGTTTGATGTATGAGCCGATTTAGATACACTGACAAATTGAAGCCAAACGGCAGCTCACACTTCAGTTACAGCAACAGGTTTTTTTTTTTTTTTTTTTTTTTGGGGGGGGGGGGGGGGGAGATTTAAGGTTTTACAACTATAAATGAAAACTGGTAATTGGAAGCACCCATGTCGGTGGTAAATGGATTGTTTCAACACTTAAAGTAGAACTATAGGCAAAACCTTTTTCATTTTGGATAGAGCAAGGGAGGGTTATAACCTGTCGGATTTTTTTTTTTCGCCATCTGTGTCCCTTTCAGGTCACCTGTGGCCAGGTATGCATCGCAAGGTAGTGAACCCAATAGCTGACTGCTGTGGATGGATAGGAAATGTGAGTCCAAGATTCCCCAGGGCAGGGAGTCTAAAGCCCCGTACACACGTACCGATCGTCGGCCGAACGATCAGCTGTCTTTTGTCCAGGGCTGTCGGTGTCTGTTGAAAAGTGCAAAAGACTGCACAAGAATTTTGTCTGCCGACTACAGCCGACTGCAGAAGTGATGTCATGTAAAAGTTTACTTTCCCTGTGTTTTTCCTTTTCTGAGCATGCCCAGTCTTGCAAATCTGCGGTCTGTCGGCCGAATTCTGTACTGACTGGCGAACAATCGGCCGCTCTGGTGTCGGCATACAAAAAGTTTAATGCTTGCATGACAGATTCTTTTCGGCCGAATGTGCGCTGTTGGCTGTCGGAGGCATCATACTAACAAGCCTACAATCGGCAGATCGGTCGTCGGCCGAAGCTTTTCGGCCGACGATCGGTACGTGTGTACGGGCCTTAAGGCCCAGCAAGTGTTCACCAGAGCATCTAGTGGTGAGGATGGACTTCGCTGCAAATGGACCCAGGTCGCGGCCCCTGGGGTCCCCCAGGTCACGCTCTGTAGGGAGAGAGGGGAAGCAGCCAATCAGGACACAAGGGATAGTGATGGGTAAGCCGAGGTCAGAGCAACAGGCAGACGAGGGTAATCAAGGAACAGGCCAAAGGTCAGGGTCACAGGCAAACAGGAGTAGTCAGAGACAAGCCAAAATCGGTACACAGAAAGGTAGATGTAGCACACGGCAGACAGGAACACAAGCAAACAAACACTGTTGAACAGCAAAGCAGACCTGAAGTGCACTGGTTAATATAGACTTCCTGGAAAGGCCTGGGGTGGAGCCATACAGGGAGTAGAGACGATAAAGGGCAGCCAGAAGGAGAGTCAGGCCTCTAATGGAGACATG
Source organism: Pelophylax lessonae (assembly GCF_965119305.1). Taxonomy (NCBI): domain Eukaryota; kingdom Metazoa; phylum Chordata; class Amphibia; order Anura; family Ranidae; genus Pelophylax; species Pelophylax lessonae. Next base: position 189,388,808 of record NC_138774.1, read on the forward strand.
GAGGAGAAGGTAAGCTGCCAGACACTATTGCATGTCCATGACAGTCCCATTGCAGAGATTTTGCTTCACTTTCTGTCCCATAGCCAAACAGGAAGTGAGAGGAAATCCCGGCAAATTAGGGGGTTCCTTGGTAGCCCCCAGATCACCAGAACTAGTGTTCCCATTGGAACATTTACCCTCTATTACTTTTCTGGGATCAACCAAGAATGTAGGATTTTCTTTTACTTTCACTTTTAATCGTAATGGTAAACAGGACAAATAGAAAGGGTGAATCTCCATAATGGGGGTACAGACAGCAAAAACTGACAAATATTCTAATCCCCCTCCAATCCATCTAAAACAAAAAACAAAAAATGGAAAATTGTATCATACTTACCGTCATTTTCTTTTCCTGGTCTATCCAAGGCAGCATATGTGTGAGAGTAGCCCTGCCAACTTCTGCCTACAGGACCAGTGCATAGCTATAAAAAGGTAACACCCACACAATAGCCCATTCACTGTACATCACTAGGATCGAACTGAGTGGGCTTGGTATGCTGCCATAGATAGGCACCAGGAAAATAAATATATGGTAAGTATGATACAATTTTCTGTTTTCCTGGTGCCTCCATGGCAGCATACATGTGATAAGATCAGTAACTAGCTATCAGAGTGGGAAGCTTTAGCAAAATTCCATCATAATAAAGTGAGTAGCTACTGGCTTCCTGCCAAATACTGGTGTAGTGAGGACTACTTAGCCCATCAGACGTGCTGAATACATTTTGCCAAAATGGAACTGGATTGACTCCCCTGCCTGTCATGTTGGCTGACATCTCTGCATAAGGTGCCCATGATGATCAGATGCTGCTGGAGGAACTGTACGTTCCTCCAGCAGCATCTGAACATCATGGGCACCTTATACAGAAACGTCACACAATTACGCAGGGATGTCACGCTGCACGCAATTACTTTCAATGGTTGCAGTCTGGCCATACAGCGGGACCTTAAAATTAACTTCAGGAACCACAAGGTGAATATGCACTGGAGCCTTCTACCATTGTTGGTTTCTAAGGAGCTAGGTATAGCTACTTTGACTAGCTAATGACTATTTGCAAGTGTGCCATCATTGATCTGAATGTATTGAAGGAGTACTTCAGCCAAGTCGGACAAAGCAATCTCACTACGAGATAGGCAAACAAACGCCCACAGGCTCTTGATGCCATGACAACAGCAAGGCTGTGAACTTCCTGCAGCTTGAATAGCTTCCTCAGTATTACTTATACCAGAAGCTGGCTTCAGATAAGGGCAAATGTCTGCCTGGTAGAAAAACAATTGAGCACCATCCCTGACACCCTCCCCATCAACATGCAAATCCCCAGGACAGGCCGCCGGAGCGCATCCCCCTCAAGGGGACATGCCCCCAAAGGCTGCCCCAAAAGTTCAGCGCAGATGGAAAAAGGACAATGAACAGAACCCAAATGCTCCCGTGGCAAGTGCGTTAATCCAGCTACAATCACCCCTATCCCCTGGAAGAACACAGGGAAAGTGAGGACAAAAGCCTAGGTGGTAGCCTTGCCGATCTGAGAAACTATAGTCTGCAGCCGAAAACTCAGGATGCACATAGAGATTTAGTAGAGTGCATCTTGTCAGGACAGGATGGAACCTGAACCCTAGATCATGGAGTTGCTTGATGGTCTGCAGAGTCAACTGGACATGATGGAGCTAGAAAATTGAGCATCAGTACAGAATCAATCTTGAAATACAAGAGAAAAGTAAAGGCTGAGAGATAAACTTTCCAACATGACCACATCTAACCAAATTACAGAAATTTCCTTTGGGTGAAATGGATGCAGATTAAAGAACTAAATGAGGATGTCATGTTTGAGGAGACAGATATAAACTAATCGGAGTAAGATGGAGAACTGGGTTCCAACAACCTTCTTATGTTAAACCTGTGAAAGGTTCAATGCCAGACAAGGTCACCAGTCTTTAAAAGTCACCTCCCCAAGTGAAGGCTATGAGTGAACTACTTAAGATCCCACAAAGTCACATGGGCAGCAATATTAGGACCCAAATGCTGACCTAGGCCCAGCTGCAGGAGAGGACTTGTCCAGCGAAGATATAGTTCATATTCCTATCGCACACCTTCCTGGTTTGTAGGCTTGTGTGTGCTGGGTGCTGAAGCGATCACCAGTTGGCAACTGGATTAGTTACAAGTAAATACATATTCGCCAGCACACCAAGGATCTTGCAAAAGCAGTCCAAAAAACTTTATTCAAGATACGTTCATATCAAAAAATTGTGCAACGTTTCGGAGCCGCACAGGACCCCTTCGTCAGGCATGTCACATGCCTGACGAAGGGGTCCTGTGCGGCTCCGAAACGTTGCACAATTTTTTGATATGATCGTATCTTGAATAAAGTTTTTTGGACTGCTTTTGCAAGATCCTTGGTGTGCTGGCGAATATGTATTTACTTGTCCAGCAAAGAAACTTTTGGGGAGAAAGTCCTGAGGCTTACAGCAAAATAAGCAACCACATGTCCAGCAATAGATTTAACATGAAGAAGTAAACCTCCCTGTATAGCAGCAAAGGGATTCCTAGACTCCATGATACTTTTTATTGCAAATTTAGACAAAATAAAGAAGTAAGAAATTCTGGGTTATCTGGTTACAAGCCAGAATATGTACAAACGTATACATTAGAAGAACAAAACAATACATGGAAAAAGTAAAACAAAAACTATGCATCCATGTTTTCGGTCTGTAACTGAGTAGGTCATATAATAGGGCGTATTTGTAATGGTACTTATTATATTGAATACAAGTTACCAAGTTACTGTTTGGGTCAAAGCATATTAAAACTATACATGTGTTAGTCATTCGTAATGGTGAGATCTAAAGAGCACCAAACATTCCACACCCTGTTATATTTCTGTGGACATCCACGGTGTTCGTATTCAACTTTCATGTAAGGCAACATTTGGTTCACTGCATTTAACCATTGTGATACAGAGGGGGGAGAGGGTTGCATCCATTTACGTGCTATCGGTTTGAGAGCCCCTGTGAACGCAGTATACCAATCAGTGGGTAATTTAAGATGGACCAATTCTGGGTGCCGAATTGAGCATAGTATGCATGTCTAAGTTGAAAAATAGCAAAAAAAAAAAAAAGTACTGTGAACAATATCAAAGCGTCTTCTCAAATAATCAAAATTTTTAATTGTGCGATTATCATATCTATCCTGCACCGTACACACTCCCATTCTTTTCCAGCCTGCCCCATCCTCTAATGTTACAAAATGTGGGAACATTGGATTGCCCCACAGAGGCAACTCCAGAGGAGTGTCAGTGTACTTAGACAATTTCTACACTTCCTGCCACACTGATCTAGCTAGGTTTAGGATTGGTGGTTTGGCTTTAAACAAGATAGCTGGAGGGCTTCCATACCTACTAAGAAGTTGGATATTTGTAAAACTGACAGAATATGCAAATTTGAGCTTCAGTTATCAAGCTGTCAAAGGCAGTTTGAAGCTGGATGGAAAAACACATTCCTTGGGAACAGATGATCCTGATCCAGTAGATCCCTTGGAGCAACTGTCCAGCCCCGCTTTTAGGTTGGCGTACCACATCTGCCTGGATCAGCCTGGAACACTGGAATGTTTTCCATTTCGGACATGCAAGACAAACGAGAGAAGAAAGTACTGAAAGTCACAGGAGCACCCTACCAGTGGACCACTGCACCTGAGCCAAAACTGCCTAGCCTTTAGTTTGATCTCAGGGGCCTGGTAGTCAGCCTCTGAAGTTGCCTACCTGGGACATGTTTTGCCAAGGATACCAATCTAGCCTTTTGTTACTGCAAAACTCTGGATTCACCTGAAAATTGAACTATGCCACCTTTTTTTTTTTTTTTTCAATGGTTTTTATTAAATTTTCAAAGTTTAACGAAGTATGCTACCTTTATGGCATTGTCTGCTTGGATCCAGATTATATAAAACAGCCCAGAACTTCTGGATGTTACCTTGGAAAACAAGACGCCAAAGACAACTAAGCCCCTTGATATCAAGGGTGTCTAGGTCTCTTCCCCGGAATGATACACTGTCTGGAGGTGTCTTTCCATGGGGATTCTTTAAGCGGAGTTCCACCCTGAAATTTTTTTTTTCCCCTGTCCGCTTGCTCTAAATTACCTGTAAAAGAATTGGATAATTCAATTTTTTTTTATTCACTTACCTTGTTTTTTAAGAAAATATAGTTACCTTACTTCCTCTTCCTCCCTCTGTGGACACGGCCGCCACCGTCACTTCCTTCTTGCGTTGACTCCTGGGAGCTGAACATCATCGCTCCCAGGAATCAATGCGCCTGCACCGGCCCCGACGTCAGTTCCAGCGCAGGCGCACCATCCCTGCACAGCTTCTGGGCATGCCTAGAAGCTGTTTAGCAGGGAGGACGCAGAAGAGGACACCCTGGCTTCAGCTGCCCACACCTGAGATGGCAGGGCAAGGACAAGAAATTTTCAAGGGAAGTATTTCTTCTAAAAGGTAAGTGAACCCGGGACAGTTCAGAGGCTATCATTGCTAAAATGCACTAGTCCTGACTGTCCCGGGGGTATTTTTATCTAAATTTTATTTTTCAGGCCGGAACTCCACTTTAAAAAAGAAAGGAAAAACTTCCTTGCATGAGAGCCAGACCCCTGAGCCTCAGCAATAGGAAAATCACCCGACCAAAGACTGAGTAAACTTGTCCCTCGAAGAATAGAAGCCTGGGGTACAACCAGGCCAAAGGAATTGCCTCACATGAAGCTAACCTAAGTTCTAGACCTCTCATACAAAAGTGGAGATTCAGATTGCTCCTGGTATAGATGGCTTGAATCTGAGACTAGAGTGTGTATGAACCTATCCAAATTACTGGAATATCTGAAGGACCATGTCAGGCAGCTCAATAGAGCCTGCTCTAATTATTCCCCATCTAAGGATCTTTCTATGAAAATATTTTAGGAGGGCAATGAGGCTAGTACTGGGTCCGGCATCCTAATACATGAGGTGCTGACCAAAAGACAAGGGGCAGGATCCCCGAATAGTAGTGCATTGGCCCAAAAATTGCTTAAGGAAAGGGAATAGAGATGGGCCCAGGCATGCCCAGGACCCCAGCCCCAACCCACCCACCTGACCCCACCAGGGAGCTGAAACCACCCACTGCCAACCACAGGCAGCGAGACAACCCCTAGCCCGCGCAGCTGCAGACCAGGAAATGCCCCTCGGCCCGCGACCAGCGGCGCCGGCAGGACCAGGCGGGCAAGCTGGGACCAGGACCCCGAACACACCTGTGCCCACCCCCAGATGGGAACATTAATCATCTTAGATGCCCAACAAGCCAGAAAGTGTCCCAGGAGAAGGGAAGAAATGCAAATTTTGTATTTTTCTATGGAAAACTTGCATCTAAACCCAGCCCCTAAAGCTTCAAGATTCATACCAGATAATGCCACCACAGGCTCTTGGATAGTGAACTGTTCGCCACCACAAATGGGGCAGAAGCACCTTGACCCAGAAAACCTTCAGAGGATATGCAGAGACTACAAATGGAGAAAAGACACTTCTTAACAATTAGAAGGAGAAAAAGACCTTGCAAACTGTACTCTAGCCTTCTTCCGCTAGTAATGACAAGTGTTCAACTTCAGCCGCATCTCTAATGCGATTGACCTAGACTGTCTCAAAAGAGAACCTGTCCCTGGAAGACTATGCAGGCTACTTCTTCTGACTGAGGAAATGCTGTAGCAACTTTCTCATCCTGCTCTGGATTCTTACCTGGGTCCTCTGGTTCTTCTCCACTCATAGTAAACTTACCTACCCTAAAGAGAATGGCTAGCAGGGGCAAAGCCTTAGGCTGAACATAAAGTACTAGCTTATCCTCTATGTTCTTCCTTTCCAACAGTTGACCTGCTCTCTGCTGAGGGAGGCTTTATGCAGTTGGCAGCAACAGTATTGGAGTGCAGCTTGAGGTATTCTCAATAACTTGGATAGGCCCACAGCAATCCGTTGGGGCTATGGATAGTGGGCAGGAGAGCTTCTGTCTACCCCTATAAGGCAATCTTAACACACACTATCTTGAAAAGGCAATTTCATCCAGGCTCATAGAAATCCGTTGCGGCTATGAATAGTGGGGTTGAAGACCTTCTGTCACCCTCTTTAAAGGCAATCTTGACACACTATTTATTGTGTAAATGCAGCTTCACCCAGGATTCACAGCAATTCCTTGCGGCTAAGCAGAATGGGCCAAATCTTCTGTCTGCCTTTTTAAGGTGGTTCTGACGCACTCTTTAGGCCATGGTGTTAGCGTTTGCAGTATGGAAAAGGATTTTCTCTACCTTGAACTGGATTTCTGGTGCTCCTCTCATTCATATTCCTGTCAGTGGAACAGGCTGGGCTCCTTAGCCAAGAGAGAGGTCAGTTTGCATCTGATTGCACTCTTTTAGCAGCAAAATATCTACCTGGTCTGATGACCCTTACCTATAGGAACCGTGTGGATCTTTGTTATGCAGTGAGCTCATAGTGCAAGGCAGCTGGAACACTAACATTGTCAGGTATAATAATAATGCCACACAGACATGAGTATGGACATATCTATTCGCTAGGTAGCAGGAAATGGCCCTTGATGCATGGTTTGCGTCTATGGGCGTGTTGGCATGCAGTCCTATTATGTGAATGCCCTATCTGGAAGCTGCATATTCCTCAACTCTGCCTGCCTCCCACTCCTGGCAAAATTCTCACCTTGCCCACTTCCAAGATGGCTTCCAGGTAGTCTTGCCCAACTCAAAGATGACCACTGGGGGAGTACATGCCCAAACCAAAGATGGCCCCCATGTGAGCTCTATCCACTTCACCTGGTCAGCATAATGCATCATTCCCTTGAATGTAGACACTTAACTTTCTCTTCCACAATTGCTACTAGAATGCATACTGGAACATGGTGCAACTGGAGCCCATCCGAGAGGAGATGTAGCACACATAAATTAAAAAAAAAATAGAAAACATACTTATTTTGGAAATGCCGTGTAATGGTTCAATGGATCCACTCACTTCTGGAAGGCAGGCTCCAGACACGGACAGCTCATCTGAGGAACATAGCCCTGGCTGCACTGCTGTATGAGGGGCTAGTTAGCACCTGATTTTTCACCCAAAAAGATCCACAAAGTCCCCTGCGTTATCAGAGCATTTAGCGTCCTAAGGTCAGGGACTGCGCTACAGGGGCTTAACCTATGTTAAAAACCACCAAAGGTGGCAGGTAAGGGTTTCTTCTCTTCACACTGGCTGTGAGTTCCGTAAGGACAAAAAAGGAAATGGGCTGTTTTGGGGGTGAACTTTTTTTTTAGCTATGCTCTGGCACTGTTCCTGTGGGCGGAAGTAGGCAGGGCTACTCTCACATGTATGCTGCCATGGAGGCACCAGTAAAAAGTTTTGCCTTTAGTGTTTAAATGATTCATTTACAGGAGAGCTTGTTCTGTTGAAAAGCAACAGACTTAATGGCTAGATCCCCATATCAAAATAAAGGAAAGAAAGCATGAAAAAAAAAAATAGTGCAGCAATCACATCTAAGAATTGATAAGCTGCAATATAATAAATGTTTGCTTTTGGGTTTAATAGCCATTTAATCTGGTAAATCATGCTTTTAAAAGATTTTGTTAACAAAAACTATTTTAATTTGCTGTCGTGCAAATCTGTAATTGACCATGACCCGTCATTGTAGTGCAACAGTTGCTGTATTGTCACAGGAATGGATGTTTTCTAATTGGGATGAATGTGTAGCCCCTTCTGCTACCCTATATCTATTATCTACTGTATATTGCTTTACATGTTATACAGTATAAGTGGTAGGGGAAAAGAGGGTGTGAAGTAGTAAATCGTTTAGGAGGAGACTTTTGATCCACTTTTTAGGAAACCTGGACAAACTGGCTGTCTAGTTGATCCAATAGCTTCAATATTTTTTAAATCACTAACTGAAACCAAGTGTGCAGATCAATAATTTTGAGAAAAAGAATAACCAATAGACACAATTTGATATTTTAACAAGGAAAAACTCTTTTAGAAAATTAGAAGTGCTTTATCTCGCTATCTCATTTGTTCTTACGGTCTAATCCCATTCGGTGAAGTTACATTGCAGACTTTTGTGAAGATTAAGGTGTACTTTTATGAACGGGTGAATTTTTTTCTCTGTTGGCTTCTCTACAGTTCTCCAGGGAAAATGATCACCTCTGGCACCCTTTTTATGAATTGGAGAACTTCAGTTCGCCCAGGGTGATCAGAGGAGAACGGTTTTCTCGGAGATCTGTGTAGAAGTCAATGGGGCGTCTGTAATCTCGTGAGACAAAGCGAGATTACAGTAGTATGAAAATCTCTGGCGCGCTTTAACAAGCAGTGATAAATTATCACTGCTAAGTACATGAGGTTAATAAATAATAGTCCCCTTACATAAATATATATATATATATATATATATATACACTGAATACACACACACATACATTGTATATATATATATATATATATATATATATATATACACATACATACACATTAAATATATATCTACATGTATGTGTGTATATACATATATATATATATATATATATATATATATATATACATACATAAATATGGCAGGGGGGCATGATTACTGTGTTGGGGGGTCTGAACGAGGAAGAAGGAAGTCCATAATCTTCTTTTTTCCCCCTCAGTTCTTCCCCGATTCTGTCTTCACTCCCCGCTTCACAAGCTCCGGGCTGGTGAACCGGGAGTGTGAATTCTGACCCAGATCGCCAGTGAAGTGCGGGGATCGCAGCTTCATAGCCTGGCTGTTTCTGTGTCAGTCAATGACAGATTCCGGTGTGAAGAGATGATCAGCGGAGAACATGTTCTCCCCCGATCATTTCTGTTTCATAAACTGAGAATGATCGGAAATGAGCTGTGATCAGCAGGATCACTGCTCATCTCCATTTCATAAAAGGACACCTTAATGTGATCAAGGACTTTACATAAAGCTTTTTGGTTACTTTTGTGCTTATTCATATGGGCAACTGGATTGTAGCAATCAGATGTGACAGCATTCTGTGCTATGGCCACAAACAAACTGGACAATTAGCTGTGTCCACTGAACCACTGTCCCTGGATACAAACTATCTGCATTCCGGGTTGGTCAAACCCCCTGTTACAGTTGACGATGTTTCAACAACTTCAGCTTTGCCACAGTTATAGATTATAGAACAAGAGCCAGAAGAACAAGTTACAACAGTTATTATTACTCTGCCCTCTTGTGTCTGTTGCAGGAAGCACACACTCCGAGTTATGTTCACAACACACAAAGGAACTGCTGAGGGAAATTAAAGATCGATATGAATCTGTGGAGGTAAGGAAGTTTCAAGCATGTGTGTGATCAAAGCATTATAGAACCTGCCAGTGGCGGCTGGTGCTCAAAATTTTTGGGGGGGGGGCGCAAAAAGAAAAATGTAATAGGTATTGCTTCGCGGCAAAAAAATTGCGTGACTTGGAGGTCATGGTACAGGCATGGCTCAGGTGATGGTATAGGCATGGCACAGGTGATGGTATAGGCATGGCACAGGTGATGGTACAGGCATGGCACAGATGATGGTATAGGCATGGCACAGGTGATGGTATAGGCATGGCACAGGTGATGGTACAGGCATGGCACAGGTGATGGTATAGGCATGGCACAGGTGATGGTACAGGCATGGCACAGGTGATGGTATAGGCATGGCACAGGTGATGGTATAGGCGGCATGGTACAGGTAAAGGTATAGGTGGCATGGTACAGGTGATGGTATAGGCATGGTACAGGTGAGGGCACAGGTCGGCTTCAATCACTTACCTGCTCTCCTCCTGGGCTGCCTGCGAGACGTCCACGTCGCTGCTCCTCTTCTCGAGTCCTCTTCTTCTGACGGCGGCGGGATTCCGGGAACCGTCCACGGCGCTGCTCATCTCGTTCTCTTCAGTCTTCTGGTCTTCCGATCGGTCCGGGCGGCGGGAAGGAGATCGGGCAGTGACGGTGCGTGACTGACGCACGCACCGGCACCGCCCCCATTGCGACGTCAGCAATCGGATGTCCTGGATGATGATTGGTCCAGGCTGGAGACTGGACCAATCACAGCCAGGATATCACGAAAGTGGGGGTGTCCTAGCGTTATGACCTGCGCCCAGGTTACGCCCCCAGAAGGCAGCCAATCGGCGCCTCTTCTGGGTCGTAAACCCCACCCCCCCCATAGCCACCACATAGGCCGGCGAACGCGATTTTTTTTTAAACTTTATTCTTTTTGTAATTTTTTTTTTCCTTTTTTTAGGGGGGGGGGGGGGGGCGGCGCCCTGGCGCCCCCTATGCACAGGCCGCCACTGGGACCTGCTTTAAAGCAGAACTATGCAACTATAGATCCTGTGGGTGCTTTTGCACAGCTAGCTCCCTCCTCCAGCTATTGGCGCTTTTCCACTACATGGAACCGAACGGTTCGGTGTGCTTTTCCACTGCATGGTACCGCATGGTACGGTGTTGGAACGGTTTGGTACGGTATGGCGGCGCTTTTCCACTACATGGAACCAAACGGTACGGCTCGCTTAAACAGTACCAACTCGGTTGTGGTTCCAAGAGGGCCGTATCGGTACCATATCCCACAATCATTTGCATGCTGCCTTGACTGTTTGTCACTACTAGCCACTGATTGGTCAGAGAATCGTTGTTATCCCACCCACTTACTATTAGTGGAAAAGCAAACCGTACCAACACCGTACCATGCGGTACCATGCAGTAGAAAACCAAACCGAGCCAAGCAGGGCCGAGTGGAGCCGAGCCGGTAATTGCAATGTTAAAGTGCCATAAGTGTCTACTCTCACCCATCACTGCACTTCTTTGGTCTTCCTCCAGGTCTGGAGTGTTAAGTCTTCAGCCTATGTCACCTATGGACGATTTAACTGCCATACCTGCATGCAGGAGTTATATTGTCCCAGCACAGAGCACTTGTACACAAAAAATGCATATGCACTGCATTCAGTGTACAGTTAGCTGAAGTTATATAACGGAAAGGGTAAGAGGTTATTTGGCAGGAAAGACAGAGCGCAACTATTGTTACTCTGACTTTCTAGAAAGAAAGTCAGTAACAAACCCTCCTTCTAAAAATGCTAGTTTCCTGGCTGGCATGTTGCCCTTTAGCTTTAATACTTTGCATCACTGACCCAGAGCAAGGAAAATTATAATTTTTGAAATGGATCAAAGCCCTTTTTTTTTTTTCTTCTGTTAAAGCGGATTGGACGAAAAACAATGTACAGTGCCTTAAAAAAAGTATTTATACCCCTTGCAATGTTCCAGATATTGTCATGTTACAACCAAAAACTTAATTGTATTTTATTGGGATTTTATGCGATAGACCAGTTAAGGCAAACCTTGGCACCTCAGATGTTTTGGAACTACATTTCCCATGATGCTCAACTATACTGCAGAGTGCATAAGCATCATGGGAAATCTAGTTCCATAACATCTGGGGTGCCAAGGTTCGGCGTCACTGCGATAGACTAACACAAAGTTGCACATTATTGTGAAGTGGAAGGAAAATGATAATCGTTTTTCAAATCTTTTACAAATAAATATGTGAAAAGTGTGGCGTGCATTTGTATTCAGCCCCCTTTACCCAGATACCCCTAACTTCTAGTGAAACCAATTGCCTTCAGAAGTCACCAAATTAGTAAATAGAGTCCACCTGTGTGTAATTTAATCCCTGTATAAATACAGCTGTTCTGTGAAGCGCTCAGAGGTTTGTTAGAGAACCTTAGTGAACAAACAGCATCATGAAGGCCAAGGAATAAACCAGACAGGTCAGGGATAAAGTTGTGGAGAAGTTTAAAGCAGGGTGAACAGCTCGTGGAGCACTGTTCAATTCATCATCTGAAAATGGAGAGTATGGCACAACTGCAAACCTACCATGACATGGTTGTCCACCTAAACCGACAGGCCGGGCAAGGAGAGCATTAATAAAAGAAGCACCCAAGAGGCCCTCTGGAGTAGCTGCAGAGATCCACAGCTCAGGTGGGTGAATCTTTCCTCAGGACAACTATTAGTCATGCACTCCACAAACCTGGCCTTTATGGAAGAGTGGCAAGAAGAAAGCCATTGTTGAAAGAAAGGCATAAGGAAGTCACGTTTGCCGTCTGCGAGAAGCTATGTGGGGGACACAAACATGTGGAAGAAGGTGCTCTGGTCAGATGAGATCAAAATTTAACTTTTTGGCCTAAAAGCAAAATGCTATGTGTGGCGAAAAACTAACACTGCGCATCCCCACCGTGAAACATGGTGATGGCAGTATCATGTTGTGGGGGTGCTTTTCTTCAGCAGGGTTAGGGAAGCTGGTCAGAGTTGATGGGAAGATAGATGGAGCCAAATACAGGGCAATCTTAAAAGAAAACCTGTTAAGAGTCTGTAAAAAAACTTGAGATTGGGGTGGAGGTTCACCTTCCAGCAGGACAACACCCATAAACATACAACCAGAGCTGCAATGGAATGGTTTAGATCAAAGTATATTCATGTGTTAGAATGGCCCAGTGAAAGTCCAGACCGAAATCCAATTGAGAATCTGTGGCAATTGATGTAGAAAAATATACTTAGTATATTTCCACGCGCCACTGGGAAAGGGTGAATTTAGTATAATGTGCAATTTAAATGATTATAATTAAATAAATAAGTGAGGTAGCAGCTGCTGTATAAAATGATGAGGTAGTTATAAGTGATTGGTCTAGACTAGACCAATCACTTATAAGAATCTGTGGCAAGACTTGAAAATTGCTGTTCACAGATGCTCTCCATCCAATCTGACAGAGCTTGAGCTATTTTGCAAAGAAGAATGGGCAAAAATGTCACTCTCTAGATGTGCAAAGCTGGAAGAGAACCCCAAAAAGACTTGCAGCTGTAATTGCAGAGAAAGGTGGTTCTACAAAGTATTGACTCAGAGGGGCTGAATACAAATGCACGCCACACTTTCACATATTTGTAAAAACATTTGAAAACCATTTATCATTTTCCTTTCACCACGTCACAATTATTTCCACTTTGTGTTGGTCTATCACATAAAATCCTAATAAAATACATTTACACTTTTGGTTGCAACATGACATAATGTGGAACATTTCAAGGCGTATGAATACTATTTCAATGCGCTGTAAATGGACAAACAATCCATTTTTTCATGAAAAAATGGCTCTGGAACTCACATGGTTAAGGACTCTAGCTGGTAATTGTAAATATGGATGATAAACTGATGTAAACTTTGTTTTTTTTTTTTCTTTGAAAAAATGGGACAGAACTGATAAAACGAATGGTCCACATGTGTGAAAGGGCCTCAGAAGTATTAAAGCCATATAAAGCCAAGCAGCTAGTCAATAGAAGGAGTATCAATGTATGAAAGGCATACTTAACCACTTTAACACCAGCCGCCGCAGATGTACTGCGGCAGGCTGGTGCTCCCAGGCAAACCGCCGTACATGTACGGCGCTCGTCTGGGAGGAGCTAGGGGGCAATTGCGCGTCGCCGGAGGCACGCTCCCGCTTGTCAGAGGGGAAGCCAGTGCGTGAAGGACGTGAAGCCAGTGCGTGACAGAGGACGGCTGATGTAAACACAGCCATCCGTACTTCTCACTGAAGTGGTCACAGATGTCATGTGATCCTGCTATAGGATCACATGTCTCTGTGATGACTTCACAAGCCCCCACAGTTAGAATCACGCCCCTAGGGTCACATTTAATTACTTAATCACCAGTACTGTTAACCCCTTCCCTGCCAGTGTCATTTTTACAGTGACAGTGCATATTTTCAGCACTGATTATTGTAGTAATGTCACTGGTATCCCCAAAAGTGTCAAAAATGTCAGTGAGGGGTCTGATCTGTCTGCCTCAATGTCGCAGTCCCACAAAAAAAAAAAAAAAAAAAAAAAAAAAAAAAAAATCGCAGATCACCACCATTACTAGTAAAAAAAAAAAAAAAAAAATTACATAAATCTTTCCCGTAGTTAGTCAACGCAATAACTTTTGCACAAACCAATCAAAATACACTTATAGCAATTTTTTTTTTTTACCAAAAATATGTAGCAGAAAACAAATTGGCCTAAAATGTGAAAAAAAATTTAGATTTTTAAATTTTTTTTTTGAGAATTTCAAAGAAAAGAATGTGAGAAATAGTTACTTTTTCAAAATTGTGCCTATTTTTTTGTTTATAGCGCAAAAAAAAAAAAAAAAAAAAAAAAAAAAAAAAAAAAAAAAATCGCACGGGTGATCAAATACCACCAAACGAAAGCTCTATTTGTGGGGAAAAAAAAGGACGTCAATTTCGTTTGGGTACAGCGTCGCACGACCGTGAAATTGTAGGTTAACCACTTGCCGTCTGCTTACGGTAATAGTACTGCGGCAAAGTGGCTCGTTATCGTCTGACGACGTAGATCTACGTCAGACACTCCCTTTTCTCAACGGCGCGCGCGCCGCCGGAGGCTTGCTCCCGCTGTATTCAGACACAGCGGGAGTCGGGCCAGGGGAGGAGCAGCGGCGATCGCCGCTGCTCTTCCCCGATTGTCTGGGATCTAGTGTGGAGATCCGCCCGCTTGTGTAAACACAAGCGGGCGGATCTCCTAAGTGACAGGCAGGGTCAGATTGCAGGGTTCAGCATAGCTGAACCCTGGATCTGTCCTTGTGTCACTCAGTCACCTCCCCCCACACACGTCAGTAAGCACCAGGCATACATTAACCCCTCCCTCTCCAATAAAATTAACCCCTTGCCTGCCAGTGTCATTTTTACAGTAACAGTGCATATGTATAGCACTGATTACTGCAGTAATGTCACTGGTAACCCCAAAAAAGTGTCAAAAATGTCAGTCAAGGGTCCGATCTGTCCGCCGCAATGTCGCAGTCCCGCAAAAAAAAAAAAAAAAAAAAAAAAAAAAAAAAAAAAAATCGCAGATCGCCGCCATTACTCGTTAAAAAAAAAAAAAAAAAAAAAAACACCAAAAATGACAGAAATCTTTCCCTTAGTTAGTAAACGCAATAACTTTTGCGCAAACTAATCAAAATATGCTTATTGTGAATTTTTTTACCAAACATAGTAGCAGAAAACAAATTGGCCAAAAATTTAAAAAAATTTTGATTTTTACATTTTTTTGGGGGGAATTTCATATAAAAAAAAATGTGAAAAATATTGTTGTTTTTTACGCTCTTTTTTTGGTTAAAAAAAAAAAAAAAAAAAAAAAAAAAAAATCGCACAGGTGATCAAATACCACCAAAAGAAAGCTCTGTTTGTGGGAAAAAAAGGACGTAAATTTCGTTTGGTTATGGCGTCGCACGACCGCGCAATTGTCAGTTAAAGTCGCACAGCGCCGAATCGCAAAAAGTGGCCCAGACGTAAGACAGCAAAATCCTCTAGTGGTAAAAGTCATGCAGTGCCGAATCGCAAAATAGGCCCTGGTCACTGAGCAGCCAAATCCTCCGGTCTGAAAGTGGTTAAAGAGAATCCCAATTTTTTTTTTTTTAACATCAAATAAATTATTATATTATAATCTGGGGCCTCAAAAGTCATTCCTAACTGCCAGGTTTCATAGCCCTAATGTAAGGCTGCGCCCCTGCCTTCTCAGACCGCTACTATGGTTTTTAACATAAAATGCTCTGCCCTTATTTCACTGCCTGCCATAATCGAACACCAGAGATGTTGTTGGGCACATGTGGTTTTGTAAACTTTTGTGGCAGAAAGTGCATGTAGCCAATGCATGTTCACAAAAAGATCAACCTGCACTCTGCCTCTATTTTCTGTAGAAACAGCACAAACACGTATGAGAAGGATTAATAAATAATAATCCTGTAGTGCTGTCCCTTTTTTAATCCATTTAATCATTTTTTTTATTTTTTCTTAGGAGATTGTAACACTGGTGGAATCTACCCTTTCCAGAATAGAAAACTGAAGAGGTAACCTATTACTTGCAATCCTACTTGTTGGGAACAAGAAAAACTTTTTCTTAAAGCATACAACTGGAACTGGCTACTTTATGTGCAAAATATACAAAAATGTTTAATGGGAAGTGACATAAAATATATCTTGTGAGGGTGTCCAGCTCCAGCCTCGGTCAAGTTTTTGTTTGTGGCCTGTTCTCCTTTGTGAAGGTTTTCCATTAAAAGGATAAGATCACCTTTGGGAACACGTTACATGTTCCACCCGTTTTTTTTAGGGTGGAATATGTAGCATGTTCCCACTACTGCAGCCATGCCCGATGCCTTCTCTCCCTGTTAGAGCAGTACAGGGAGAGATTGCCTATAAAAGCTGTCACTTTTTGAAAACAGTGCAGCTGTGCAGGGCTCTGCCCATACAGAGCTTTGTGTATGAATTAACTAAAGTACAGACATCCTTTGCACCTGGCGGCTTGTAGTATTAAATGAACCACCATGGTGCGGTTGAGCGCCGTGGTAGTTCATTGAGTCTTCCTGTCAGCGTGAAACAGCTTGGCCGTACGATGTACGGCCAAGATGGCGCACGATGACAGTCTGCAGGAGACCTGCATGGCATCAGCGATATACTTATGCTTACCAGGACTTAAAAAATGTGCATATATTTATTTTTGTTTTTTCAAGTGAACCTTTTCTTTAAAAAAAAAAAAGCAATGGGAAAGCTCTTTAGTGGGATCACAGATTGCAACACAACAGTTTTTTTCAGTAAAATGCAGAACCTTTTTATAGTTTGTTATTACTATCCTTGTTTCCCTGTCCCAGAGGTAATTACCTCCTTTCTTGCCATTCTGTCCTGCAAAAGGATGACAAGCTCAGAGATATTAGTTAATAAAACATTTTTATTTCACATAATATAATAAAAACAGTTATCAGCTTCCGTAAAGGCACAACATCCACCTTCAGTTATTAAAAATATTTTTGCCAAGATATGTTTTTTTTCCAAGATAGATGCACAGTATTCGAAGGATGTATTGGAATGTTGCTGCTACAATAAAAATATTGCACCTCTTCCGATCCACTCTGCTGGAAAGTAATGTTACAGGGACAGCACACCTGAAAATTGAAATCTCAGATTTGTGTAGATTCTGGCAAGCTAAATGACCAACCACTTTGTTACATTCATATGGAAAGAGCTTGGTTTCCTAGCTCCAACCACATTTTAACACAAATAAAAGTTTGTTTTTTTTTTTTTTTTTTGTTAGTTTTAGTTGTCACTGGGACTGAAAGTGAAGGGAAATCTAAACTTCTGAGTTGCCGCCTTAACAATGAGGACTCTTGTTCCAGTGACAACTAAGAGGCAACTTACCTAGCTTTGAAGATATTTCCTCTGACTTACTGTTGCATTTGAGGACAGGAAGTGAAAGGATATCTGCTGGATAGGACACGTAACATATTTTGTGTTTTCAATCATGTTTTAAAAACTAAACCAAAAACCTTTTATTTAGATCACGATAGATATCTTCAAGTGGAAGACGTGATGGTGGAATGGTCAAGTTAACAAGATCTGACAGCTGGAGTCCCCTGACCATTGAAACTGCCCCAAACTAAAAGATAAATCTTCAAAGAATGCCAGGAAATGTATATAAATCTGAAAAAAAAACAAAAAAAAAACCAACATACAGAAGTTCACAAAAAATTGTTGTATATTGCTAGTAATTGGGAACACCTGAGACTTAAATGGATAGTACATCCAAAACGATTATTTCAATGTTTAGAGGATGCTGGAGTTTTAACCAGCTGACAGATTTT
This sequence comes from Pelophylax lessonae, assembly GCF_965119305.1. Taxonomy (NCBI): domain Eukaryota; kingdom Metazoa; phylum Chordata; class Amphibia; order Anura; family Ranidae; genus Pelophylax; species Pelophylax lessonae. Next base: position 189,406,550 of record NC_138774.1, read on the forward strand.
CTCTCTCTGGGATTTTGTTGGTGAGATCTCTGTACTACATTCTCTGGTCTGCACACATTGTGAGGGGTTCCCAACCATCTCTGTTTGATTTTTATTTCTTTTTTTTAAATATTACTTAGACAGTTAGAGAAGGAGCTGCAAAACATAAAACTCATGTGGGCAGGAACAGGGCTAGGATGTAAGTCAAGGAGAGCTCACTGTTAAAGTAGAACTTAAAGACAAAACATTTAAAAATTTCCTCAATTGGGATAGTGTAACCGCCATTTTTTTTTTGCCATGTGTCCCATTGGGGGGGGGGGGGTGTCACTTCCTGTCCCATTACCAAAACAGGAAATGAGAGAAAAACCCTCCAAAGTGAGGTAATCGCTGTTTGTCAGAACTAGTGCTCTCATTGGAAGATTACCCTCAATTCTTGTTCTGGTGACAACCAAAATTTGGGGATTTTCTTTTTACTCTGAGTAATAAGGGTAAACAAAACAAATAGAAAATTCAAGCCTTCGTTAGACAAAATTTTTTTTTTTTTTTTTTAAACTGTGAAGAATGTAAATCTGAGGTTTTTTTCTAATGTACAGTAAGAAAAACAAAATCCAATATTCACTTGAGTGACATCTTACAAAGCAAACTAAACAAGAGACAAAATATGGAACTGTATAAGCTGTGGTCAGTATGCACAAAACAAGGTCTCACAGTCCAGTTCCTGATTGAAGCTGTTACTATACATATTCAATCTTCACAGTTCGTAATTATATAATCCCAAAAGTTGCTATCACAAAACTTCAGACAAGACCAAATTCATGAGCTGGTTGTGTCCTGTATATTAACTAGGAAGGAGTGGGGGGAAAAAAAGCACAGTTTATTTCCTTGTTTCCTTTGACCTTTAAAAACATTTGAAAAGTTCATTAAACATCTGTTCCATCACAAATATCCCAGCAATGGCACACACCCTCAGATGTATCAGTTGTGAATAGTGCAGCAAAATGACATGGGGAAAGAAAGATGGCGAGAGTCTAGCAGCTCATCCAAATGTGTCAGCAGGATTTAAACTGTCCAACCAGTGCTATTCAAGGGAAGACTGTTCCTTTTTTTGGGGTTCCACTTTGGGTTTGTTGTATTTTGCTTTAATTCCAGATTCCCAGTTCTTCTTCTCCATGGTGTATAACCTCATGGCAGCCTGCGCATCTTGTACCTAAAGCCAAAAATTAAAAAACTTTTTTTATGATGCTAGTCTAGTTATTTTTTAAGTAAGGCAGCACAGTTTTAATGTTTGTGGCTGTTTCAACAATGACGGGAAAGGTTTCGTCAACTATATCTACATTTTGGAATCATATTAAAGCGGAGTTCCACCCTGGATTTTTTTTTTTTTTTTTTTTTTTTAATACCCCCGGGACAGTCAGGGCTAGTGCATTCCACATTGGCTAGCCTCTGATCTGTCCCGGGTTGCACTTACCTGTTAGGACAAATACTTACCTTGCAAACGTCTTGTCCAGCGCTGCCATCTCAGATGTGGGCAGCTTGAAGCCAGCGCGTCCTCTTCGGCGTCTTCTTCCGCCTTCTTTGGTCCCACGATGCTCTGCGCCGGCCCCGACGTCACTTCCGGGTCGCGCGCGTCATCCCTCCACAGCTTCTGGGCATGCCCAGAAGCTGTTTAGAAGGGGATGACGCGCGCGACCCGGAACTGACGTCGGGGCCGGTGCAGGCGCAATGATTCCTGGGAGCTATGACGTCCAGCTCCCAGGAATCATTGCAGAGCCAGGAAGTGACGACGGGCCGCGGCCGAGGAAGGAGGAAGAAGGAAGTAAGGTAAGTAAAAAAAAAAAAAAATATGCGATTATCCATTTCTTTTTCAGGTGACCCGGAGCGAGAAGATGGAGGTAAGTATAAAAATAGGGTGGAACTCCACTTTAACAAAGTTTTACTGTTATTAGATATTTGAGAATACATCTGGCCCCAGGGATCAGTGTCTAAAATCGTACATGAATCTAACAAAATAAATGTCAGGCTCAGGGGCTATCCTCCTGTCCTAATTTTGTAACTCGGTTATTGTAGTAGAATTAAGGGTAACATCTACTGTGGATTCTTTTTGGGCTGTGTCCCAGGCTGTTAACCTTTTATATCTTGGTATAAAATAAATAAATAAAACAAATCAATGGTTGTTAAAGCCACAGATTTAGCTTTAGCATTACAGGAGGTGGGCTGTAAGACCTAGATCTTGACTTACCGAGGAGTGTTCACCTGTCTGTACTTTGACATTGAGGATCTTTTCACATAGAAGTTTCAAAGATGGACGTCCACTCTAGCACAGAAAAAAAAAGAAAAAATTTGGAAGGGTCCGCTTTATACGATGGTCAGCTTTTATAGTAAAATTTCTAACAATTTGTTAAACAAAACTTTCATTTCCCCTGCCATTTGTGCTAAAAGTACTAAAGCGGTCATATACACACACAAGTCGGTATATAGGAGGACATACCTTCACCTCTCTTCTGAAGGGTTTGTACTTTTGAGTGTCTCTGGTGGCCTTTTTAGGGTGATCCAAAAAGAGGATCTAAAACAAAGGGAATGCAATTACAGGATTAAAGAACTGCAAGGTAAAAAAAAAAAAAAAAATGTTACGGTACAGCTCTGTGACTGAGTCTGCTGCTTCTTGAACACATATGATAAAAAGCTGCAACCTTCACACTGATATCTTGGAAAAGGAATGAGCACCATTTGAGACTGAATCAGGAAGCCCCATTTACTTACACATATTCCAGATTGATGTGGAAATACACATGGCAATCTGGATGTACAGTCTCCTTTAGATTTTCAAAAACTATACATTGTGAGGTCCTACCTGAACCTCCCATTTAGGTGAATATAATCAGGCAAGCCCTTACACATCATTAGGTGTTAGCAGATCTAAAGGAGACTGTACAATTATATGACATGTCCGTTTACCTTTAGTAATGTAAATCCTATATGACCAACTTTTACCTTAAAGTAATTTTTGGAAAGGTCTGTTAGAATTGTTCACACACAACACATATGCAAACAGTGAATCCAGTATTGAGGGATAACTTACTGAGTGGCAATAAACAACCCACCTTCAAGTCATTGTGCACAGCATGACCAACCAAGATACGCCCCTTAAGGATTTCAGACACTTCTTTCTGTACAACCTTAAAATCTTCACCTGAAAAAAAAAAAAAAAAAAAAAAATTCTGCCAGTTAGTAGCTCTAATTATTTTGAGGCAAAAAATGGTATAAGAACAGCCTCTCCAGTGTCTACAATCATAGAGGGGGATGTTCCCAGTGTAGAAATACAAAGACACTAATCACATTCCACTGGTTTTGCTTCAATGAACTGCTGAAAGTTGATTACTTAGGAAGGTTTTACCCAAAACTCCTCTTTGCACTTTAGACACCCAAAAAATAAATGCCAAGGTTTTTGGTGGGATAGTCAGGGGCTGAAAATATTTATAATGAAATTGAAACTGTCTAACCATTTTAAGACTAGGCTTTTCTGGCACTTTTTGTTTACAAATTGAAATCAGTATTTCTCCTTTTCGTTCATTTACAGACACAGCTCCTGGTATTCATAGCCATTGGGTTATACTGCCCCCCTACGGGAGTAGGACACTAGGCAGAAAATAATTCTGGCTACACCCATGGGCAGTCCTAGGGGGTATACACCCTCTCTCTGCTATAGACACTCAGTTTTTTTTATGCCTAGTCAGGAGAAAGGACCTACAGTGGGGAGAACAAGAATTTGATACACTGCCGATTTTGCAGGTTTTCCTACCTACAAAGCCTGTAGAGGTCTGTAATTTTTTTATCATTAGGTACTCTTCAACTGTGAGAGACGTAATCTAAAACAAAAATCCAGAAAATCACATTGTATGATTTTTAAATAATATTTTTGCATTTTATTGCATGAGATAAGTATTTGATCACCTACCAACCAGTAAGAATTCCGGCTCTCACAGACCTGTTATTTTTTCTTTAAGAAGCCCTCCTGTTCTCCACTCATTACCTGCATCTGTTTTAACTCGTAACTTGTATAAAAGACACCTATCCACACACTCAAACAGACTCCATCCTCTCCACAATTGCCAATACCAGAGAGCTGTGTAAGGACATCAGGGATACAATTGTAGACCTGCACAAGGCTGGGATGGGCTACAGGACAATAAAAAAGGAGCTTGGTGAGAAGGCAACAACTGTTGGCGCAATTATTAGAAAATGGAAAAAGTTCAAGATGACGGTCAATCTCCCTCGGTCTGGGGCTCCATGCTTTTAACAGCATTGGAACGAGGGACTCCCTCGTTCCCCAGCCAGAGACTGGAGAGTCTTGTCCTATTTGGCCAGAATCTCCCTTTGCAGGGACCTCGTATAGAATTGTGCAAAACGGAATCGCCTTGAAAAGGTAGACACCATCAGGCCCAGCACCCGCATGCAAGTCCAGAGGGATGACCATCTGCTGGACAGCAGCAGACGAATTACAGCCTGCAATATCTGGCATTTTTCCAGAGGAAGGAGCATTCTGGCTAAGGCCAAGTCCAGAGTCTGACCAAGATAATCCAGCTTTGTGGACGGAACCAGAGCAGACTTCTAAAAATTCAGAATCCAGCCGAACTTCCTTAGAGCTTGTATGGTGACTTCCAGGTTTTCCACCAAAGCAGTAGGGGACTCTGCTAGCATAAGGTCGTCGGTTAAGTAGGCCAGTACCGTGATCCCCGTCGGTGTAACAATGCTAGCACCGTTGCTAACACTTTTGTGAAGACCAGAGACCAAAAGGGTAACGCCACAAACTGATAATGCTCCTCTCCCACAGCAAAGCGGAGGAAGCGCTGGTGACCGGCACATATTGGAATGTGAAGGAAAACATCCTGTTGATAGAGGCATGAAAATCTCCCTGATGCAGGGATGCCACCACCGTGCGAATGGACTCCATCCTGAACTTTTGCACCTGCACAAAGCAGTCCATCGCCTTGAGGTCCAGGATTGGGATGCAACTTGCGCCTTCCTTCCTTCCTGGGAACTGTAAACAGGTTTGAGTAGAAACCCCGAAAACGTTCCGAAGTCAGAACATGGAACAATCACCCCTTGAAGCAACAGGTCTTGTACTGCCCTTAACGGTCCAGGGTCAGGCGCAAGTTGGAAGGAAAGTACCTTGCCAGGGGACTAGAGTGAGTGAAACTGATCTTGTAGCCGGACCGAAAGACTTCGTAATTTCACTTGTCTTTCGGCTTGCCAGACCAGGTTAGTTTGGATACTCCAGAGGAGGCCCTGAAAGGCTTCAGGCCCTTGTCAGTCGACCCTGAGGGACCAAAAAAATTCTTATGAGCTGAGGAGGAGGACCCACGTCTACGACGAGGTTCATTTCCCTTAGTAGCCTGCGGAAGAAAAGTACTCTTTCCCCCTGTGGGACCTTTAATGATGTCATCCAGGGTAGCCCCAAACAGGCGATCCCCTTGAAAGGGGAGATCAGTCTAGGCCTTTTTAGAAGTCTGGTGCGCAGACCAGCATTTAAGCCAAAAGGCACGCCGAAGGACCACTGCCGAAACAGAGCCGAGCCACTAGGGGAGCCGCAGCCAAAGAGGCATCACAGATAAACTGCAGCCCCTGGACCAGCTGGTCCGCCAGCTGAGCAAAGGCGCGGGGGGGCGGGGAGTTGTTCTCCCTCCGGGTCACGGCATAAAAACTTAGCCCACTCGGTCAGAGTTTGCTACACCAGGGCAAGGGTGAATACTGGCCTTAGTACCGAGCCAGCAATAGTGTACATATTGCGGGCCACAGCCTCCGCCTTCCTATCAGCCGGATCCTTAAAGGCCGGAGACTCTTCAACCGGAATCATGTTTGCCTTGTTCCATCTGGAAACCGGAGGGTCCACCACATGGTGGAACAGCTCACTTCCTAAGGGAATAGGGGTAACGCCTAGTAAATTGCTTGGGGACCACAAGGGGACGCATTGGTCACCCCCACTCTTTAGCGACAATTCTGTCAAAATAGACGGGGAAAGAAAACACCTTTGCCGCTCTGGATGGTTTGTAAGTGCCAAAAGGGAACCTGCGCCTCCGTCGCAGCTGCATCCTCCATCTTCAAGAGGTCTTATGCACAGATACAATCAGTGCTTCCACCAGCACCTTATCGTGCACAGTTGCAGATGTGGAGGAATCATCCGCACTGAGGATTCCGGGCGGAATAAAGACCAAGCAAGGTGACCCACATCCGCAGCAGCTGAACCAAATTCAGGATCTGACAAGACAGATGAGGCAGGGGATGGCGAGGGGTGCTATTTGCTAGCCCATCGTCCGAAAGCCACCTCCACCCGGGACTCCAGGATCGCCGTCAGTGCATCGATGGATGGTTGGGACCCGGAGGGCCCCGCAGCCTCAGAGTGGATCAGGTGGGGAGATGTGCTCCAAAGACTGCATGAGTCACCAGAGGGACCCCACAAAGTGTAAAACGCTGCAAAGGGACATCCCCCAACACGCTGGCACCACCCGTTTTGCCAGGCACAATCACCAAGCAATCCTTAGCAGAGGGTGGGAACCCCACCAAAACTCACCACACAGCAGAAACAGGCACCTGCAGCCACTAGGATAATCTGCACTCCACGTGCGGCCATTTGGAAGTGAAAAAATCAAGGAGTCAGCACCAGGGGATGAGGAGGGGCTCCCATGGCCAAAATCGCCACCTACAGGGCACCACAGTCATGGCCGCCGCTATTCTCAATGGCAAACCACTGCAAAATGGCCACTGGACTACACAAACATGTCCGCCATGCATAGAAACACACAGGCTACAGCAAAATGGCGGCACCACGAGGGACCCAGGAGGGGTTCCCAGGCCTCAAGGACAGGTGCAGGCAGGAAAGGGGCCCTGGCAGGAGGCCCCACCAGGTACAAACCCCCCTGCACAGCGTATCGTCTGGTCGCCGGCGGCCCAACCCCCTCCCCCTATCAACTGCATAGTACCCTACCCCCACCCCAGAAGGTGGACCAGACCACCCACACAGCACTAGTGTAAGTGGAGGAAGAGAGAGAGGGGTGCCTGACGAGCAGGAGGGGAACACGGGGGTCCGGCCCTCCCAAGGAGGGGCCCACATCCACCCCAAAACCCTCCAGGGGGAGAGGGGCAGCTACTCACCATACCAGGTACCGTTCCAGACAGAACCCCTCACCATCGAAATGGGGGGGGGCTGTCGGCCAGGAGGAACACTGTGATTCGTATTTGTATACGACCTCGCAGGTCAGCTCCCGTCCAGTGAGGCTATGTCGCGGCCAACCTAGCGTGGAGCTGAGGTCTGCGCGCGCTCACTGGCCAGACTGGGTTGACCACTAAATCTAGATTATTCAGCCCGTCACCCAGTCCAGCAATTGATTGTAGATCTCACAGGAGAAAAAATTTCTATCTAAAAAGGAAAAAAATTGCCAGGACCAGAGATCCCAGCAAGGAACCAGGTCCTTACTCCTGACTAGTCAGAAAAAAAAAAAAAGAAAAAAAAAAAAAAAAACTGTGTACATATAGCAGAGAGAGGGAGTATAACCCCTGGGAATGCCCATAGGCGTAGCCAGATTCTTTTTCTGCCTAGTGTCCTACTCCTGTAGGGGGCAGTATAACCCAATGGTTTTGAAGATCAGGAGCTGCGTCTGTCAATGAACGAAAGAGAAATATTGTTTACTTCCAGCCTGGACCGGAAGTAACGTCATGAGGTCACTCAGTCCTCCAAGGCCATAGAGGCCTCCTGCCGCTTTTGAAAGCGTTCCAGCGGCTCATGAGAAAGCTAGGCGCCGACTGAAAAACAAAAAAAAAAAAAAAAAACGGGGTTATGGCATATAGCTTCAGCCACAACCCCGGTAAACCGTAACGTATATATACGTATTGTTGTCTTGAAGTGGCTAATAACCTCCAAAAAAATAAATACAAGGGAGCTGTAGTTCTAAGCCTCTGTTACCCTTACCGATAAATGTTGAAAATTCTTACCGTTCTTAATATCCCCAGGTCGAATGCCGCTGACCTCTGTCCTGTAATCCGTAACCCGTTCAGTGGGTCTGACATACTTATCATAAATGCACTTGCCAAACTGATTGACGATAGACACCCGGGCAACTATGCTTTCTTCACTATCTGTGCCCACACCCACCATCTCGCAGTCCATTGCAACTGTCCTGGTAAGCCTATGAGAAAAGAAATACAAATCACAAAACTGAAAGCCATCCGCCCAACGTCAGGTGTAAATCCATTTATGAAGGAGGGTGCTATAAAAAAAAAAAAAAAAAAAATGACTGAGGGATTACAGCGATGAGGTTGTCAGGGGTTGGAGTTTAGGAAAACCTTTACCAAAAGAAACACGAAGGTTGCTGCCCTCTGAATCTGAAAATGTTTGTTGCTGAGCACCTTACTGTGTATTCAACCTTCACTGAACACATACTTGTTCTAGGCTAATGGTTCAGAAAGTATGAAATCCAGTTACAGCCAAACAATTAGCATTTTTATGAGGTCAGCCCACTTATTGCTCTCAGTCCAGATTTCTATTGTAGCTTACCCCTCAAACGCTCGATCTTTCACCAGGACCATGTCTACTGTATCAGGCTTCTTCTCCGGCAAGCCTTGCATCTTCCGTGCAATCTGACCAGCTTCTGGTCCCATCGCTGCCTCTATGTCATCAGGATCCACGTCATCAAACCAAAGGTCAGGCCTACAAACCAAAGGCAGCAGAGTGGGTAAAGTAGTTAACATTCTTGCAGCACCAGGGGTGCAAAGTTGGACCCAAGGACAATGAGCACACTGACTTTTTATTGTCTCTCTTTTTGTGTGGCAGGTTAATTACCATCAATCCAAACTAGACTTAGTGTGTGGCGGAGACATTAGAGCATACATTTCTCTAGTACATAGACTGATGTAAATGGTTCAGTATTCTCAGTACAGCACTGCAAAATAGGTCACAGCTATTTACAGTAAATTGATATCATGTGACTGTGGTGGAACATTGAAGTGTAAGCTCCGCTGGAGAAGGGACTGTTGCAACTAGTTTTGTGTTCTTTGTACAGCACTGAGGAATGTTAGAGCAATATAAATGAATAATAATAGTAATAATAATAATAATAATAATAATAATAATAGTGTGCGACTGTGGTAGGGGCATTAGAGTGTGAACTCCTCTGGTGCAGGGAAGTTTAGTATTGTTTATACAGAACCAAATAATATGTCAGAGCCATATAAATGTACAAATTGTAATAATAGTGTGTGAGTGTGGTGGGAGCATTAAAATATAAGCCCCTCTGTAGTTCCCTGTACATTTGGAATTTTGAACATTTAGCTTTGTTCAGAACTGGATTGGACCAGACATTGTAATGAAAAAAAAACACATACTTTGGAGTCTCTGGTACATTTGTTTCGGTCGCTTTCTTCTTGAGATGTTTAGAAGGTTTTTTGTCCTCTTTTGCTTGTGACATCCTTCTTTTCTCTTTCCCTTTGTTTGTAATTACAGAATCCTCCGTAGCTTTCTTTGGTTTTCTGTCATCAGTTGGACCCTCTTTGACTGAGGAGACACTGGAGGACGTTTCTTTAATTATTGGGTCAGCCTTCTGCTTTCCTAAGGTTGGCAATTTCTCCTCCTTTTTAAAGGGTTTTGCTGGTGTTGATTCAGTAATAGTGCTGTTCTTCTTGGATGTCAGCAACTAAAATTGTAAATAAGAATAACACATTGCATTACCTTGTAAAGATAACCTGCTAGGACAGCTGTTACATGGCACAATGGAGAGATATATAGAGTCCAGATAGGAGAGACCGCTCCAGGTGGGATGGGTGTCAGGTGCCGGTCGGATCCGCAATCCAAAATCGTATGAAGCAAAAAAAGAGATGACCGCACTCCGATGTAAATCAAAATTGGAGTATATTTATTCCACATCAAACAAATAGGCAAACTGGAAACATCACACTGAGTGCAGGACACAAAGGCAGACGCGTTTCACGACTTAGAGATGTCGCTTACTCATTACCATGTTTTGATTTACATCGGAGTGCGGTCATCTCTTTTTGCTTCATACCTGGCACAATGGAGTCTACCATCCTGTGATGGAGGCCACAACTGCAAGATTTCCAGAAATAATGCTAGTTCAAGGGAAGAGGGCACCCTTTTTCAGCATCACAAGCAATTAGGGCCTCCAGCACCAAATAGCACCCTCAATCCTGACAGGTAGCCTTAAAAAAATAATCCCATTACACAAATAAAAAAAAACCTGTTGATCACTTATGTATTACTGCAAAAGTCTTGAAAGCATTTCTTCCAGTGTAGATAGTGTAAGCACTTGATATCTGTCGATATGAAAGAAAACCCGTGCTAAGTAAATCTGTGCCTAAACAATATTACCGTAGCTGCTGTTCATTAGATAACTACTAAACCGCAAAGCAGTGCCAAATGAAGTACAATTACATAAACACATGTAAAAGTGAAATTAAAAGGATTGTAAAGTCTCATTTTTTCCCCTATAAAAATAACAAACATGTTATACTTACCTCCTCTGTGCAGTGGATTTGCACAGATCAGCCCAGATCCTCCTCTTCTCGGGTCCCGCTTCTGCTCTCCTGGCCCCTTCCTCCTGTTGAGTGCCCCCACAGCAAGCAGCTTACTATGGGGGCACCAGAGTCAAGTCACAGCTCCCTGTGTCCAGACACGGCCCCCCAACCCCTCTCTACCCTAATTGGCTGGCTGACTTTGATTGACATCTGTGGGAGCCAATAGTGCCGCTTCTGTGTCTCAGCCAATCAGGAGAGAGAATGTTGGATGGCTCAGACACTAGTGGACATTGCTGGATAGAGAGGGACCTCAGCTAGGTATTAGGGGGGCTGCTGCACACAGAAGGTTTTTTTATCTTAATGCATGCATTAAGATTTAAAACCTTCTGACTTTACAACTTCTTTCACATAAACGCAAGGAAGTAGCAAGTGAAAGTTCTAAAATATTTCCAAAATACTCCACGAAAGTGCTTAAGTGCCAAAACATTCCGAAATGATCATTCAATGCAGTGAACTGTACTCTTCACCCTTTTATGCTTGAACTTACCAGATAGTGTGGATCCCTTAGCAATACTGCATTTAGGTCTAACAGGCTGAGTCTGGTAAGAGGGAAGATGTCACGTCCTGTATATCCTGTGAAAGTTTATCGCTTGTAATCTTTGATAATGCCCTGTGGGAGTGGCAAAGCGCGTCGACATAGATTACGGTTCCCTGGTTGCGTTACGTCCGGTCAGCGATGGAACACATGCAGAGGTGTACTAACCACGCTTGCATGGGACTAAGGCTGACAGAGTGACTGCCCTGAGAAGGATTTTTTGTTAAAGGCGATGCTTACTCTAACACTGCAAGTATGAATTTAATGTTTTCTATCAATAAACAAGAATGTATTACACTATTGGGATTCTCTATATACGAGTGATAAACGATCACAGGATATGACATCTTTCCTCTTACCAGACTCTGTTAGACCAGTGTTTCTCAACTCCGGTCCTCAGGGCACACTAACAGGCCAGGTTTGCAAGATATCTGAAATACATCACAGGTGATATCATTTGCTGCTCGGTGATTGCAGTATTCTAGTCTGCATCTCCCCAAGGTAATACTTACAATCTGGCCTGTTAGTGTGCCCTGAGGACCGGAGTTGAGAAACACTGTGTTAGACCCACATGCAGTATTGCTAAGGGGTCCACACCATCTGGTAAGTTCAAGCACGAAAGGGTGAAGATCACAGTTCACTACTTGAAATCTGTGTTCAGAGTTGCCAAACACCCACTAAAAGCTGAAATCAAGCTTACATACGGAGTTCCCTGCTTTGTTTTAAGGTGCTTTTTAAATATATTTGCTCTCCTTTAAACACAATAGTTAATCCTTTCCAGCTCACTTGCCTTATCATAGCCATGAAGGCAGATTAAAAAGATTACAAATAATAATACATCGAATTATGCATTATATCACCAGTTTCAGGGTATACATCCCAAAACGAATGACAGTATGTGTGTGATGGTTCCAATTTTTCCAGGTCATAGTATAGCTAGTCACATTCAACTCGTCTTGGAATAGATTGCAACGTCTTGAGATAAGCAGAAATGTATTCTGTATTACTGAACAGGTCCAGTTAAATGTGACTAACTAATACCAGCAACAGGTCTAACATTACTTATATGAAAGTAGAAACATTGTTAGGGTTTTGTCAGGAGTGTGCCAATAGACAAAGATTGCAAGATAATCTACAGAAAAAACTGCAAGCAAAAAATAATCCCCTGGCTCAGACATGAAAGAAGGTCTACAGTGGGTAAAGTTGGGAAAACCTAGCCTGCAAATTTATAGCAACTAGTGTTCCTAGAACATTAGTGAAAAGAAGCTGATTGGGATTAGCACTGGATATTGGCATTAGATAGGCATTGGGATGACCTTGGACACTACAGCAAGTCCTGGATGAAAACTGGCAACTCCGAATAGTCAAGACTTGCATCCCTGCACGTATTTCAAGGCTTAATTTTCCACTTTAGCTAAGAAGTGGAACTTTACTCTCCCAATCAACATTATTATCCTTATGCTGCTAGCATTAGTAAATATATAGGAAAGTATATCATATTTACTTGTTTTAAACTCTTTTTTTAACCACTTAACGACCAGCCACGTAGATCTACGTCGGCTGACTTTGAGTGGTTATACCGGGATGATGCCTCTAGCTAGAGGCATCATCCCGGTACCGTTGTTTGAAGCCGGCGGTCGGCTTTCCGTCGGTAACGATCAATGCGGCTCGGGAGCCGCTCGATCGTTACCCGGGGGGGCGGGAGGGGACGTCCCCCCCCTCCCGCGGCTTTGCTCGGGGCTCCCGTCCCACCGGGAGCCCCGAGCACCCAGCCGGCACGTCCGCCGGCTGGATGGAGTCCCGATGAATGCCGGAAACGGCATCGATCGGGTCTCCGATGACGTAACCCGGAGGCGGCGTCCATGACGTCACTTCCGGGTTACTGTGCCGCAAAAGGCGGCAGATTTAAAAAACGGCTGTATGCAAAAATGCCGTTTTTGGCGTTTTGCATACAGGGAAGTGTAGTGGAGGGGTCTAGGGTCTTTTAGACCCTCGATCCCTCCATAAAGTGTACCTGTCACACATATTGCTGTCACAAGGGATGTTTACATTGCTTGTGACAGCAATAAAAGTGATCAGATTTTTTTTTTTTTTTAAAAAACCTGTAATAAAGTTAAAAAAAAAGAAAAAATAAATAGAAAAAAAAAAAAAAAAAAAAATTTAGCCGCCCCCGTCACCGTTAGCTCGCGCACAAAAAAAAACGTATACGCAAGTCGAGCCGCAAATGAAATCGCTGTTCAAACCACACATGTGAGGTATCGCCGCGATCGCCAGAGCGTGGGCAATAATTTAATAAAAAGAGCTACACTCTAACTCAAAACTGGTAACCGTTAAATAAATTTAAAGCGTCGCAGATTGAGATCTCTATTGACCGTAGTTTGTCGCTATCCCACGGGGGGGGCGCAATTTTAAACCGTAACATGTTTGGTATCTATTTACTCGGCGTGACATGTTCTTTCACAATATACAAAAAAAATGGGCTAACTTTACTGTTTAGTATTTTTTAAAATTAGTGAAATGTGATTTTTCAAATTTTTTCCAAAAAAATGGCGTTTTAAAGACCGCTGCGCAAATACCGCGTGACAAAAAATTTTGCAATGACCGACATTTTATTCTCCAGAGTCTTTGCTAAAAAAATATATATAATGTTTGGGGGTTCTAAGTAGTTTTCTAGGAAAAAATACTGGTTTTAACTTGTGAACAAAAAGTGTCCGAAATAGGGCTGGGGGTAAAGTGGTTAAACATTTCTTTAGTTACTTCCTGGTTTCTATGCCTAGGCAAATTATGTCATACATCCCAGGAGTCTTCAGGAGGGGTTTTCTCAGCTAAGCACACTCTCCTGCATGAATACTTGAGCTGAGGGCAGGAAAAAAAATGCTAAATTAATCATTTGCTCTTACTCAAGATGGCCACAGCCAGAAACACTAAGGGGTGCTTTTCAAAGTGATTTCTCACCAAAATCAAGCATGGAGACATGGATGGATGGGGGAGTTTACTTTGAATATTAAAAATGAATTAAATAGTATTTTTAGTTTGTGGTACTCAGATGCAGTGAAGATCCACTTTAAATACCACTGAACCTATCTGCATATACATAGTAAATATAAGCCATACTCACTGCCTGTAGTTCCTTCCAGTTGGCAGAAAACTCTTCGGGCTTCTTTGGCGGAAGTAGTGGAGAAATCTTTTTGATCTCAGTCTGCTTGGTGGTGATCTTTGCATGGTCTTTCCAGAATTTCTTCTTTTTCTGTTTTTTGGTATGTTTAAGATTGTTTTTCTCCTGCTCCCCAGAAGATGGTTTGTCCTTTTTCACTACAATCTTTCCCATCTCTGTCCCGTCATGGGTGACAGAATAATGTCTGTAATTTCAATGCAGACCTGTCAGTCATAAAAACTATTAAACCATATTTATGTCTCTAAGTTTCACTATAAGCTGTAATGGGCAGAACCCTCAAACCTCATGTTCCCCATTAGGTGCAAATTGTAACAAAGGACACTCATAGATCCTGTTTCCTATTAGATGTAAGCTGTAATAAGGAGGACCCTTGTACCCCCTTGTCCCTATCAGATGCAAGCTGTAATAAACAAGACCCCTATATCAGCTGTTTCATATTAGATGTAAGCTACGATGGGCAAGACCCCCATATCTCCGGTTTCATAATAGACCATAAGCTGCAAAGAGAAACAAACTCATAGCTCTTGTTCCCTATTAGATGGAGAACTGTAAAAAGCAGGAGCTTCATAGCTCCCATTCCCTATTAGACTGCAAGCTGCACTGAGCACAACCCTTAGTCCCCTTTCACACAGGCGGACCATTCAGATCAGCCTGTTTGTTTTTTTGGCGTATCTGAACGGTCCCCCCCTGCATTCCTATGGGGCATCGGATGTCATAGTTACATAGTTAGTGAGGTTGAAAAAAGACATCAGTCCATCCAGTTCAACCTATGATGTGTGTGTGTGTGTGTTTGCTTTTAACCGTACATTGTATACCCCTGTATGTTGTGGTCTTTAAGGTGCCCATCTAATAGTTTTTTGAAACTATCAATGCTCCCTGCTGATACGACTGCTTGTGGAAGAGAATTCCACATCCTTACCGCTCTTACAGTGAAGAACCCCTTACGCATTTTAAGGTTAAACCGCCTTTCCTCTAGTTTTAGTGAGTGGCCACGTGTCTTATTGTATTTCCTTACTCTGAATAGTTTGTTCCTTATGCTAGGGTCGCCAGTACAGTATTTGTACATTGATATCATATCCCCCCTCAAACGTCTCTTCTCTAGAGAGAAACATAGAATGTGTCGGCAGATAAGAACCATTTGGCCCATCAAGTCTGCCCAATATATCTGAATCCTAGGAATAGTCCCTGGCCCTATCTTATATGAAGGATAGCCTTATGCCTATCCCATGCATGCTTAAACTCCTTCACTGTATTTGCAGCTACCACTTCTGCAGGAAGGTTATTCCATGCATCCACTACTCTCTCAGTAAAGTAATACTTCCTCATATTACTTTTAAACCTTTGCCCCTCTAATTTAAAACTGTGTCCTCTTGTGGTAGTTTTTCTTCTTTTAAATATGCTCTCCTCCTTCACCGAGTTGATTCCCTTTATGTATTTAAAAGTTTCTATCATATCCCCTCTGTCTCTTCTTTCTTCCAAGCTATACATGTTAAGGTCCTTTAACCTTTCCTGGTAAGTTTTTTCCTGCAATCCATGTACTAGTTTAGTAGCTCTTCTCTGAACTCTCTCTAGAGTATCTATATCCTTCTGGAGATATGGCCTCCAGTACTGCGCACAATACTCCAAGTGAGGTCTCACCAGTGTTCTGTACAGCGGCATAAGCACTTCTCTCTTTCTACTGCTTATACCTCTCCCTATACATCCAAGCATTCTGCTGGCAGTTCGTGCTGCTCTATTACATTGTCTTCCCACCTTTAAGTCTTCTGAAATAATTACTCCTAAATCCCTTTCCTCAGATACTGAGGTCAGGACTGTGTCAAAAATTCTATATTCTGCCCTTGGGTTTTTACGCCCCAGGTGCATTATCTTGCACTTATCCACATTAAATTTCAGTTGCCAGAGTTCTGACCATTCTTCTAGTTTTCCTAAATCCTTTTCCATTTGGCGTTTCCCTCCAGGAACATCAACCCTGTTACATATCTTTGTGTCATCAGCAAAAAGACAAACCTTACCATCGAGGCCTTTTGCAATATCACTTATGCAGATATTAAACAAAATTGGTCCCAGTACAGATCCCTGAGGTACCCCACTGGTTAACATGACCTTGTTACCATGAGAATAGGTTCAGTGCTTGTAGTCTTTCCTCATAGCTGATGTCCTCCATTCCCCTAATTATTTTTGTTGCCCTTCTCTGGACTCTTTCCAATTCCAGCACATCCTTTCTGAGAACCGGTGCAGCATACTCCAGATGTGGCCGGACCAGAGTCTTGTAGAGTGGAAGAATAATCTCTTTATTTCTGGAGTGAATCCCCTTCTTTATAAATCCCAGTATTCTGTTGGCTTTGCTTGCAGCTGCTTGGCATTGCATGCCACTGCCAAGCCTGTTGTCTACCAGTACCCCCAAGTCTTTTTCCATCCTAGACTCACCCAGAGGTTCCCCCCCTAGTGAGTAGCTTGCTTTCTGGTTTCTGGCCCCCCAAGTACATTACTTTACATTAATCAACAGTAAACCTCATCTGCCATGTAGTTGCCCACCCCGTTATTTTGTTCAGGTCCGCTTGGAAGATTTCCACATCCTGCATAGAAGATATTGGCATGCTTAGTTTAGTTTTAGCCGCAAATACTGAGATTGTACTAGATATCCCCTCCTCCAGATCATTTATGAATAAATTAAACAGGATTGGTCCCAGGACAGAACCCTGGGGGACCCCACTTTCCACACCCGCCCAATCCGAGTATTCCCCATTAATCATCACCCTCTGGACTCTCCCCTGGAGCCAGTTCTCTATCCAGGTACTCACCTTATGGTCCATACCTACCTTCCTTAGTTTGTACAGTAAGCGTTTGTGGGGAACGGTGTCAAAGGCCTTTTCAAAGTCCAGAGACATGTCGTCCGCTGACATCCGACCCGTCAAATCTGGACGGATGGAAACCCTATTTTCCATCCATCCAGCGAATCGGATGGGATCGGATGAGAACGGACCGACGGTCCGTTCCCATCCGATTTCCTCCATAGAGATGTATGGGGAACTGACAGCTATGTCTCCGCACACAGCGTGGAGAACAGCTGTCATCCTCCTGCTCAGTGGGGGATCGGCGGATCGATCCCCCGCTGAGAAAAGTGGAGTCCGTTTGATAGACTACAAGTGTGAAAGAGCCCTTATACCACTTTTTCCTTTTAGATTTAGGCTGTATTAGGCAAGAGACCCATGGCTCCTGCTACCTATTAGATGTACACCAATAAGTCATAACATTAAGACCACTGACAGTTTGCCCTGGTTCACACCAGCGCGACTGGTTGTGAGGCTTGACACTTCAAAGTCGCATGACAAGTTGCTCCCCATTTGCAGCAATGAAAACTTTTAAGTCGCAGCGACTTTGAAAAAGGTTCCTGCACCTTTCTGTGTGACTCACATTGACACCTGGTAAATGAAATGCACAGATGTCAGCAAGCCTCACATGAAATCGCACTGATAGCCAGGTTCAAAGCCGCAATGGTGTGAACCAGGGCTTAAAATGAATAACATTGATTTTTTAATTGCAAAGGCACCTGAAAAGTGGTGAAACATATTAAGCAGCAAATGAACATGTTGCCCTGAAGTTGCGTTGCTGCAGACAATTCAGGGTGCTTGTGCTGCCCCCGTCCCCACAGGCAAAATCACCTACAAATGGGCACCTGATTATCAAAACTGGTTCACTGGGCAACAGAAGAAGGTGACCTGGTCTGATGAATCACATTTTCTTTTACATCATTTGGATGGCTAGGTGAGTGTGCGTCCTTTAGCTGGGGAAGAGATGACACCACAATGCACTGTGGGCCAATTATTGTTCATGTGGCTATTACTTCGGAGTCCATGCCTTGACAGGTCAGGGGTGTGGATGGTCATAATATTATGGTGGGTGGTCATAATGTCATGGCTGATTGGTGTAAGCAGTAATAGGCAGGGCCATGAGACCTTCTGTTCCCTATTACATGTAAGCTGTAATCAGAAGGACCTCATCCTTATACAGAATCTCATACCCTCAAACTGGAAGTCATTTACAGGCTGGAAATTTTACAATTCAATTAATGTAAAGAAACAAAAACTACTAAGCGACTAAGTAGAAAATACCAGCTGATCAGAATAACACACATCCATACTGTGCACACATACACACTCACATGTAATGCCCCATTCAAAGAAATAGCCCCAAAGAGAAACATCCGAATAATCTTAATAGAAATAGATGTTATGTGTGTGAGACACAATGCAATCTACGGTTCCCCTGTGCAGTTTGCAGACATCTCACCTATGTGCAGCTCCTCACATTGCAGCTCTTCTCAACTTCCCAGCAACACATGTGATATGAGAAGACCGGAAGCCGCCGGTCAAATCCCTCCGTGTACAACATGAGCTGCGGCAGTTCAGTTCCTCCAGAATTTTGGCAAGCAGTCGACCTCTGCTGGAGGGCTGAGATTACTGCATGCTGTATATCTGGGAACCCCTGTTGGAGGGAAAAGGTAAAAGTGGACTGGATATGTGGTAACGCCTGCAGCAGGACAGAAGTAACAATGGTCTGGATATGTGGGAACCCCTGCAGCAGGACAGAAGTAACAATGGTCTGGGTATCTGGGAACCCCTGCAGCAGGACAGAAGTAACAATGGTCTGGGTATCTGGGAACCCCTGCAGCAGGACAGAAGTAACAATGGTCTGGATGAAGTAACAATGGTCTGGGTATCTGGGAACCCCTGCAGCATGACAGAAGTAACAATGGTCTGGGTATCTGGGAACCCCTGCAGCATGACAGAAGTAACAATGGTCTGGGTATCTGGGAACCCCTGCAGCAGGACAGAAGTAACAATGGTCTGGGTATCTGGGAACCCCTGCAGCAGGACAGAAGTAACAATGGTCTGGGTATCTGGGAACCCCTGCAGCAGGACAGAAGTAACAATGGTCTGGGTATCTGGGAACCCCTGCAGCAGGACAGAAGTAACAATGGTCTGGGTATCTGGGAACCCCTGCAGCAGGACAGAAGTAACAATGGTCTGGGTATCTGGGAACCCCTGCAGCAGGACAGGAGTAACAATGGTCTGGGTATCTGGGAACCCCTGCAGCAGGACAGAAGTAACAATGGTCTGGATGAAGTAACAATGGTCTGGGTATCTGGGAACCCCTGCAGCATGACAGAAGTAACAATGGTCTGGGTATCTGGGAACCCCTGCAGCATGACAGAAGTAACAATGGTCTGGGTATCTGGGAACCCCTGCAGCAGGACAGAAGTAACAATGGTCTGGGTATCTGGGAACCCCTGCAGCAGGACAGAAGTAACAATGGTCTGGGTATCTGGGAACCCCTGCAGCAGGACAGAAGTAACAATGGTCTGGGTATCTGGGAACCCCTGCAGCATGTCAGAAGTAACAATGGTCTGGGTATCTGGGAACCCCTGCAGCAGGACATAAGTAACAATGGTCTGTGTATCTGGGAACCCCTGCAGCAGGACAGAAGTAACAATGGTCTGGATGAAGTAACAATGGTCTGGGTATCTGGGAACCCCTGCAGCATGACAGAAGTAACAATGGTCTGGGTATCTGGGAACCCCTGCAGCAGGACAGAAATAACAATGGTCTGGATGAAGTAACAATGGTCTGGGTATCTGGGAACCCCTGCAGCATGACAGAAGTAACAATGGTCTGGGTATCTGGGAACCCCTGCAGCATGACAGAAGTAACAATGGTCTGGGTATCTGGGAACCCCTGCAGCAGGACAGAAGTAACAATGGTCTGGGTATCTGGGAACCCCTGCAGCAGGACATGAGTAACAATGGTCTGGGTATCTGGGAACCCCTGCAGCAGGACAGAAGTAACAATGGTCTGGATGAAGTAACAATGGTCTGGGTATCTGGGAACCCCTGCAGCATGACAGAAGTAACAATGGTCTGGGTATCTGGGAACCCCTGCAGCATGACAGAAGTAACAATGGTCTGGGTATCTGGGAACCCCTGCAGCAGGACAGAAGTAACAATGGTCTGGTTATCTGGGAACCCCTGCAGCAGGACAGAAGTAACAATGGTCTGGGTATCTGGGAACCCCTGCAGCAGGACAGAAGTAACAATGGTCTGGGTATCTGGGAACCCCTGCAGCAGGACATAAGTAACAATGGTCTGGGTATCTGGGAACCCCTGCAGCATGACAGAAGTAACAATGGTCTGGGTATCTGGGAACCCCTGCAGCAGGACATAAGTAACAATGGTCTGGGTATCTGGGAACCCCTGCAGCAGGACAGAAGTAACAATGGTCTGGATGAAGTAACAATGGTCTGGGTATCTGGGAACCCCTGCAGCATGACAGAAGTAACAATGGTCTGGGTATCTGGGAACCCCTGCAGCAGGACAGAAATAACAATGGTCTGGATGAAGTAACAATGGTCTGGGTATCTGGGAACCCCTGCAGCATGACGGAAGTAACAATGGTCTGGGTATCTGGGAACCCCTGCAGCAGGACATAAGTAACAATGGTCTGGGTATCTGGGAACCCCTGCAGCACGACAGAAATAACAATGGTCTGGGTATCTGGGAACCCCTGCAGCAGGACATAAGTAACAATTGTCTGGGTATCTGGGAACCCCTGCAGCAGGACAGAAGTAACAATGGTCTGGGTATCTGGGAACCCCTGCAGCAGGACAGAAGTAACAATGGTCTGGATGAAGTAACAATGGTCTGGGTATCTGGGAACCCCTGCAGCAGGACAGAAGTAACAATGGTCTGGATGAAGTAACAATGGTCTGTGTATCTGGGAACCCCTGCAGCATGACAGAAGTAACAATGGTTTGGGTATCTGGGAACCCCTGCAGCAGGACATAAGTAACAATGGTCTGGGTATCTGGGAACCCCTGCAGCAGGACAGAAGTAACAATGGTCTGGATGAAGTATTAATGGTCTGGGTATCTGGGAACCCCTGCAGCAGGACAGAAGTAACAATGGTCTGGATGAAGTAACAATGGTCTGTGTATCTGGGAACCCCTGCAGCATGACAGAAGTAACAATGGTTTGGGTATCTGGGAACCCCTGCAGCAGGACAGAAGTAACAATGGTCTGGCTTGTTTGCCAACTGTCCCTTTTTTCCTGGGACAGTCCCTGCAAATAGCAGCCTGTCCCAGGTGATTTATATTGTCCCTGGAAGTGCCTGTTAATCGGGCTGCCCATAAATGTTACGCAGAAGTAGTGCAGCTGAATGGGAGAATTATTCCAACTCTGCTACTGTGGCCTTAAGTTTGAAATTCCCTTTTTAATTTCCTGTAATTCTCTCTATATTGAGTAGACCCAATAATCTGATAAGTAGGCGAGATTAATTATGCAGAGTGGGCGGAGCTTCAGGGAAGTGGGTGTGGTAATTGATAGCTGTGCTGCAAAGTGTCCCTGGAATTTTTTTTTTAAATGTTGGCAACTATGGTCTGGATATCTGGGCACCCCTGCAGCAGGACAGAAGTAACAATGGTCTGGGTATCTGGGAACCCTTGCAGCGGGACAGAAGTAACAATGGTCTGGGTATCTGGGAACCCTTGCAGCGGGACAGAAGTAACAATGGTCTGGATATCTGGGCACCCCTGCAGCAGGACAGAAGTAACAATGGTCTGGGTATCTGGGAACCCTTGCAGCGGGACAGAAGTAACAATGGTCTGGTTTTGTGGGAACCCCTGCAGCAGGACAGAAGTAACAATGGTCTGGTTTTGTGGGAACCCCTGCAGCAGGACAGAAGTAACAATGGTCTGGATTTGTGGGAACCCCTGCAGCGGGACAGAAGTAACAATGGTCTGGATTTGTGGGAACCCCTGCAGCAGGACAGAAGTAACAATGGTCTGAATTTGTGGGAACGCCTGCAGCAGGACAGAAGTAACAATGGTCTGGATTTGTGGGAACGCCTGCAGCAGGACAGAAGTAACAATGGTCTGGGTATCTGGGAACCCCTGCTACAGAAAAGAAGTATTGGCAGACTGGCTATCTTAGTACCCCTGCTGGAGGACAGAGGTAACAGCAGGCTGGATACGTGGGAATCCCTGCTGGAATACAGGGGTGATAGCAGGCCTCTCTCCTGAGGTGATGTGAGCTGCACTGTGAAGTGCTAGCAGGTGCAATAGAGTTAGGATACTCCCAGCAGCCATTTTCCAGGGTAATATTTTACAGATAACAAACCTAAATCTTGAGCTCGAAGGCAACATAGTAACACGTTTTAGGTTTTGTTCTTCCTTAACCACTTAAAGCAGAGTTCCGGGCACAAAATTGATTTTTTTTTTGTGCCCGTCCTACACCTTCACCTGAAAAGGAATTGGATAGTTAGTTTTTTTTTTTTATTTACTCACCTTGTAATTGAAGATCGAAGATACTCACCTAGTCTTCACTTCCTCCCTCTGTGCCGCGGCTACGTCGTCACTTCCGGGCTTGCACTGATTCCTGGGAGCTGAACGTCATCGCTCCCAGGAATCAATGCGACGGCACCGGCCCCGCTCGTCACTTCCGGGCGACGCCGCATTCCCCTGCTAAACAGTTTCTGGGCATGCCCAGAAGCTGTGGAGGAATGCGGCGCCGCACCGGAAGTGACGAGAGGGGCCGGTGCAGGCGCATTCTGGGAGAAGAAGACGCCGAAGAGGACCGCGCTGGCTTCAGCTGCCCACAAGAGAGATGGAAACGCTGTGGAAGAAATTTTATAAGTAAGTATTTCTTCTAAAAGGTAAGTGCGAACCGGGACAGATCAGAGGCTAGCCATTGTGGAATGTACTAGCCCTGACTGTCCCGGGGGTATGTTTGTTGAAAAATGATTTCTGTGCCCGGAACTCCGCTTTAAGGACCAAGCCTATTACTAACACTTGTTGTTTACAAGTTAAAATTAGTATTTTTTTGCTAGAAAATTACTTAGAACCCCCAAATATTCTATATATATATATATATATATATATATATATATATATATATAAAATGGAGATCATTGCAATACTTTATGTCACACCGTATTTGCGCAGTGGTCTTACAAACGCAATAGTTTTGGAAAAAAATAAAATTTTGTGAATTAAAAAATAAGAAAACAGTAAAGTTGACCCAATGTGTTTCTATAGTATGAAAGATAATATTACGCTGAGGAAATAGATACCCAACATGTCACGCTTGTGGAAATGGCGACAAACATTGGTACTTAAAAATCTCCATAGGCGACACTTTAAAAATTTCTACAGGTTACCAGTTTAGAGTTACAGAGGAGGTCTAGTGCTAGAATTATTGCTCTCACAATAACAATCGTGGCGATACCTCACCTGTGGTTTAAACACTACATATGTGGGCGCGACTTGCGTATGCATTCGCTTCTGCACGTGAGCTCAGAGGGACGTGGGGCCTTTAAAAAAAATTGTTTTTTTCTTATTTATTTTACCATTTATTTTTACAATGTCCTTTTAACAAAAAATAATTTTGATCACTTTTATTCCTAATACAAGGAATGTAAATATCCCTTGTAACAGATATAAGCAGGACAGGTCCTCTTTAATGTGAGATCTGGGGTTATAAAGACGTCAGATTTCACATCTACCCTTAAAAGCAAAAAAAAAGTGTCATTTCTTTTTTTTTTTTTTTTTTTTTTGAGCAAGAAAAAAATGGGCCCTTTAGGTCCTTGGGAGGAAGCGATGTACGATGTCGCTCCGGTCCTCCAAGACCTTAAAGTCAAGTGGGGGCCATCTTGCCCTCACTCGACGTCCTGCACAGCACCTGAGAGAACCGGATTCTTTCCCCCGCTACCGACGGCTTTGGTAAGTGGGGAAAATGACTGGGAAGCGGCGGGAGGGGGCACCTCTCCCACCACCCATAAAAGTGATCCCACGGCAAATTCAGGGCTAGGACCACTTTTATGTGAAAGAGTAGCGCCCGCCTCGTAAGAAAATACCAGGAGTTATGCAGCTATCTGCTGCCATAACACTGGAATTTAACGTCAAAGTACCGATGTAATACTACGGCGAGCGGTCCGGAAGTGGTTAAGCAGTTTTAAACCTAAAAGCAACCATTCATTATATTGCAGCTTACCAATTCTTAGACGTGATGTTTGCATTAGATTTCTTTTAAGACCTGTTGTTTTTTAACCACTTGCCGACCGCCGCACGACTATCTACGTCGGCGGTCAGCCCCTCACAGGCAAACTAACGTAGGGCTACGTTGCTTGCTTGTGAGGGTCTAGGGAGCGAGCGCCCCCCCCCCGCTCCCGCGTGGTCACGGACCCCCCCCGCGCGTGTGACCAGCGGACCCGATGTCCGCCGGCCACTCGGCGATCGGCGGGGGAGAGGGAGAATGTCAGGCAGCTTGTGTAAACAAGCTGCCTGTCATTCTCCTCGCTGCAAAGACACTGATCACATGGATCTACTATGTAGATCCGTTGATCAGTGTCCTTACAGCTGAAGCCACAGCCAATCACAGTAGAAAGCACGCCCCTAGGGACACACACAGCCCCTCCCTCCCAAATAAAGTTAACCCCTTCACTACCAGTGTATTTTTACAGTAACAGTGCATATATATAGCACTGATTACTGTAGAAATGTCACTGGTAACCCCAAAAGTGTCAAAAATGTCAGTCAAGGGTCCGATCTGTCCGCCGCAATGTCGCAGTACCGCAAAAAAAATCGCAGATCGCCGCCATTACGCGTTAAAAAAAAAAACAACAAAAATGACAAAAATCTTTCCCTTTGTTAGTAAACGCGATAACTTTTGCGCAAACCAATCAAAATACGCTTTTTGCGATTTTTTTTTTTTTTACCAAACATATGTAGCATAAAACAAATTGGCCGAAAATTTTAAAAAATTTTGATTTTTACATTTTTTTTGGGGGGAATTTCATATAAAAAAATGTGAAAAATATTGCTATTTTTGCAAAATTGACGCTCTTTTTTTGTTTATAGCGCGTGATCAAAAAATCGCACAGGTGATCAAATACCACCAAAAGAAAGCTCTGTTTGTGGGAAAAAAAGGACGCCAAATTCGTTTAGGTACAGCGTCGCACGACCGCGCAATTGTTCCGTTAAAGTCACGCAGTGCCGAATCGCAAAATACCCCCTGGTCGGAATGGGGGTAAAATCTTCTGGGGCTTAAGTGGTTAACAGACCTATCTCTCTGCAGATGTAGCAGTTAGAGGGTTGAGATAAACTATTTACCACCGACAGGGGTGCTTATAATAATCAGCTTTTATATATTAATATAAAACTTTTATTCCAAAAGGAAAACGTTGTTGCAGTAGTTGCTTATAAAGTGTAAGCTGGAGTTTGCATTCAAATTTGTGCATAAGCATGGGGGACGGGGGGTGGTGGCAAGGATGCTTTCATTTTTTTATTTTATCTAAAAAGTTTTTTTTTTTTTCACTTTTTTTGGGATTAACCTTTTTGCTATCACAAAGGATGAACCGCAGTGACGTCACTCCCGCGAATGCGGGCAGGAGTTCACTTTTCGGCAGTGAGCTCTAAAGGTACGGCAAGATACGCCAGACCTTCGGAGCGCATGCGCCGCTGGTGTCAGCGGCTGCATGCAGGGTGAATATCTCCTAAACCGTGCAGGATTAAGAGATATTAATTTTACCTACAGGTAAGCCTTATTATAGACTTATCTGTAGGTAAAAATTAAAAAGCAGATTATACTACCGTAAGTCCCCAGACTGACAATACTGCTGTCCAAAGGATGGCTCCATTGCTCCTCCATCCAGAGGGGAGACAGAAAGTGTGTTACTGGCTGAATGACCAGGTGAAAAAAAAATTATTAAAAAGGCCCAAAAAATCGAATGCAGCTACTATTTCCAAGGGGCTGGTAAGCTGCAATATATAACATTTTTGGGTTTAATACCGTTTTAAGTTATGTCCAGTTATCAGTAAATAAAATGTTTATTTTTTTTTAACCGGTTGCCGACCGCCGCACGACGATATACGTCGGCAGTCAGCCCCGGCCAGGCAAAGTGACGTATATATACGTCACTAGCCTGTCACTTCCTTGTGAGCCAATAGCGGGAGCGCCCGCAGAGGCGCGCGCTCGCCCGCGGAGGCGCGCGCTCGCCCCGGCTCGTTCCCTGGGAAGTCAGTGCGTGTGACTGGCGGACCCGATGTCCGCCGGTCACTCGCGATCGTCCTCCGTGAAGGGAGAAAGGCAGGCGGCTAATGTAAACAAGCCGCCTGTCATTATCCCCTGTGTAGGAATGGTGATCATACGGTTCTACTATGTAGGACCGTTGATCACTGTTCCTACACTAGTAGCCATGTCCAATCACAGTAAAAATCACGCCCCTAGGGACACACTTAACCCCTCCTTCCCCAATAAAGTTAACCCCTTCCCTGCCAGTGTCATTTTGCAGTAACAGTGCATATGTATAGCACTGATTACTGCAGTAATGTCACTGGTAACCCCAAAAGTGTCAAAAATGTCAGTCAAGGGTCCGATCTGTCCGCCGCAATGTCGCAGTACCGCAAAAAAAAATTGCAGATCGCCGCCATTATGCGTTAAAATAAAAAACACCAAAAATGACAGAAATCTTTCCCTTTAGTAAACACAATAACTTTTGCGCAAACCAATCAAAATACGCTTTTTGCGATTTTTTTTTTTTTTTTTTTTTTTTTTTTTTTTTTACCAAACATATGTAGCAGAAAACAAATTGGCCAAACAAAAATGTTAAAAAATTTTGATTTTTACATTTTTTTGGGGGAATTTCATATAAAAAAATGTGAAAAATATTGTTATTTTTGCAAAATTTACGCTCTTTTTTTGTTTATAGCGCAATAAGTAAAAATCGTACAGGTGATCAAATACCACCAAAAGAAAGCTCTGTTTGTGGGAAAAAAAGGACGTCAAATTAGTTTAGGTACAGCGTCGCACGACCGCGCAATTGTCCGTTAAAGTCACGCAGTAAAAAATCGCAAAAAAACCCCTGGTCAGGAAGGGGGTAAAATCTTCCGGGGCTTAAGTGGTTAAAGGGATCTTTCGTATGTGAGAAAAGGCCACAGTACAGAGAAGTTTGAAAGCCCCTCCAGGTCATATATTCATGCTGTCATTTCTGAGTTATTAGCAGCGGAAAAACAGAACAGCAGAGAATGCTAAGCTGCTGAGAACTCTGAATGGTTACTGGGCATGCAGCAGTTCTATAATTACTTTAAAGTCTTTCTTTTACTCTGGGTTCACACTTGCGGACGTGGCTGACAGCAGGGGTTCGGTCCGTCCCTGTTCTCCGTTTCAGGGACGAATCAGGCCTGAATTTTTGCCTGAATTCGGACCTGAAAATGAGCCAAGGACGCACAGGATCCCTGTGCAATCCGCTCCGCGGCCACCACAGAAATGTGTGAACAGGCTCCATTGAGAGCGGATCACAGTCTCCTGTCATGCAAATTGGATGTGGGGAAACCTGCATCTAATTCGCACTAGTGTGAACCCAGCCTTAACACGGACAGTCTCTGGATTAATGTTACCAATTTGAATAATATTCTGCAGAATACAAGCACATGAAGCATTCAGGCCCAAAGCTAGCCAGGGGCTGCTGACACCATGCAGCTACAGAATAAGAGGCTGACAAGAAACCTAAATTGATACACTGTAATTTCTTATCTCATTGAAAAGCCAATTGCCTGGCTGTCAAGCTGATTTTCAGGATTTAAAGTTGAACTAAAGGCAAAACCTTTATTTTTCATTTGGTATAGAATAAAGGAGGATCCCTTGTCAATTTGGGGAGATTTCCTTTCTTGTCTTGTCCCATAGTCAAAACAGGAAGTAAGAGTTAATCCCTAAAAAGATGGAATCCCAGGGTATCCCCATTGAAAGTTTTTCCCTATACTGAAGTTCTGGTGACTGCTCACAGTTTGGGATTTTCTTTCTTTTTTGGTAATAACAGTAAACAAGACAAATAGTGAGGGTGAATCTCCCTAATGGGGGCACAGGCAACAATAAAAATCTGACAGGTGTTCTAATACCTCTCCACTCTATCCAAAACAAAAAAAGGTTTTGCCTTTTAGGCCCCTTTCTCACGGGGCGGATCCGCTCGGTGGACTACGCTAGCACAGCGGGGATCGCTCCGTTGATCCCTGCTGAGCAGGTGGATGACAGGTTCGTCTCTGCTCACTGTACAGAGATAGACCTGTCAGAGTCCCGCTTTCCTCTATGGGGAGATTGGATGAAAATGGACTACATGTCAATTTTTCATCCGATCTAACCAGCTGGACGGATGGCGAACGTATATCGCCATCTGTCTGTTTACAGCGGATCTTGTCAGATCGGTTGACAGACAGATGTCAGCGGACACATCTCTGCTGACAACCTCCTTTTGATGGAGGAGAATAGGTGACCCGATCAGGCAGTCCTGATTGGTCCAAATGTGTGAAAGGGGCCTTATACTTTACCATTTTTTAATACCTCTTTTAGCACACAGCATGTAAGCAATGTCTCTGCCACAGCCCATTTACATGGACCACAAAGATCTACAAACCCAAATCCAAAAAAGTTGGGACACTGTACAAATTGTGAGTAAAAAAGTAATGGACTAATTTACAAATCTCATAAACTTATATTTTATTCACAATATAATATAGATAACATATTAAATGTTGAAAGTGAGACATTTTGAAAGGTCAAGCCAAATATTGGCTCATTTTGGATTTCATGAGAGCTACACATTCCAAAAAAGTTGAGACAGGTAGCAATAAGAGGCCAGAAAAGTTAAATGTACATATAAGGAACAGCTGGAGGACCAATTTGCAACTTATTAGGTCAATTGGCAATATGATTGGGTAAAAAAAGAGCCTCTCAGAGTGGCAGTGTCTCTCAGAAGTCAAGATGGGCAGAGGCTCACCAATTCCCCCAATGCTGCGGCGAAAAATAGGGGAGCTATATCAGAAAGGAGTTTCTCTGAGAAAAATTTGAAAGAGTTTGGAGTTATCATCATCTACAGTACATAATATCATCCAAAGATTCAGAGAATCTGGAACAAAATCTGTGCGTAAGGGTCAAGGTCGGAAAACCATACTGGATGTCCGTGATCTTCAGGCCCTTAGACGGCACTGCATCACATACAGGAATGCTACTGTAATGGAAATCATAACATGGGCTCAGGAATACTTCCAGAAAACATTGTCGGTAAACACAATCCACCGTGCCATTCGCCGTTGCCATCTAAAACTCGATAGGCCAAAAAAGAAGCCATATCTAAACATGATCCAGAAGCGCAGGCGTTTTCTCTGGGCCAAGGCTCATTTAAAATGGTCTGTGGCAAAGTGGAAAACTGTTCTGAGGTCAGACGAATCAAAATTTGAAGTTCTTTTTGGAAAACTGGGACGCCATGTCATCCGGACTAAAGAGGACAAGGACAACCCAAGTTGTTATCGGCGCTCAGTTCAGAAGCCTGCATCTCTGATGGTATGGGGTTGCATGAGTGCGTGTGGCATGTGCAGCTTACACATCTGGAAAGGCACCATCAATGCTGAAAGGTATATCCAAGTTCTAGAACAACATATGCTCCCATCCAGACGTCGTCTTTTCAGGAAAGACCTTGCATTTTCCAACATGACAATGCCAGACCACATACTGCATCAATTACAACATCATGGCTGCGTAGAAGAAGGTCCTGGGTACTACTACTGAAATGGCCAGCCTGCAGTCCAGATCTTTCACCCATAGAAAACATTTGGCGCATCATAAAGAGGAAGATGCAACAAAGAAGACCTAAGACAGTTGAGCAACTGGAAGCCTGTATTAGACAAGAATGGGACAACATTCCTATTCCTAAACTTGAGCAACTTGTCTCCTCAGTCCCCAGATGTTTGCAGATTGTTATAAAAGAAGAGGGGATGCCACACAGTGGTAAACATGGCCTTTTCCCAACTTTTTTGAGATGTGTTGATCCCATGAAATTTAAAATCAACTTATTTTTCCCTTAAAATTATACATTTTCTCAGTTTAAACATTTGATATGTCATCTATGTTGTATTCTGAATAAAATTTGAAATTTCCACATCATTGCATTCTGTTGTTATTCACAATGTGTACAGTGTCCCAACTTTTTTGGAATCGGGTTTGTAATATTTTGATCAGTGTGTGGCTATCCCGGCTCAACAGAAGTTGGTCATTTGATCGACTTCAGTTGACCAGGGATGGCCACACACTGATTGAAATTTAGCTGTCCTTTGCTAAACTGGCCAAATTTTGATCAGTCTATGGACAGCTTTAGATTATATTGAATCTAAATGATCAGTATGACAGCAAGACAATCAGCATTTTGCATCAGCAGTGTCCTAAAGGCCTGTACACATGAGAATATTGGATAAAAAAAATGCATTTAGAGTGATCGTCCGATAATCTATTCGTCAGTACACATCTTTTGAGAGCTGATCGCGACACTTCATTTCAAAATATCCAAAGGGACAAGCATGAAAGTTTTTCCTGTAAGATAACAGAACCAACGATTTTTGTGTAATTAGTATAGTATTTGTAGGAATAAAATCGTGTGACCAAGACCAACGACAGAGTACATTACAGTACAATACATTACAGTGCCTTGAAAAGGTATTTATACTCCTTGAAATTTTCTACATTTTGTCACGTTACAACCAAAAACGTAAATGTATTGGAATTGGAATTTTATGTGATAGACCAACACAAAGTGACACATAATTGTGGAGTGGAAGGAAAATTAAATTTTTTTACAAATAAATATCTGAAAAGTGTGGCGTGCATTTGTATTCAGCCCCCTTTACTCTGATACAGCATCATGTGTGGGGATGCTTTTCCTTAGCGGGGACAGGGAAGCTGGTCAGAGTTGATAGGAAGATGGATGGAGCCAAATACAGGACAGGAAGAAAACCTGTTAGAGTCTGCAAAAGACTTGAGACTGGGGAGGAGGTTCACCTTCCAGCAGAAAAACGACCCTAAACATACAGGGAGAGCTACAATGGAATGGTTTAGATCAAGGGTATTCAAACTATGGCCCTCCAACTGTTCAGGAACTACAATTCCCATCATGCTTAGTCACCTCTGTGAATGTCAGAATTGTACAATGCCTCCTGGGATGTGTAGTGTTGCAACAGCTGGAGGGCTGTAGTTTGAGGATCCCTGTTTTAGATCAAAGCATATTCATCTGTTAGAATGGTCCAGTCAAAGTCCAGACCTAAATCCAATTGAGAATCTGTAGCAAGAGTTGAAAATGGCTGTTCACAGACGCTCTCCATTCAATCCGACAGAGCTTGAGCTTTTGTGCAAAGAAGAATGGGCAAAAATGTCATTCTATCTAGATGTGGAGACATACTAAAAAAGACTTGCAGCCGTAATTGCAGCGTAAGGAGGTTCTACAAAGTATTGACTCAGGCGGGCTGAATACAAATGCACGGCACATTACATATTTATTTGTAAAAAAAGTTTAAAAAATATTTTTAATTTTTATTCCACTTCACAATTAGGTGCCACTTTGTGTTGGTCTATCACATAAAATCACAATAAAAGATATTTATGTTTTTGGTTGTAACATAACAAAATGTGGAAAATTTTAAGAAGTATGAATACTTTTTCTCTAATCATCTTCCAGGGCAGCAGCTGAGAGATAGGCTCCTCCCTCCCGAAACAGTAAACACAATAGTCCACCTTATAAAAATGTCAGTCATGCCTTCTGCCTCAGTTTGAATGTGTTTTCTCCGGATCCACAGGAGCTGCAACTGTTTGTTATTTTTCAGTTTCTGTGCTAAATTGCAGGAGGCTCCCTGGTCAGCCTCCCATCCAGCTGAGCAAGCCTTGGGCAGTGCAGGTCAGGGGTGGCACATGGGGCAAGCTAGCCCCCGTGGGAGGTTTCACCCCTACTGGGGGGTATGCAACCACCCCCCAGCTGTCAAGATGCCTGTGGCATCTCCCCCCTAAACCGCACCTCGAGCCAGCAACCCTGGCGACCTTCTAGGCTAGTTCCTGTTAGCCACAGCGATCCTTCCGCCCGGCGCGCCTGTAGAGCGAGGGGCACCACCACATACAGCACCCCGGTTCTTCCCCTTTCGGGCGCCAGTCCAGGCCGACCACGTCGGCATTCCTTGCTCAGCGTCTATGCTGCTGGAGGAGCCAATGCAATTAAATCGATATAAATAATACAGATATTAAAATAATTTTAAAATATTTAAAAAATCCTAAAATGCCAATATGTATATAAATAATGTTAAGAGAGAGGGAGATTAAAAAGAAGAGAAAGGGGATAAATTAAGAACCTTTCCAAACATAAAATGTCATAACAAACAGAGGGGATAAATCATGTTATGATGTATTAATAAAAGCATTAATGTCCCACTCTATATTGAGACCATAGGGATAAAAAGACTGTAATGTATATATCCAATAAGTCTCGCGCCGTGAGACACCACGGATCTTGAAGCCGCCTCTCCAAAGGGGCAGTAAAACGATCAATAATTTGGAAAAGTGTTCCAACGGGATTTTTTTGGTGATATATTAAGTAGTGTTTAGATACATTGTGTTTGCCTTTAATAATGCTAGTAAAATTCCCCTAACCCTTTTGAAGGTTCAAGTGGCAGTCCTATCTTCCCACCTAGACGTTAGGCTGGCAGAAGACACGCTCCTAAGATTTCTTCTCTCATTGAAAAAAATCCAGACCCATAAAGTTCAGCAGAACTCCGACATGGGACCTCTGCATTGTACTTAAAGGATTCCTCTCCGCACCCTTTGAACCACTGGAGGAAGGTTCGGATAAATACCTTACGCTAAAAACAGTACTTCTGGTGGCGCTTGTGTCAGCAAGAAGAGTCAGCGAACTACAGGCTCTATCCATGATCGAACCATACTGTTTAATTCTGACGGATAAAATTATCCTCACACCAGACTTGGCCTTCCTGCCAAAAGTCTCTTCAATCTTCCACAGAACTCAGGAGGTGGTTATTCTTTCCCTTACAAATTCAATGGATACCAGGAAAAGAGTCACTTGCAACAAGCTAGATGTAAGAAAAATTCTGATAGCTTATCTCGAGAGAAAGATTGGCGAAAAAACAACCACACTATTCATTCTCCATGCAGGAGTCAACAAAGGAAAGCTGGACTCAAAGTACAATAGCCGGATGGATAAAGCTTGCTATTCAGACAGACTACCAGGCACTAAACCTTGCACTGCCGAGCGGAGTCAAGACCCACTCGACCAGAGCTTGGGCATCATCAAGTGCAGAAAGAGTTGGGGCAACACCGGAGCAGATCTGCAGGGCAGCGACATGGTCAAGCTTCAATACCATTGCAAGGTATTAACGCATCGACCAGCTGCCCAGTCAGCACCAGACATTTGGTCGCAAGGTGCTCCAGACTTTTTCCCCTCCCTAGTAAGTATTGCTTGGTGCATCCTCTCAGATGCTGCCCTGGAAGACGATTAGAGAAAACCGATTTAGGTACCTGGTAACTCTTTTTCTAAGAAGTCTTCCAGGGCAGCACCCATTCCCGTCCTAAACAACAATAAAAAAAGGGTTTGCGGATTCATAAGCTTACTGAGGGTTCCTTTGGTGCTTTGATATTACTGAGGCAGAAGGTATGACTGATGTTTTTATAATGGTGGACTATTGTTCCTTCTCAAATACTACGGTCACCCTCTGACTGTATCCTACACGCTTTAACTCATATCTTCAACCTCTCCCTCTCCACTGGCATCTTCCCCAACTCTCTAAAACATGCGCTAGTAACTCCCATACCAAAGAAAGCCTCACTAGACCCCACCAATCTTTTTTATTTCAATAATTTTTATTAGAAAGATTTTGCAATAAAATATACCAATTATAAGTAAGAAAAAGGGAACAAAAAATAAAAAAGGGCAAGGAAAAGAGCCCAAATACAGGGAACAGTGATATAAACTGACAGTGTCAAAAAGTCCACAGTGTTATGAACTAACCGCCATGCTAAACACAATAATGCAATGGGGGGATAGGGGTAACCAAAATGAATGCAACATTAGAAAATACTTCCCCACCCCAATCAACCCCAGCCTTGCATGGTCCCAAAGAATCAGGGGGACCCATAAACTTAGGCAGGGCGGCCGCAGATGACCACCATCCCAAGGAAAGGACAGGAAAGGTAAAACAATAAGGGGGAGAGGAAAAAGAAAGAGGGGAAGATGAGAAAGGAAAAAGAGAGAAGGAGGGGAAACACATAAACTTTGCAGAAGGCCCTGACTGGTACAGCTAGGGGGCAACCCCCAAGGGGAGCAAGTGCAAAAGCCTAGTCTACCCCCAGAGAAGCCCAAAAAGCCCAAGAGGCATCATTCAACCTAAGTCGGCTCGGGGGGTCTCCTTCCAAGTACCGCAACCATGGATGCCAGACCTTCTCAAACAGTTTTACCCTATCATTTAGTACAGCAGATAAACGTTCATTAATCATCAGCCAAGTCAATTTTGCTCTAAACATTTCAAAAGGTATTGTTGCCGAGCGCCAGGACCGTGCTATCACTATTCTCGCCGCCACAAAATAAATCGTATAAGCAATTTGGTCCCTTTGGGAGCATCCGTCACCATCTCCCCCAGCAATGCCTGGACCCCACCAATCTTAATAACTTAAGACCCATCTCCTTACTCCCTTTTGCTTCCAAACTCCTTGAACGTTTAGTCTACAACCGCCTGAGCAAGCACCTCATTGAGAATAACCTCCTTGATCCCCTTCAGTCTGGATTTCGCCGGCAACACTCCACAGAAACTCCTCTCCTAAAATTTACAAATGACTTACTAACAGCTAAAACCAATGTTCACTACTCAATACTCTTACTCTTGGACCTCTCTGCTGCCTTTGATACTGTTGACCACCCCCTCCTTCTCAAAAAACTCAGTCTCCGTGGCTGTGCTCTCCATTGGTTCGGATCTTACCTATCTCACCGCACCTTCAGTGTCACTTACAATTCCACTTACTCCCCTGCAACTCCTCTTACTGTTGGGGTCCCCCAAGGTTCTGTCCTTGGACAGCTACTATTCTCAATCTATACCTCCTCCCTGGGTCAGCTAATAGCCTCCCATGGCTTCCACTACCATTTCTATGCTGATGACACCCAAATCTACCTCTCTACCCCTCAGCTCACCCCATCAGTCTCCTCCCTCATCACTGATCTACTAACAGGCATATCAGCCTGGATGTCTCACCACTTCCTCAAACTCAATCTATCTAAAACCGAGCTCATAATATTTCCTCCTCCACGTGCCCCTTCCCCTGAATTCTCTGTCAAGATCAATGGAACAACTATCAGTCCTTCCACACATGCCAGGGTGCTAGGTAACCCTGGACTCTGCACTGGCCTTTCAGGCTCACATCCAATCCCTGTCCAAATCATGCCGCCTTAACCTCCGCAACATCGCTAGAATACGGCCCTTTTTAACCAATGACACCACCAAGCTTTTAATTTACGCCCTGGTTATCTCTCGCCTCGACTATTGCAACTCCCTCCTCATTGGATTAACCATTACATAGATTATCCCCCCTTCAATCCATAATGAATGCTGCTGCAAGACTTATCCACTTTACCAACCGTTCAGTGTCCTCCACCCCTCTCTGCCAATCCCTTCACTTGCTTCCACTCCCCCAACGAATAAAAGTGCTAACAGTTTACAAAGCCATCCACAACTCTGCCCCCAGCTACATCACTAACCTGATCTCAAAATATCAACCAAGCCGCTCTCTTCGGTCCTCCCAAGACCTCCTGCTCTCTAGCTCCCTTGTCACCTCTTCCCATGCTTGCCTCCAGGATTTCTCCAGAGCTTCTCCCATTCTTTGGAACTCTCTACCCCAATCTGTCCGACTGTCCCCTAATCTACCCATCTTTAGACGATCCCTGAAAACCCTTCTCTTTAAAGAAGCCTACCCGGCTACTAACTAATAACACTGTTTCACTTGCTCCATCAGCTCATCCCCCACAGCTATTGCCTTTTGTATCAATTGACCCTCCCTTTTAGATTGTAAGCTCTAACGAGCAGGGCCCTCTGATTCCTTTTGTTCCAAATTGTATTGTAACTGTAATGTCTTCCTTCATTTTGTTAAGCGCTGCGCAAACTGTTGGTGCTATATAAATCCTGTATAATAATAATAATAATAATTGTGTTTCCTGTTTCAGGTGGGAGGAACCTATCTCTCAGATGCTGCCCAAGAAGACTTCTTAGAAAAAGAGTTACCAGGTACCTAACTCTGTTCTCAAGGCACTGTATATGTTCTTCTGGGTGAAAGTAAACAAAGTATCATAAATGGTGCAATTTCCAGTTTAGTTTTTTGCTATACACCCCTGGTACCCTGTGGCCCTTTGGTACTTGCTGTGTGGCCTTCAGATCCCAGCAATCAGTAGTGGTAGTAGGAATATATCAAAGGGGTAATTGTGATGAACTATTACAACTTTCATATATAAACCCACCACCACACATGTTACAATCTGATTGTGCAAGATTTACCAACAAGTATGTAGTTGAAGAGCCTATCCGATTGGATATAAATTGATTAAATAAATTAGATAGGCCCTCCATGTTACATAGTTTTGGTAGATCTAAAGTAGCTTGTACAATCAGATTGTAATGTTTATGGTGATCTTAAGCATCGTTTAACAAGTCAGCAGCCTTTCATTGTGTTCTGCAGCATGTCTCCAGTCACCAACCAAACCTGTAACATCTTTACAGTTTCAGATCATTTCTACTGGTTTCACACTGCTCTGTTGAAAAAAAAGGTTCAAATATGCATATGCATTTTGCTGCATTTTCTGGGTACCTATTACCCAGCATGCACATGTGAAACTTGGACATGGGACTCAAAAAAACACACCAAAAATGCAACATGTGTGTTTTTAAAGCATTTTTGCAGTGTGTTCCATTCATTTCAATCGAGACCTGTGTTTTTGGTGCAATGTTGAAAACGGCACCAAAGTGGGAGCAATCAGGACTTTTCAAAATGCACCGCACCCACAGCTCAGTGGTGTGAAGAATCCCTTAGGGTATAAAGGGATTATGTTTTTAGCATTGTAAAAACGCAGCAAAAACACATCAGTGTGAAAGCAGCCTTCCCCCATTATGTGTGCAGTCTCTTACAGTCCTTTCTAGCATCACACATGCTGCACATTATTAGTGAAGTCAAGGGCCACAGCTGAGGCCCCCCTATATCTCATAAGATTACAACCATTGATATGAACAGTGGCCTCTGACATGTTGTCAGCTTGTGCTCAAGGCTGGCTGTATAGTACAGGGCCACATCCTACTGGCTCTCATAGGAGGGCCGGGCCCAGGGGTGGGAGTATTCCATTTAACCCTATACTGAAAGGCATTGAGCTTAGTCGACGTAGACCAGTCATAGTCACATTAAAACCCTTTCACGTTGGTTTAACAGATTCTGCTGTTTGGGGCTGTCGGCTTCTGAGACGGTATGTGAACCCCACACTGAGGACATGCATTGTTTAATCAAATCGCTATTGTGGTGACTGCACAGGGCTAGGTCCGCTTAGCTGTGAGCTGCCTCGTGGAGACATCTGGTCTTTACAAACATAGGGGGAAAAAAAGTTTGTAACTGAGCTCTACACACGTAAGAAAATATATTCTAATTTCCATTTGCCCGACATGTTGTTGCATAGCACAACATTTCTTAAAGGCAAATATAAAAAGACACAAATTATTGCAGTTTTGTAATCATTAATACAGTATTAAATGTATTTTTTTTCTTTTGCGATCGGTATAAGTGCCTGAATTTGATCTGGTATCAGCTGCTTGCAGCCCTTGTAAAGCAGGGCTGGGGTGTGTGAATAACCAGCATTAAGAGGAGCCGATTTGTGTGCTGACAAGAAGCATGCTGATAGGAGGAAAAAGCAGGGTGACAGAATGATGAGCCCCTCAGCGCGCAGCTTCTCTTCTCACTGTCCAGTCACAGATTGGGGGCAGTTCAGCATGACCTAAATTGGAGGAAGTGTCTTGATTGGTGCTCGCTATCAGACTGGAGACATCTAGTGGTGGAAACATGTATTGCAAGGGAAATCTCTGTATTGAGGGTAAATATTGCAGCAAAAGCTGGTTTTGTTATTTTTTAAATTTTAATTGGCAAACTCCTTAGGCCCCTTTCATGTGTTAGGACTGATCGGGTCCGCATGGTCATTTTTCAGGCGGTCCCGATTGGGCAACCCATTGTTCTCTATGGGGAGGCGGATGTGAGCGGACATGCGCTGACAGCCGCCTGGCATCCGATCCGACAAGATCCGCTGAAAACAGACGTATGGCGATAAGTTCGCCATCCATCCAGCGTGTCGGATTGGATGGGATCTCCCCATAGAGGAGAGCGGGACTCTGACAGGTCTATCTTTGCACAGTGAGCAGAGAGAAACCGGTCATCTGCCTGCTTCAGCAGGGATGAGCAGAGCCTTAGGTGCCTAAGGGAGCTATTTCTCCCATTTGCAATTGCTACACATTGCGAATAAGGTTTATATGTCAATCCAAATTATTAATAGTAGGTTGCCTTCCATTTTTGGTTGCCATTAGCAACCAAAAGCTGGTTGAAAGTGCCTGCCAATTGCTACGTTTGCAACACCTTGCAATCTGATCAACTAACAATGAGGTATTACAAAGTTAATAATCTTTTCACCAAGCTTTTGAAAGAGTGATATTCTCCCTGTTAAAGCAGCTGAACACCAAACTGTACTAGGATACTAGTGTGCTGTAGATTAAATATAAAAACAAAGTGCAGCGCTAAACATTAGAAATAATATTAAATACTAAACAACATGTGCTAAACTTTTTTAAATAGTCACATTCCATAAACATTGCGCATATCTTGATCACATATCAAAATCTCATAAAGCACTGTATAGTAGTCATTGCTAGATATAAATAATTTCAATGTGCAAAAAAAAAAAAAAAAAATGTAATCAAGAAAAAATTTTTTTGTAAAATATACTGTCCAAAAAAGTTCAAAATCACTATGTCATGGTCCCTTTGTACACTGTAACCAACATAATACAATTAAAAAACCTGTTAAATTTTCCAGTCATAAAAGTGACGTAGACTACAGTGCACTTCCTCTGCCTCTGCGCTGTTACCGTACCAAAAGATCCCCTCTGTGCAATGCACCCACCAGATTTTCTTGACCCCTTAAATTAATAGGTAGGTCTGCAATAGCCTTTTTGCTGTGCTTGTGGGCGTACTCTGCCGTCTACATCAAGTTTTGGGTGGGGCCACTCGCCCTGCACATGGGGGCACCTTTTCGCCGTGAACACGCTTATCAATGCCCAGGACCAGGCAGAGACTGCAGTCATGTGGAAGTCTAACATTAAGGCAGTTCCCTAACTTAGAGATGGGCCGAGTCACTGTGTGCTGATAAAAATTTCAGAATTCCTCTGAAAAGTGCAGTCCTGTGTGACTACACACGGTCACTTGTTGTAGGTTGCATTTAGGAGAGATTCTGCTGAGCCCGTGCCCTTTCTACCAGTCCAGCGTACCTCTGTTATTTTACTCCCAGTAACAGAATGGGGTCTCATCCTGCAGCTTGTGGGGATCTCTTGCATGCACTTGTTAACTCCTTCACCCCTGAACCCACGTGACTGGGTCATGGATCTCTATAACACCAGTTTGGTTCCTTTTGCTACTGGAAACCCACAGCTGGAGAGGGAGCCAATATATCAACCCCCCTCACTACCAGTTGACCCATCACCCATACCAGGTACCAACACGTTACATCTGGCTGCAATGTACCTTGCACCAGTTCTTAGTTACCCATAGCAACTGCATTACTCTTCTTGTTTGACTTGCCAACTAGAGCTCTGATAGTGGCCTTGCTTCATACCCCGTATGTGCTTTATTAACCCAATTTCTTTTGAATACGTCAGAACCAACATGCCCCCCTTTAGTAACTTCAGACCAGCCTCAGAATAGTTAATTCAATTTTACTTTAAAGCTGCCCAGGCAAACCTTTACAAGGTAGTAGTCCATTCCTGGCGTTCCCCAAGTTTTGGTTGATCTGCGAATCCCCGGTACCTCTGACGCATTGCAAGACGCAGCAGTCCTCATTCATGTTTTGCTTGGTGTGGCCCACCAGAAAACCCCTGAACCACCCAGCCTTTATATATTTTATATATATATATATATATATTTACCAGTGGGCAGGCTGGATCCAAAAAGCCCAGGAATCGCAGCAGACACCGTAACTCTCCCCACCCCCAGGCAACTAAAACCATATTTCTGTAGGCAACCTGCCTACATGGTAACCAGGTTTAATCCACTCCTCACCTCCAACTCCATATGTACAGTTGCACAGCCCCTTCCCTAATATATCCAGGCTTCCTCTTTCAGCTCCATCACTGGGAAACAAGATACCAGATATCCAACAATAGCGTAATACACTTTATTAGAATATAATGCACACTTACATTAAAAAGTGCCTTTACCTTGGCTGGCACAGCATAAAAAGCTATTGTAGACCACCATGCCACTTTTATGACTGGAAGATATACCATGTTTTTTACTGGATTATGTTGGTTATAACGCACAAAGGCCTAAATGACTAGATTGTAAATTGAAGGGATTGCACCAAAGGATAGTGCACAGATTGTACAATCAGATTGCAAAGTTTATTCAGCCTGAAAATTACAAGGCTGAATGGGTGCTTTAAGTTGCTGGATCAAGCAGTCTGGATAGATGTAACGTGCACTTCAGGTACCAAGCCCATCTGGTCTCTGCTGTGCACACACTCTGCTGTGCAGAACCCTGGATCTGTACACTGGCTAAACACTATATTGCAAATTAAACTAGGTACATACATGCTGTGTTTGCAAATCTGTAGTTATACATCAACTAGTTCAGTACTAAGCACCATTCCTGGCTGATCTTACCCATTGGACAGAGGCGTAACTAGAACCTTCAGGGCCCCGGTGCAAGAAACCATGAAGGGCCCCCTGGCGCCCTGGGGCCCTTTACTCTAGTTGCGGGGCCCTTTATTACGGTGAGGGAAGGGAGAATTCTGAAGGGGGGGCAGCACATAAGGGGGGGGGACCAGGGGAGCACACAGGGGCCCAGAGACAGCAGAACACAAGTATACTGGATAGGAGAAGTGGCGGGGGGCAGCGTACAGAGGAACCAATCTCCTCCATTTTCTTCCTGCAGCTACAGAAGGAAAAAGGAGGACAGTGATTTCTCTACATGGTGCCCCCGCCGCCCCTCCTATTCAGGTGTACAGGGGAGCCACATGGGCCCCCTTGAGCATGGGGCCCGGTTGCGATTGCAACCCCTGCAACCCCTGTAGTTACGCCCCTGCCATTGGAATGGACACTCTAAAGTCCACACCAAGGTCACACACCACTAGCTCTAATGTGGGTGGAAGACAGTTATTCTATCAATAGGAATTTTTTATGTAAAGGGAAACCTGAGCACCCAAAGGATGCCCTCAGAAACATGGGGGGGGGGGGGTTGCATGCAGAGAGAGCCCTGGAGGGTATTGAACACCGGCACGGCAATGCAGCACTGCTAACCACTAAGCTTTAACATCCTGATGATGAGTGTATTCCCTGCCGCTTCCATACCCCAAGATATAAAAGGACCCAGTCAGTAACTGAACCTAGCAGTAAGCTCGCCATTTTGGGTGGACCCTGTTTTCAGCAAACATTTTGAGTTCTGTTTCTACTATTTACCTGTAAGTATTTTTCAATCTTTGCTTATTTGCTGTTCCATATTTTCATGATTGCATTTTATAGGTAAATAGATTTCCCCCCTTTGGTCATCTATATGCCAGGTAGTGTGGTCTGAAACCTGGCTAAAAAATCACTATGATAAAAATCAGTCCACACATTCTGTTTCCAGGCATTTTAAATTGACTGATAGGCTTATAATGAAAGGAACAATAAAGTGCACTTGTCACTGTGCAGCATTAGGCCCCTTTTGCACGGGCGCACCGCCCGACGGAGTCCGTTCTGCTCAGCGAGGGATCGATCCGCCGATTCCCGCTGAGCAGGCGGATGACAGCTCCGTCTCCGCTCTGTGTGCAGAGACGGAGCTGTCAGATCCCTGCTGTCCTCTATGGGGAGATCGGATGAGAACAGACCGCCTGTCCGTTCTCATCTGATCACATCCGATCCTCCAGAGGGATGGAAAATAGGGTTTCCATCCGTCCGGATTTCACAGACAGGATCGGAGAGCAGCGGGTGTCGGTGGACATGTCTCCGCTGACATCCGCTGCCCCATAGGGATGCATGGATCATCTGATCAGGTCCGCCTGAAAAACTGACAGGCGGATCAGATCAGATCGCCCGTGTGAAAGGGGCCTAACTGAGCAAAAACAGAGACTGCATATGTTCTAAGTATATATTGCTGCACTGTATAGGTACTTAATTACTAACTATATGTAGGTTGACACACATTGATAAGATTATTAACATCAAGTAAATTGCATTCACATGAACATCTAAAAATAATTGTAAAGTTGCAGGTGCCCTAAGGTCTGGTTCACATCTATGCAGGTTGCAGTTTGCATATTCCAGGTGCATTTTGCGTTTTTAATACACGTTTTTGATCCATTGACGTCCATGGAACGAGAAAAAAGTCTCTGGACCTTTCCATAAAATACACAGATGTAAAATGAACTATAGTGTGTTTCTGCAAAACCGAAAAAACAGTAAAAGAAATGCATAGGTGTGAACCAGGCCTTAAAGCGAATGTACATACATCACTTTTTCACTTTAAGTATTCAACAGAACAAGGCTCATGACTGCCATCGCCATGTGCTTTGTGTATGTTTACCCCTGGAGGGGGGTGTGTGTGGGGAGGAGCTGGAGACAATCCAATCAGAGGACATTCAGTAAAATGTCTCACCTGGTTTTCTGGTTCACTGCAGTCAAGAGCAGGCTGATTCGGCTTGCTGCAGGAGAACTACAAGCTCAAGCACTTAAAGCAAAAGTTTAAAATTAAAAGGCAGGTTAGATAATGAGTTATCCATTTTTTAACAGTATTTATTATGCTTATAATATGTTTTTTACAGGCTTCTGGAATGCTTCAGAAAAAAATGCTTCAGGCTAAAAAAGCTTACAAAGTATTAAGTAAAAACGAAAAAAAAAAAAAAAAAAAGAAGCACAAAATAAACACCATGCACACAAAAAACTGGATCACGTAAAAAGCAATGGAAACCAGAAATGTTTTACAATCCTTTTTTAAAATATTAAACATATCCATGTGGATGAGAATTCCAGTCTGAGGACCTAACAATAATAGGACAGATTTACATAATTTGCTTTTCGATCGGTTCATTTTTATAATAACTAGCAGGTTAAGCAATGGGATCCGTGTCCCAAAAACATATTTTATAATTTATAACTAGTGTTACATTGTTTTATAATCTGGTTTAGGAATGTAGCGTTAGTTATTTGTGGCAAGTGGAGGTCTACAGTAAGCTTATATTCTTCCTAGACATGGCAGAGAACATCCATGATCAGATTGGTTATGTTGGTATAAGGGATGGATGAGATGGCATTGAGCAGCAGATGGAATGTGCCAGGGTCGCATGACTGTGCCCCAGGGCAGATATCACGCTTTGAGGAAAACGAATGATTGCAAGTCAAAGTTTTTATTTGTTCCAGATTGATTAAGTCAGCTTCATATAGGATTTCCTGACAGGAGAATTATACTCTTCTATAATCCTACAAATTTCTTCTGTTTTCTATTCTCTTTTTTTGCTTATTGTTGCCACATTGAAAAGAGAAATCAATGCATTTACCTTTTTAAGGAAATACCATTGTTGTTTTTATGTTTCAGATAGCCATGCGGTTACTAGGCAGAGCTGTACAAGCTGCAGCAAACTACCGGCTACCTGTCTGCTTTAGGTACAGCCTACGAGGTCTCAGCAGCTCCACCAGCCAGACGACAGAGAAGAGCGTACCCTACACCACAACACTGAAGGAAGAAGGTGCTGCCAAAAAGGGGCCAACAAAACCTTTACCGCAGTCTGCTGAAGTAGTGGTCATTGGTGGGGGCAGTCTAGGATGTCAGACCACATACCACTTAGCCAAAATGGGTATGAAGAATGTTGTTCTGCTAGAGCGAGACCGGCTTACCTCTGGGACGACATGGCACACAGCAGGTACGGTTTCTTTATAGTTCAGTCCTGCAGGACCAGCTCCATTGCTGCTAACCGGAAATTATGGGTGAGAAGATAGTGGGAGCAGCCATAATGGTTTCAGGATGGATGTGGAACAATAGAGAGCACTTTGTTGTTTACCAAAGGATAGATTAGGCAACATTTTCCCAGCCTAAAATGGCTAAAAGAACAGACCACCAAGACTCATGATTGAGTGGAAAGAATAGCTTTTGACTCCAACGAACATTCCCTTAAAACAGTGATGCTGAACCTTGGCAGCCCAGATGTTTTGAAACTACATTTCCCATGATGCTCATGCACTCTGTGGTGTAGTTGAACATAATGGGAAATTTAGTTCCAAAACATCTGGGGTGCTAAGGTTTGTCATCACTGCCCTCGACAGACTGCAATTACTTTGATCTGTTGGTACATTACATTCTGGTATGGGTAGCTCAAGCTGGTGTCCGCTCCAATACAAAGTGAAACTTGCTTTTTATTC
Source organism: Pelophylax lessonae (assembly GCF_965119305.1). Classification (NCBI taxonomy): domain Eukaryota; kingdom Metazoa; phylum Chordata; class Amphibia; order Anura; family Ranidae; genus Pelophylax; species Pelophylax lessonae. The sequence continues at coordinate 189,451,353 of NC_138774.1, forward strand.
TTACATCTCCCAACAATAAATCTTACTTAGATTAGTACTTTTTGTCAATATAATAATATTTGCTGATTGGAATATTTACTGACCAACCACAATAGAATAATAGTAAACCTTTAATGCATGGGGCATCAGCAGGAGGAAGAGGTTCTGTACCTCTAAAGTTTCCTATTACTCTACTACTCTTATCAAAAACTTGGTTTGGAATGGATTAAGGAAGGGTTAGAACCCTCATCTGATTTTTATTCCTGTCTGAGCCCCGGTGGGGAGATTCGCCCCTCTACTTTACCTGGTGACTGTTGTTGATGGTATAGCCAAAATATTACAGTTGTTACTAGCATAAGAGGTAAGGGGAAATCTTCCAGTGGAACACAGACACAGAATGGCAGGGGTTATAACATTTCTTACTTTATAAAAGAAAAAGCACAGGTCCAGTTGGAGGTCCATTGGTGTATGTTGACAACCCATTCATATGGATAGGCTGCCTTAAAGTCGAATTTGGTCAGAAAAGTAAGTCCTTATAGATCACTTGAGGCTGGCCCCTTTTGCTGGTAAAGGAATGCAAACTATTATAAAATAAGTGCCTATATTGTTTAAAATCCAGTATGGCACTGTCTTGCCCTGCTCTGCACATGCTCAACATGTTTAAATCAGAGCTACTAGAGGCTGGTCAACTGACAGCTTTAGGACTAATTGCTGCTTTTATATTGTAGTTTAACACAACAGACAAGTGTTTCTTTTATCCTGACTAATCGTGTAATTGTTTACAGGCTTTTTATATAGCTTTTGCTCTATCTTATTTTATTATTGATTCACGTGTAAAGACTTGTAGACAGGAAGGGAGCTCTTTTTGGCTCATTGCACTTGCACTGTTTAAGTGAAGCTCCAGGCAGATATAAGCAGGCAGTGTAAGTACCTGCATTTGTCATGGTATTGTTGCAGCAAATACTTATTTGAAGCCCAGAAATGGAATTTGGACTCAAACTTTCAGGTAACAAACCTTTTTTTATTCGCTAGCGAAATGACTTTGCCCGGCTCATGCCCATTTTCCAAATGACAGATAAGTGTGTACATCACATATTTAAAACAACAGTTACGTTACAGACAGTGTTGGTCATGTAACCTAAAAAAAGTAATTAGTTATAGTTACTAGTTACTTCTACCAAAAAGTAACTGAGTTAGTGACTGAGTTACATCAGTAAAAAAGTAACTAATTACCAGGGAAAGTAACTATTGCGTTACGTTAAAAAATAATCAAATATGTCAAATGACTTGTATGCCCCTTGTATGCGTGGTATTTGGTTAGTGATACCTGCGTGGTATTTGCTGAGTGGTACCTAAGTGGTATTTGCTGAGCGTGGCACTGTGGTACCTGCGTGGTACACTGCCGGTGTATAGGGTGGGTGGGTAGGTGTATTGGGGGGTCAGTGGGTGTATAGGGTGGGTAGGTGTATATAGGGGTCAGTGGGTGTATAGAGTGGGTGGGTAAGTGTGTATGTAGGAGTCAGTGGGTGTATAGGGTAGGTAGGTGGTGGCTGGTGGTGGTGGCTGGCTGCTGCTGGTGGTGGTGGTGGCTGGCGGCTGGTGGCTGGCTGCTGGTGGTGGCTGGCTGGTGGTGGCTGCCTGGCTTGCTGGTGGTGGTGGTGGTGGCTGGCTGGTGGTGGTGGTGGCTGGCTGCTGGTGGCTGGCAGCTGGTGGTGGTGGTGGCTGGCTGCTGGTGGTGGTGTGTGGCCGGCTGCTGGTGGTGGTGGTGTGTGGCCGGCTGCTGGTGGTGGTGTGTGGCCTACTTAGGCACACTGGGGTCCATCTGGCTCCGTCCTCCTCCTCCAGGCTTGTGCTACTGCCTCTCTCTCATCGACTGAGGCCAGTGCTGCGGACAGCGCAGGCCTCGGTCATAGAGGAGAGGAGGAATTACACTACTGCCATCTAGTGGCAGTAGATGTAATTGCGGTAACGCGGCCGAAGTAATTTTAAAGGCATTACCATGAGGGGACGAGTAATCAGTTAAGATTACTCGTTACCCTCTACAGTAACTGCGTTAAGTAACACTGTTTACTTAAACGTAGTTACTTCCATCACTGGTTACAGATACATATTTCCCTAACTAGCTTGGCAAGCAATATATATCCTTCTCCTACAGATGTTCCCTGTAACATTTGTCTATGGCATTTAACATTCCTGGCTTAACGCTTATCTGTATTCTTGCGTTAGTTCCAGGAGAACAGAGAGGAAGAGATAGTAAGAGAGGAGGAGGGCTAAAATGCGCAGCTTGACTGTCCTGGTCTCTGTAGTACCACAGAATCTACCATTTTAGAATGCTTTTCAGCCGATGCCACAGTATCAGTCTCTTACAGTGCCTGTACAGCAAAGATTGGAAGGTAAAAAAAACAAGAGGAGCAAGTTAGTTGTACTGCAGTGCTAGAAGTATGATAATAGAAGGAGAGAACAAAGGGACAGAGAGATGACTTCATCACTGGGCTGCTTCTCCCATTTCTTTGCTTTTCTATCACAGGGTAGGGAGGGGAAGAGACAGTGCCTACACAGATTTACCTGTAAAAGAAGAGGCTATATACTTCCCTTTTCAGCGACCTGTAGGTTAAAATGCCACTTTTTTGTCTGTTTCCTGGCCATTGCATATATTCCATGCTCTTGGGTGTGTAGAATACCTGCTCCCCTGTCACTAAGGCTTCTTTCACACTGGTGCTTTTTTGCTGTGCTTTTTCAGGGCCACAAAAGGGGATGAAAACTATTCCCCATTAAATCCTATGTAACTCTTCACATTGCAGGTGTGCTGCACTTTGAAAAGTACTGCATGCTGCATCTTTGTGGAGATGGTCATAGACTGCAGACCTACTACGGGAGATGGTTAGAGACTGCAGACATAATACAGGAGATGGTGAGAGACTGCAGACATACTACAGGAGATGCTCAGAGACTGCAGACATAGTACAAGAGAGGGTCAGAGACTGCAGACATAGTACAAGAGAGGGTCAGAGACTGCAGACATGATGCAAGAGATGGCCAGAGACTGCAGACATGATACAAGAGATGGCCAGAGATTGCAGACCTAGTACAGGAGATGGTCAGAGACTGCAGACATAGTACAAGAGAGGGTCAGAGACAGCAGATATGATACAAGAGATGGCCAGAGACTGCAGACCTAGTACAGGAGATGGTCAGAAACTGCAGACATAGTACAAGAGAGGGTTAGAGACTGCAGACATGATACAAGAGAGGGTCAGAGACTGCAGACATGATACAAGAGAGGGTCAGAGACTGCAGACCTAGTACAGGAGATGGTCAGAAACTGCAGACATAGTACAAGAGAGGGTCAGAGACTGCAGACATGATACAAGAGAGGGTCAGAGACTGCAGACATGATACAAGTGATGGCCAGAGACTGCAGACATGATACAAGAGATGGCCAGATATTGCAGACCTAGTACAGGAGGTATCAGAGACTGCAGAACTAGTACAGGAGATGGTCAGAGACTGCAGACATAGTACAAGAGAGGGTCAGAGACTGCAGACATGATACAAGAGAGGGTCAGAGACTGCAGACATGATACAAGAGAGGGTCAGAGACTGCAGACATGATACAAGAGAGGGTCAGAGACTGCAGACATGATACAAGAGAGGGTCAGAGACTGCAGACATGATACAAGAGATGGCCAGAGACTGCAGACCTAGTACAGGAGATGGTCAGAGACTGCAGACATAGTACAAGAGAGGGTCAGAGACTGCAGACATGATACAAGAGAGGGTCAGAGTTTTGCACCTACTTGCCATTGCTACCATATCCTTGGGTAAATGGCAGTTATTATATCGCCATTGTTAAATTGAAAGAGACCTGTGGGAGGTTAATAACCTTAGTACTTCCCAAGTACCCAATGACAGTCTGAGAGAGTGTGGGGAGGACTGAGGACAAGCGCGTCCAGTATTCCAGGAGTCGGGGATGCTCATTCGGGCCTCCTGCAGCACAGAAACCCTGGGCCGCTGGAGAGGACGTCAGCGGCCAAGCAGGAGGCAGGAAAAGAAGGCACGGCTAACACCCACAGCTCCTCTTTCAAAATGCTACTCTTGCTTTGAGGAGAGGCAGGGCGCCAGATGACTTCATCCGCAATAATCGATTAGGCTGGTTCATAGCATTGATGCAGAATCGCAGACAGATGAATCGCGATGCATCAATTCTACGATTATATTCAGCACCCCTACTGAACAGCACTGTAAATATTTTTTTCTTAAATCTCAGGCTTAATTAATGGTATTTGTTGTATTTCAGGTCTCTTATGGCAGCTTCGGCCCAGTGACGTCGAGGTGGAGTTGTTGGCGCACACGCGTAAGGTAGTCAGCGAGGATCTGGAGCAGGAGACTGGACTGCACACCGGGTGGATCCAGAATGGCGGTCTGTTCATCGCCTCCAACAAGCAGAGGCTGGATGAATATAAAAGGCTCATGTCTGTAAGCTTTTATAAAATCATGCCAATATGTACCTGCTGTAAATGTTGTGTAACTACATCCAATGCTACAGAGTGCTGGCTTTTGGAAAAACCTTGCTAAAATTAAGTGATTCGTGCTGAAAGCTTCTGAGATTAGATCAGTTATAAACTAAAGGGGTATGTTAGTGGAGGAACTGGAGGTGCTCCAAACTAAGGAGTTGTTTCACCTGTTTTTTTGGGTCACTGGAGACACAAGCAAGAATTACATCCTATATTTATTAGTATTTAAAGCAAACCAATCAGGAACGGTCATGTGGACAAAGCTTCCCCTGCTGAGACGAACGGGACTGATGTCAGTTTTTTTACATCCGTGTCTGTTCAGTTTGTGTCTGGCGGACACGGGTGGACCCGTGATAGCTCTTTGGGTTGTCGAATGTTCACAGACTATGGTGTCTGTTTACATCAGATTACCTATCTGTCATGTTTAGGTATGGAAAAATGGAAAAGGAATCGGCCCTTTTTCCTTTTCCTTTTTTTCCTGAACCTGGATGGATTTGGAGGTAAGCAAGTGTAAACAGACACAAATCAAATCCACCTGTCCATAGAACTGCGTGGAGCTTCCAATTAGGTCCACATGATAAAAAATGACAGGTGGACCTGATCGGAAAGCTTGTGTAAAAGGGTTCTAAGCCCCACATGGGGCCGATTGGACATGTCAAATCGCATGTCAAATCGGAGCCTATTGAAAAGTGAAGTAGTGTGCTCAGCAAAAATATAATACATAAACGTGTGTATATGTAAATTGACCAATATACACATACACAAGTTTATATGTTCTATTTTTGCTGAGAGCACTACTTCACTTTTCAATCATTATTTTATACTTCTAGTGCTGCTGCATAGATATTTAGGTTAGCGCACCCTTTTTTCACTTTTTCAAATCTGAGCCTTTTGCCCGCAACTGCACCGTCCAAATGCTGACCTTGCGGCACTGCAGCATTTCCCAATAGTAGTTTCTGCACTACTTTTGGCGACTTTCGGGGCGATTTCAATAGACATCTGTGCTGGAATCCGCACAGATGTCTGTCAAATCGCTCCCAAACTTGCACTGACATGCAGGGTTTGAAATCATGCGAGTTTAGCTGAACTCGCACAATTTCAAACCAGCTCTCAGTGTGAACGAGGGCTTAAGGAAATCTCTGGAGCTGTTTTTATTTATTTATCAATCTTAATTTGGTCAGCTTAAAGAGAACATGTCACTAGTGCACATCTGTAATAACTGGAATCTCCACTGCTGATGTATTGTCATAGTGCAACATTTCCTCTCGTAGAAAGCAGTGTGTGCTGTTTTCTACTTGTATTCTCTCCCTGTTAGAACAGACATGACAGGCAGCAAGACTTCCATTGTGCCTGACCAGTGTCCTGCCTGAGATCAGGGCTGATGGCTGACACACTAACTGGACAACTAAAAAATGGTAAAACTGTCCATTAACAACATTTTTTTCATGTACTTCTGAGAACACCTTAATATGACATTTGAGTGTCTGTAATCAGCATTGACCTAAATCAGACTATGGGACAGTCTTACAGCATGACCTTTCCGCTTTATCGGGGGCCAATACAAGAAAAGAATAAAAAAGAAAGTCTTTCAAATTCAAGAGTGGAAACTCAGATTGTTACAGCTGTCCTTTGGTGACACATTCTCTTTAAACTAAGCTAACCAACAAGTTTAAAAATAATAAATAAAAAGCTTTGTAGATTCCCTATAAGGTACTCAGAGACATTAGACCCTTATGTCGATAAATTGTATCACGTAGCAGTTTGACTCCTAGACTGTGTTGAGCATGTTTAGCTGTTTGACCCATCTCCCTTCCCTGTATAAACATGCACAATCTGGTGATTCAGTTTTGCATGTTTATAGGAGGTAGGCGTAAAAAAAAATCAGCAGTTGTGTTCTTTCTCTTGATGGTTACTGGTGCAGAAAGAAGCACATTTCCCCGTCTTATATATGTACTCTCTGGCATATTATAGCTTAATGCTGATATCACACTCGTGTCAGTTACAGATCAATCAAGCCGCTAATTGTTTACACGTTAGCTTCACACCCAGCTGAGCTGCGAGAAATGTTGTAAATGGCGTCATGTAAATTACTACAGTTTCTCCGCACGGTGCTAAAAGGTCTCCTGTACGGCAGGTGTGAATTTTACTGTGAAATACTAGTAAAAATGAGCTTTAAAACAGCCCCTAGTGGTGTGATTCAATATTTATAGACTGTGATAATATCCAGAGCTATAACAATTTTCAACTAATACAAACACAAAGAAAATTCTTCTCTCATTGTTTTACAATGGCTATATAATTTACTTTTTAATAAGTGTGGACACCATCTTGAAACGAATATGTCACAAGGCAGAATACCTGCATAAGGAATTTCAGCTAGAAGCTGCCATTACACATTTTGTATAGCAACACATAGCACTATGCCCATACTGACTGCTCGTTCTTAGGGCCAGTTCACACTGGAACATGCATGCAGTCCCTTGTATTCTAATTTGACAGCGCATTCTTTTGAATGGGCTACAAAATGCACCGGAAAGTGCAAAAAAGTAGGGGAAGCTCTACTTTTGCAAATCACTCTGCACAAAACCAGTTGGTACTGTGGCACCATGTGATTTGTTGCGTGCAAACGTGCTGTGTTACCAAGATGTGTTTGGGGTGTTATTAACAATTAATTGGCACCCACAAGGACGTTCACGTGCGGTATGGGAAACGCACACAGAATGCATCTTTCCCACGTCACGTTCCGGTGTGAATGGGCTTCTAAAGTAATGTATGGATTTTAACATTGCTGACCTTCCCTTAAAAAATTGCCTGTCATGCTGATTCTTTGGTTTCAGTTTTCTCCCCGACCAAGCGCCCACCATAGCAATTCGCTTGCTATGGGGGCATTCATAGGGGCTTGCTCCTGAGCCGTCTCTGGTTTGGCCCCACCCCCCCACTCCCTCATCAAGAAGCCTATAAGGAGGGAGAGGGCGAAGAGAGCCACTGCTCTCATGCACAGAGCTGGATTTAGCTCAGGTAAGAGTATAAGTGGGGGGATGCTGGGGACAGCTGCATTCAGATGTTTTTTTTTTTACCTTAATGCAGCAAATGCATTAAAGTAAAAAAAATCTTCTGCCTTTAGAACTGTGTTTACTAGATCATGGAGTCCAGCATTGTCTTGCTTGGGATTGCTTGGGATCCAGTGCATACGTAGACACACCGTGCAGACACCCTTTGTATTTCTGTTGCCATTTGAGTATACTTATTGATGCTGCAGTGGTGTTTATTTTACTATGGATATTTTTGAAACTAGAGCTGTTAGGTCTTTTAACCTTGTTTTACAGTTGAGGAAGGTGTCGAAGAGTTACGTGGCATTTTTATTCAGTTAAAAAATGTTATGACTGCTGAGATCCGCACCTGGTGGAACATCTCCTTTTTGGAGCAGTATGTTAAAGACAAAATGGTTCCACGCTCTCTTAGGGGTTCCCTCAGATAGGGATGGTACTATTGATTAACTTAAATTGTTTAAATATTTTAATCGTGCAGGCTTTCACTTACTAACATTTATGATTTCTAGAAAAAAAGAGATATTGACCTATCTAGATAAGGAAATGAATACAATTAAAACCAAACTCTTGCCTTCTAAAGACAAATCTAACTATTTTCAGACAAATGACAAAAATGTTTTGGAAAAAAGTGGAGACTGAACAAAGAGTTAAGAAAAAAAGAAATGTGAGAGATAGCCATGAATATAAGGACGTTATAATTTTTAGGTAGCAGGAACCTTCCCCTGGCAATGACTTTATGGAGGTGGACAATTCATCCTGCTGCCACCGTGGGTCATCCCAAACCCATATTATCTTCACAGTCCCTGAAAAGTTCAAACACTGCTCCTAAAGCCAAACATAGACCTTCCAAAAAAAGGTAAACCACCTAAGAAAAAAACAATTAATCACAATACTAGTCCATATAGAGTTCACACACATAACAGATTTGAGCCTTTATACTCAGATGAGGACGAATCAGCTGGAAATAGATGAATAGAAGCACTCCCATATTACTCCTCTGGGCATCCATCTAAATCTGTTCATTGGGGTAATAACAGGTCTCCTGGACCCCCACCTAGGTCACCAAGAATGCCACCAGGGTAACCTAGGGCCCCGAGACCATCATTTTGGTCCCCTAGGCCCAATTGAGGAGGGCCTTCAAACTATCCCCACTTTGACAATGGTTGCCGGGGACGTGAGGAATACTACTCTACTCAGTATTTATCTTCTAGAGGTAACTGGAATGGCAATCATGGGAATTCCAGAGGTCCTACTATGAGGGGACACAATTATCATGACCAACCTCAGAGGCCCCCCTACAATAACAGCTATCACTATGAGGCACACTATTTTTTAGGTGAGCGAACAGGGAGCATAGTAGAAGAAGAGGGAAATGAGGAGGAAGAAAGATCAATAGACAGCAACAAGAAAAGAAAGGCATAGACACTAGATGCGTTTTTAATCTTAGCAAAGCAACACTAAATGCAAATTAGGAATTAGTGCTCAGTAGGGATCTTAAGTTTGCTCCCAAAGCTAAATTTAACACATTTCAGACCTTCATTGATGTACATAAATTTATCAGACACATTTCTCACAAAAAACACTTTATGCATAATCCTCTGGCCTGTTACCCTGATATATCTAGATAACAACATACAAACTTGAGGCATCCCTCACTGTTGAATCCTCCAGGTGGATCAAATCCACATATCGTTGTGTTTAGGTATATGGTGTTGGAGGATATTCACAAGCTTAGCATTAATAGGACACACGAGGAACAGAATTTAAAGAAGGGAATGCATGATTTACTGGCCTGAAAAGACCTGGTCATCAGGCCAGCTGATAAAAGGGAAGGGATTGTTCTCCTAGACAAGCAGGACTACATTGTTGAGAGGAACTGCTTGTTGAGTGATACAAATATCTATACTCCTCTGAATAGAAATCCAACTATGTGTTATAAAAAGAGACTTGCAGAGTTAAAGTATGGTTTTGAATCCAAAATTCTTAACCCAAAAAGAGAAAGAATACTTGATTCCTGGTGCACCTACGATACCAATCATTTATTATTTACCGAAAATTCACAAGCAATTTACTAATCCTCCTGGGAGACCCATTATTAGTGGTATTAACTCTCTTGTGTCCACGATCAGTTAATATACAGATTACTTTCTGCAACCTTTAGTCCCGGTTCACATTTGTGCGATGCGGGAACGCTGCGAATATACAGCGTGTTCCCGCATCGCATCTGCACCCCTGGCAGTTCACACTGCCATATGCGATATGCAGGGGGTGTCAATAAAAAGTTAATGACACCCCCAGTTGAGATCGCATATCGCAGTGCGATCTACAAGTTCGCACAGAATTGGATCGCACTAGTGTGAACTACCATGCGATCCGATTCTGCTGCGGATTAAAAAAAGGGTCATGTGCATGTCTAGTGCGATTGCGGTGCAAATTCAGCCATACAAACTGTATGGCTGAAATTTGCAACGCACAGAGATTGCATGTAATTTAGGAGCAGTGCGCTCCGAATTACATGTGATCTCTGTGATCGCACTAATGTGAACCGGCACTTAGTTGTTAAGACCAAATCATACATCAAGGACACTAAGCAGGTCATCTCTTAACTTGAGGGAGTAACATTAGGGGAAGGTGACCTTCTAGTCACAGCGGATGTCACCTCCTTATCTCCCATAAAGATGGTATGTTAGCAGTCAGTCATTTTCTGACTGGAGCTGACTATATCCCGCCATCACAAAGAAACGTTATCCTTCAGTTACTTGATTTTGCGATATCCTTTAATTATTTTTGGTTCAACAAACAATTTTTCTTACAAATTAAGGGCTTTGCGATGGGCGCTAAATTTGCACCGAGCCTAGCAAATTTGTTCATGTCTCTCTGGGAATAACTAATGATATATGATAAACAGTGGCCATCCCTTCTTTTCTATAAAAGGTATAATGATGACATTCTCCTTACCTGGAGGGGAAGTGGAGACTCGCTACAGGCCTTAGTGCAATTGTTGAATGATAACCCTAACAACATTGAACTGTCTTTATACCTTTAATAACAAAGAAATACACTTCCTTGACTTAACAGTGATGGTAGAGGAAGGTGGGATTACTGCTAAGTCATATTTTTTAAGAGCACTGATAGAAACAGTTATATCCCCCTCTCTAGCTATCATAATCCCATCTGGGTAAAGAATCTCCCTATGGGACAGTTTGTCAGAATGTGGAGGAACTGTTCCAATATATCTGAATATTTTTTCTCACAATGTAGCATTCTTAAAGATAGATTCTTACAGAAGGGTTGTAAGGAGGCAGACTAGATGCATTCATTCAGCAGGTAGCACAAGTAGATAGATCCTTTCTGCTTGTATATAGGACTAAAAACACCCCATCAAACCTTTCTTGCACTTTTATTTACCAGCTTTTCCACGCAACATTGGCAAGGTAAGAGAATCATTAAGCACCACTGGGATATTCTTAAGCAGGATTCTTAACTTGGACAAGTGCTCCCAGCTAAACCTCAAGTAGTTTTTTTATCCATGTAATAAGTGTTTCATCTGTGGTGTTAGTGGGCGTTGGCACAGGAAGTAGACCAAATTCACCTCCACCACAACAGGTAGGCAATATGGGATTGATCCATTAATTTATTTTGATTCTACCTGTAACGACACCCCGCGTATGAAAGGGGTTATAGTCGTTTAGGACATTTCATTCCAGAACACAAAGGCAGCTACCGAACACTCCACTCAGCCGAACAAGAAACCCATACGAATAATCCCCCCCCCCCCAAGTACGAGACGAGGCTCTGTTTTGAGGGTCAAGCAGGAATCAGACTTTATTGAAAAGGAATACACGCTTTATATACACGTTAGAAGTAATGCAGTCACTACATGAACAATGACCCAAATCCAGCCCCCAACATCACACAATGGTTACGTAATGAGCCCCCCAATACACATTGCTCTGAGTGTCAATACATCCCTTAGCAGACAACAGGTGAGTTCATTAGCATACTTAACAATAGGTGATTGGAAAGCCACCTCAGACAAGAATATCACAATTTACTTATTCAGACAAAATCAACATCGCTAGACAGTCAGTCTCCACATTAAACTTCCTGGAATGCCCATATTAGGAGTTGTACTTCCTGGTCAGAGACCTCACAATGTACAGGGAAAAAAATCTTCATATTTCAAGAGAGACATCATTCCTGAATATCACTGTCACATTTGGAGCAATCCAAACCATATCCCCAGTGCCCCCCAGTTTCCTGGTCACCCCATGCCCAAAGTGACTCCCGTCAGACTACCCATGTTGTGTACCTCTTAGAATGTACCTGCAGTAAGCAGTATGTTGGTAGAACCACAAGATGTTTAAGAGATAGGCTGAGAGGACACATCAGACAATATCAGACGTGGGTATAAATACCATAGTCTTTCATCACACTTTAGCAAGTACCATACCAGGAACCCCAAGGAGCTTAAATTTGTTGGTGTTGCTAAAACAAAAGTACAGTGGAGGGGTTGTAACATAAAAACCAGAGGTATCCAAGTTAGAAGTGTGGTGGATACACGAATTACGCTGTCATTCCCCTATAGGACACAATATTGAGGGGGATATTAACAATTTTAAAGATAAAAAATAGGTATCTTTGTCCTTTCTTTATTGTTGCTGTCTATTTTAAGATTTATATATTCGTTTAATTAAGTGGTTAATGTTTACACATTTTTTGTCTCATATATTTTTTGTAATCTTATGAAAGGAAAACATTTTTTATATTAGCCTTTCTGTTGTACACTAGTGGCGGATCAACACTGCTCATTGGTCGCGATGTCTAATTTTTATACTCTTCTTTTTTTTTTATTTGGTTTTTCTTTTTGTTTACCACTCATATCTGTTGGTGTTGGAGAATTTCTGGGCAGGATATACACCCTTTCCAGCATTTGGGGACAGCACCACTCAAATCTCCTGGTGGTATTCCCTTTCAGTAATTTTAGTTACTTCCAGGTCTCCAACACAATGGCGTTTTGGTCACATCCTGTGCCACTGAACTTAGTTATAATGGCGGCCGAGTCATTTCCGGTTCCACATCACAGGCAAAATGGCAGACGGATCACTTCTGGTTTAAAATTTTTCAAAGGAGACACCGCGATTTGAGCAGCTCTTGAGTGGCTATATAAAAAAAGCAAATGTTGCAACAGTAAAATGTTGCAAAGGAAATGTGCTAGGCTGGTGCGCCCTCTGTGTTTTTTTGTTTTAGAGTTCCATTTGGGTTTTGCCTGACCTGTTGGGAGTGGCAGCACAGCCGATGTGGCACCTGATTTTCTGAAGTGCAGGAGCAGTAATTTCTCCTCTTTTTTTTAAACCAGTTTGACGTCTGACACGAGAGGACCCTTTGATAACGTCCTATTGCACAAAACTTGTTGGGGAGGAGTTACTAGTGCTGATGTCACACTGCTGTCTGATACCGGGTCTGCAGTGGCATCCATTGTAAGAGTTTTTATGATTTATTTATTCTCGCTGGACAGCCTTGTCCACAACAGATGATTGATCTACAGTGAGTGCGTGTTTGCTGCTGTAACGGCAGCCATCCTCTCTGGTGAGTGTCTATTTTGCAGGGGTGCAGTGCATGTTTCTGGAGCACTTTATTGGATCATTTTTCCACATTTCAAGCCATCACTATATTTTTATGCACATCTTTGCACTGGACTTTATGTTTCTATTATTAGGCTGATACTCCCTACCTTATCACGAGATCGAGCACTTAAATATTTTTTTTTATAGAAGACTGTTTTTCTTTTTATATATATATATATATATATATATATTTCTCACTTTTATGATGTTCTTGAACTTTATTTCACTTTGTCATTCATTTATGCACTGGGTTCATTTAACATTGAACATGTTCTTTTGAAGAAGGTTTTTTTTTTTTACCTGAATGCAGTGAATGCCAGTTTACTAGATCATGAAGTCCAGCATTGTCTTGCTTGAAGCATAAGTAGTGTCTACATCTATTTTCTTCAAACACTGCTGTCTTTCATGGGATCCAGTGCATACGCGGACACACCGCCAGTCTCTGTCATGTCTGCGAATCCTGACAGGGACCCCACAGTATGTCTGCACTTGCACCACATCCCCAGAGCATGCGCAGATGCACCGCCGGTCTCTGCCAGTTCTGTAGAATAGACTGTGTGGTGCATTTGCGCGTTTGAAAGATCTTTCAAAATGCTCCTGGTATTACTTTTTAAACAGATTTTTGGCAAATGTGTAAGTGGTACGGGGGAGGCAGGAAAGAAAACTTTCCTGAAACAAGTAACATTCTGCTTAAAAAAACACATGAAAATATCCAATGTCAAAAACAGGGCCATCTTTAACACAGGGCAAAAGGGGCAGCTGCCCTGGGCCCAGTCATTGTTGTGGGGCCCCAAATAGCTGCCCCTTGAGCCCGCACTGCCTGCAAAGAGTTGATAAGTGGATTTGGGAGGGCCCAAGAAAATATTTGCCCAGGGTCCAATCAATATTAAAGATGGCCCTGGTCAAAAATTACTAATATTACCTGGTAAAAAATAAGTCTGACTGTTCAAACTCAGATCAACGGACACCTATGTGTGCAGGAACAGAGCACTTTACCCAGAGAGCATACATGTTCTCCAGTCACAGGTTAGCTCTGACTGTTGCAGCACAACTGGTAAAATAGTTTGTATCACAAGAAATGTTTTGAGATTTTAACTGTCGGTTTTGTCATATATAGCTGGGAAAGGTTTATGGCGTGGAGTCATACGTCTTGTCGCCAGCAGAGACTAAAGACTTGTACCCCCTCATGAATGTGGACGATCTCTATGGCACCCTGTATGTTCCAAAAGATGGGACCATGGACCCCGCGGGTACCTGCACCACCCTGGCCAGAGCATCGACCGCAAGAGGTGCACAGGTATGAGGTTGTTTGATAATGTTCTGTGCCTGTATGACTCTAGCAGTCATTAGTAACCCTGAGAAGTCCAGTATGTGAACTAGTAAGGAGATCTAAGCATTACCTGAGGATTAGGCTGCACAAGGATCTACTCCTCTCAAGAGGCTTGCCACCTACTAGTAATGTATTTGGTAGTTCATTAAGAAAGCTGAATTCCAGCCAAAAACAGTTCTGTAAAGATTAAAGAAGTTTTTGCAGTGTGCATCCGCTGCTGTGTAATGTTATACTCTTAGTTCTATTTCCCCCATGCAGTACAGTGAGTGCTGGTGCTGAAACTTACAGTTCCAGCTGGAGTACTCAGGTCACAGTGGATCGCTCTGTCTGCAGCTTGTTCATTCCTAAAACATTCTTTATTCTTTTCAGTTTATGAAAGACATTCTGTGATTGGAAGAGGGGAGATTGTGATGTTCATCCACACCTGCTGCAATCACATAATGCCTTGTATTCATTAAAAAGAATTCAAGATATTTTTAGAATGTATGCGCTGCAGAGCAAAAAAAACAATGTGGTCTGTTTACTCCAGCTGGAACTCTAAGTTTCAACGTTAGATGTTGGGCACTAACTATACTGTATTGGGGGAGGAGGGTGGGTTGGGTTAATGAAAGGAAGAGTATTGTATAATGCAGCAGTGGCCACGTTTTGCAGAAATTTCTTTTGTTTTCATTTATTTTTACAATGCAAATGGCCAAAAATTGTTTGTGGACAGAGTTGCACTTTAAAACCGAACTCTTCTATTTCAAACCAAACTATTTGCATTTCTGTCCATCCAGTCCTGAGATTTGGACAGCCACACCAGCCAGGTCAATAACATTGCTTTTGGTTAAGAAGTACAGTGATGTTCTTTCTCTACCCAAACCTGTTGCCTGGACAGTTAAGCAGCCCATACAGAGAAAATGTCTTTCCTGCAACCACAGACAGTGTTGACAGGGGAATCCCTCCCGTTGAGCCATTGTGTTCTCCCAGCAGGGAAAGACCATGATTATTAAGAAGACTAAAAAAAACAATCCACAATTAGGGAAAGGAAACCAGCGCCAGCATATTCTGCCCTCCCAACCTAAAACCAGGGCATGTGACCTGCAGCAGAAATATCCGTGGAGACAGAACTCATATGGTAGCAAAATATAAAAGATTGTCCAGCGCAATGATTCCTGTGCCTTGGCAGTCCTAATAGGAACCAATGGAGATCTACATCTACTCACTTCATTGGTTCCTAATAAGACTGTCAAGGCCCGTGGTACAGGAATCATTGCGCTGGACAATCTTTTACATAGTGATTATTACTAGTGACTATACCAGCTGCTAGCTATAATCGCATGTTTAATCCAGCAGGCTGGTTGTTCCCAAATTGATTGATCGATCGAGTTGATACATTCAGCCTGTCCATACATGGTTCGAATCTCAGCCGCTTTCTGCTAAACTGGCCGAGATTCGAACCGTCTATGACATGATTTAGGGAACAGCAGGAGACTGAAGATGTCAAATATCTGCTGTCATATATATGTTCTTTATCAAAAGGGTGTGACCAATTCAATTTGCCGGTAGAGAATCAGTAACACTAGCAGCGATAAGTTATCAATATATAAATGAAAAATAGTATAAAATAATAAGTGACAAACAAAGGTGAGCACGAATTTGGTATGGCATGCACTAATGTAAAAAGTAAACGGACAGTCCAATATCAACCACCAAATGGACATGCACATACAGATTAAGGAGAAAAAAAAATCCTTAAAATCCACAGTGGAAAATATAGTCCTCCCTCCACCATCAACCGGTGCCGCCACCCGTCAGACTGGACACTCACCACAAGGATGATCAATCTGCGCCTATAGAACAAGATGTATGTTCACCCACCTCAAATGGTAACGGCTGCAGCACAACTCCAGAGGATCCGTGTCTCCAGTCATAGGTCACTCATAATAGCAGTAGCATGTAAGTAAACATACAAGCGGGGACTCCTAGCGTAATTCTGTATTTTTATTATTAAAAATCACACAATAAAAGCATTCCCCCTTCCCAATGAAATGCTACTCACAAGGTTGCAGAACAATATAAGCGTTGCATAAAAAAGCCGTTGGTCCTATGCTGCTTCAACGAAAACCGACCCCTCGGTACCTGAGCTGGTTGGAGTCTGCAGCGTGGCGTCGGGCGTAACCCAGGTGACCGCGTACTCACGCCTAACGTGTTTTGTCATCACGGACTTCTACGGATATATATGTTCTTTATTAACACATTTGTATGCGACGCACCAGTCCTGTCCTTTCTTTTCTTTCTCCTAATCTAAGTTCTGCTGTACAGGGCATGACAGAAGATTAATGTGACAATCTGCTTTCTTAGGTCATTGAAAATTGCCCGGTGACCGGAATTCAAGTGAAGACAGACGACTTTGGTGTAACAAGGGTTGCGGCCGTGGAGACAGAGTACGGCATAGTGCAGACACCCTGTGTGGTGAATTGTGCAGGTACTTGAAGTTTCATTGGGAAAAACAGTTCTAAGTTTATTTCCCTAAAGATGTCCATACTTGTTACAAGCAGATTGTACAATCTACCAAGATTAGTGCAGAAATCTACGTGTTTGTGTGGTCATACCTACAATCAGAAAATTTGGAGGGGTTTACACTACAGTATATGAAAAAGTGATTGGATAAGCTAAGATTTTGCAGTTGCCGCACAGTGGTGCAGACGTTTAGGACTATATTCACATGGGATGTACTAAAGCATACGCCTTTGGAAGGCTGTGTTTACACGCACAGGGATGCACAGGTGTTCTGTGTATTCCCGTTTAGGCAGAGTGATTCACGTCAGTTAGGACACAGACACTACACGTAGACAGCCACTGCTCCCAATTTGACATCTATTTGGGTATAAGTGCATGTGGGTGCGTGTCTCCAAACTCACACTGAGTTTAGGGACCTGCACTTACACAAATGTCAGATTGGGTGCAGCAGCTGTGTCCCTGCAGCTGCTGGGTCCCAATTGATATCAATGGGACTGCCTGTGAAAAACACGGCCCTCCATGGGCATAAGCTTTAGCATGCCGCGTGTGAACGAGGCCTAAAGGTTAACACAGGTGGCAAGGAGACTACATAATGCCTCCTTACCTACTAAATGCCCCCTGGAAAGTGATTTATTGCAAATTGCTCTTTAGACGGCGATGCTATTGTAAACACAAAAGCATTTTATCATTCAAATAATAAATTGACACTGCTCTCTGATGGTTGTCGTGTATGAATAGTAATTTTTGATTTTTTTTTGGCATGGCTACAGTATGAAAGGGTTAAAGTCTTTCCAAGGTTAATTTATGCTTTCTGTATACCATTGTTTTAATTTCCCTTCACTTCCTGCCCCAGAGATGCAACAGGAAATTAGAGGAAATCTCCCAAAGTGGGGAACTTTTGGATATCCTGTTACTTTTTATCTCACTGACAATAGACACCAGTACAAATATAGAAGGTTAATCACCCCAACAAGAACAGAGACAGCAATAAAAACTTGACAGAAGTGCTAACCCTACTCAACTCTATCTAAAACGTTAACATAATACAAAGAGAAGCTGACATGATGTAGTTTAGACATGACAGAAGTATTAAGAAGCCCATCTGCAACAGTGCCTTGAAAAAGTATTCAAACCCCTTGAAATTTTCCACATTTTGTCATGTTACCACCAGAAACGTAAATGTATTTTATTGGGATTTTATGTGATAGACCAACACAAAGTGGCACATAATTGTAAAGTGGAAGGAAAATGATAAATTATTTTTAAACTTTTTATAAATAAATATCTGAAAAGTGTGGCGTGCATTTGTTTTCAGCCCCCCCGAGTCAATACTTTGTAGAACCACCTTTCGCTGAAATTACAGCTGCAAGTCTTTTTAGGGTTGTCTCTACCGACTTTGCACTTCTAGAGAGTGACATTTCTACTCATTCTTCTTTGCAGATAGCTCAAGCTCTGTCAGATTGGATGGAGAGCGTCTGTGAACAGACATTTTCAGGTTATGCCACAGATTCTCAATTGGATTTAGGTCTGGATTTTGACTGGCCATTCTAACACATGAATATGCTTTGATCAAAACCATTCTATTGTAGCTCTGGCTGTATGTTTAGGGTCGTTGTCCTGCAGGAAGGTGAACCCCGCCCCAATCTCAAGTATTTTGAAGACTCTAACTGATTGCCCTGTACAGTGCCTTGAAAAAGTATTCATACCCCTGGACATTTTCCTCATTTTGTCATGTTACAATAAAAAACGAAAATGTATTTTATTGGGATTTTATGTGATATACCAACACAAAGTGGGGCATAATTGTGAAGTTAAAAGGAAAATGATAAACGATTTTCAAAAATTTTACAAATAATTATCTAAAAAAGTGTGGCCTGCATTTGTATTCAGCCCCCTTTACTCTGATACCGCTAACTGAAATCTACTGGAACCATTGCCTTCAGATGTCACCTAATTAGTAAATAGAGTCCACCTGTGTGTAATTTAATCTCAGTATAAATACAGCTGTTCTGTGAAGCCCTCAGAAATTTGTTAGAGAACCTTAGTGAACAATCCGCATCATGAAGGTTACATTAGAGGTACTTTGTACTCCACAAAATATGTTCAACACCCCTGAAGACTGATAACCTCCAGAAACGCGTCGGATGTATTCATTATTACCATATGTGTCTTTGCCTATGTACTGTACCTATATACTCATATGATGATGTCATTTTAGGGCTAAAAAGTCCCATTGGGGGTTTTCCCTCTTTGTTCCTATATTTCAGGATGCGGTCTTCTTAACTAACTCCATATTCCCTCAACCAGTCCTCTTTACAGGTGGGAGAATCGGTCCACAGGATAACAATTAGTCATGCACTCCACAAATCTGACCTTAATGGAAGAGTGGCAAGAAGAAAGCCATTGTTGAAAGAAAGCCATAAGAAGTCCCATTTGCCGTCTGCGAGAAGCCACGTGGGGGACACAGCAAACATGTGTAAGAAGGTGCTCTGGTCAGATGAGACCAAAATTGAACTTTTTGGCCTAAAAGCAAAACGCTATGTGTGGCGGAAAACTAACACTGCGCATCATCCTGAACCAACCATCCCCACCACCCCCAACGTGAAACATGGTGGTGGCAGCATCATTGTTGTGGGGATGCTTTTCTTCAGTAGGGACAGGAAAGCTGGTCAGAGTTGATGAGAAGATGGGGGTATCAGAGTAAAGACGCTGCATGCCACACTTATCAGATATTTATTTGTAAACCATTTTGACAACCATTTATCATTTTCCTTCCACTTCACAATTACGTGCCACTTTGTGTTGGTCTATCACATAAAATCCCAATAAAATACATTCACGTTTTTGGTTGTAACATGACAAAATGTGGAAAATTTCCAGGGGGATGAATACTTTTTCAAGGCACTGTATTCCAGAAATGAAGACAGAATTCCAAATGACAGCATTTTATTTACAAACAGCAGAGAAGTTAGGGAAGCAGAAAAAAGGTCCAAAGCTGTAAACGGTGAAGTTGGGGTTGCGTCTATGAGGTGGCTATTCCTGAAAATTTCTCAGAAGTACATTATACATGCTGTATATTTATATTTTTATCTCCTAGGAGTCTGGGCCAGAACTCTTGGACAGATGGCTGGAGTGAACGTCCCCCTGGTTGCTATGCACCATGCCTACGTGGTGACAGAGAGGATAGAAGGAATACAGGTCTTGCGCTCTCTTTATTTGTGTTCGCTCGTCCTAGTTCTGCGTTCTGTGAGCAATATGAATTGTCATTATGTCAACACACCAGCAACTGCACTGATCAATTATGTTAAAATATAACCAGAGATGCTCTTTTAATTAGGTCATTACATTATCGCTTGACCATTTCTCATTACCCACAATGCACTTGTTGCGGCAGAGTGGCAGCCATGTTTTCAAAATTAATAAGACCAGGCAGGAGACTGAAAGACAGGAAAATGTGCCACATGGAGAGACAAAGTGACGAAAAGAGTGATATTAAAGGCCAACATGTTTCTTGTGTGTGGAGTGGGGAAGGGTTGGAATTCCTGTCAGTTTCCTCACTGGGGAGATGTATCCTCGTGTCCTGTCCCAGTAAAGTGTCACTAGGAGGAAAAATGATGCAGTTTATCTCTTTTGAGGACATAATCAAGAACAAATGAGAATTAATTTAGTAGAGTGAGGAGGTGTTAGCATGTTTGTCAGGTTTTTATTGTTCTGTACTTCCGTATTTCTTGACCCGTGTCACAGAACAGGAAGTGAGGGGAAATCCGACCTATAAAGAAAGAAAGAAAGAATTTGATAGAAGTTTGGACTCTTCCCTACTCTATGGATAATACAAATACAGTATCTCACAAAAGTGAGTACACCCCTCACATTTTTGTAAATATTATATTTATATCTTTTCAAGAAATGACACTTTGCTACAATGTAAAGTAGTGAGTGTACAGCTTGTAGAAGAATCGGTTCACACTATGGCGACACGACTTTGGGGGCGACTAGTGAAGTCGCCGTGCAGCGTGACTTCGGCACGACTTGCACGGGCTTCACATAATGGAAGTCAATGCAAGTCGCTCCGACTTCGGTTAAAAAGTAGTGCAGGAACCTTTTTCTAAGTCGGATCGACTTGAGTCGCTCCTATTAGAACGGTTCCCATAGCACAGAATGGAGCACGACTTGTCAGACGACCAAGTGGCCTGACAAGTCGCGGTAGTGTGAACCGGCAGTAACAGTGTAAATTTGCTGTCCCCTCGAAATAACTCAACACACAGCCATTAATGTCTAAACCGCTGGCAATAAAAAAAGTGAGTACACCGCTAAGAGAAAATGTCCAAATTGGGCCCAAAATGTCAATATTTTGTGTGGCCATCAATTATTTTCCAGCACTAC